>NC_089259.1:3098920-3408812 GCF_963930625.1 Muntiacus reevesi
TGGGCTCCAGTTTCATCCATCTCATTAGACTGATTCAAATGAATTCTTTTTAATGGCTGAGTAATATTCCATGGTGTATATGTACCACAGCTTCCTTATCCATTCATCTGCTGATGGGCATCTAGGTTGCTTCCATGTCCTGGCTATTATAAACAGTGCTGCGATGAACATTGGGGTGCACGTGTCTCTTTCAGATCTGGATTCCTCAGTGTGTATGCCCAGAAGTGGTATTGCTGGGTCATATGGCAGTTCTATTTCCAGTTTTTTAAGAAATCTCCACACTGTTTTCCACAGTGGCTGTACTAGTTTGCATTCCCACCAACAGTGTAAGAGGGTTCCCTTTTCTCCACACCCTCTCCAGCATTTATTGCTTGTAGACTTTTGGATAGCAGCTATCCTGACTGGCGTGTAATGGTACCTCATTGTGGTTTTGATTTTCATTTCTCTGATAATGAGTGATGTTGAGTATCTTTTCACGTGTTTGTTAGCCATCTGTATGCCTATATACTAACAATGAAAAAACAGAAAGAGAAATTAAGGAAACAATACCATTCACCATTGCAACAAAAAGAATAAAATACTTAGGAGTATATCTACCTAAAGAAACAAAAAACCTATACATAGAAAACTATAAAACACGGATGAAAGAAATCAAAGAGGACACAAACAGATGGAGAAACATACCGTGTTCATGGATTGGAAGAATCAATATTGTCAAAATGGCTATTCTACCCAAAGCAATCTATAGATTCAATGCAATCCCTATCAAGCTACCAATGGTATTTTTCACAGAACTAGAACAAATAATTTCACAATTTGTATGGAAATACAAAAAACCTCAAATAGCCAAAGTAATCTTGAGAAAGAAGAATGGAACTGGAGGAATCAACCTGCCTGACTTCAGACTCTACTACAAAGCCACAGTCATCAAGACAGTATGGTACTGGCACAAAGACAGAAATATAGATCAATGGAACAGAATAGAAAGCCCAGAGATAAATCCACAAACCTATGGACACCTTATCTTTGACAAAGGAGGCAAGGATATACAATGGAAAAAAGACAATCTCTTTAACAAGTGATGCTGGGAAAACTGGTCAACCACTTGTAAAAGAATGAAACTAGAACACTTCCTAACACCATACACAAAAATAAACTCAAAATGGATTAAAGATCTAAATGTAAGACCAGAAACTATAAAATCCTAGAGGAGAACATAGGCAAAGCACTCTCTGACATAAGTCACAGCAAGATCTTCTATGACCCACCTCCAAGAATATTGGAAATAAAAGCAAAAATAAACAAATGGGACCTAATGAAAATTAAAAGCTTTTGCACAACAAAGGAAACTATAAGTAAGGTGAAAAGACAACCCTCAGATTGGGAGAAAATAATAGCAAATGAGGAAACAGACAAAGGATTAATCTCAAAAATATACAAGCAACTCCTGAAGCTCAATTCCAGAAAAATAAATGACCCAATCAAAAAATGGGCCAAAGAACTAAATATTCATTCTTCTTTTCCTCTCTCTTCCCCCCTGTTCTCCTCTGCTCCCTTCTCCTCTCTTGTCCTCTTTCCCCTCTTCCTGCTTTCTCCTCTCACCTCTCATCTTCTTTCCTTCTTTCTCTCTATGTCACATAAGCATACATATTTATATATATACACACACACATATATATAAATGCACATGTGTGTATACATACATACACATGTGTGTATACTTGGACACACTAAGATTTAATACCTCCCTATCAGTCACTATCAATCTGTATTTTCATATAAGCATCTAAACATATTTAAATCTCTTATTTAAACAAGCAAAAAAAAAAAAAAAAAACTATCTCAGTTTAAGCAAAGCCTTCTGTCTATGTATTCTATTCAGTCCCTCAATAGATTGCACAACACTCAGCCACATTGGTGAGAAATATCATTTTTGCTCAACCTGCTAACTCAAGTGCTAATCTCATCCAGAAATATCCTTACAAACACCCTCAGAAATAATGCTTTGCCAGCTATCTGGGTGTCCCATAACCTAGACAAGTTAGCATATTAAATTATGCATCACAGCCTAGAATACAGCATGGACTCCTAACAGTTGACTTGTCCCCTGTGTTGTATTCTTTTTATTGTAAACACTATTGTTGTTTATTATTTTAATTTTTGGTTGCTCTGGATCTTCATTGCTTCCTGCAAGCTTTCTCTAGTTGGAGCGAGAGGGGGCTACTCTGCACTGTGGTGCGTCACTTCTCCTCACTGTGGCTCCTTTAGCTGGGAGCACAGGCTCTAGTGCACGGGTTTCAGTAGTTGTGGTACATGGGCTTATTTGCTCATGTGAAATTAGCACATGTGAAATCTCCCTGGATCAGGGATGGAAACTGTGTCCCCTCATTGGCAGGAAGATTCTTATCCACTGTGCCACCAGGGAGGTCCTGCAACCAGTATTTCTAAAATGCTAGTCGTGGAGACCCTCACCAAACTTAAAGTATTTAAATCAGATATCACTGATCTTAGAAAAAAATGAAGACAACATTCTTATAATAGCCAGCAAGGCCCCCGTGGCTGACCTCTGCTACCCCTGTAGCCTCTGGTCTCCCACCTCGGTCCCTGCTTTTCACTACATTGCCCTTGAGCGTCTGTCTGCTCATTTCCACCATAGGGTTATATATACATTGCTCTTCTCTCTCAGGGACACTGCTTTCCTCTTGCCTCTTTGTGTGTTAACTCATTCATTCTTAATATGATAGCTAATTATTTCTCAGGAAGCTTCACTTGCTTTCCAGTATAAATCAGATATATATGATATATTTCCTCACAGAACTGTGATTATTTCCCTCAGTACATCTATCTCAATTCAAAGCCATACATCATCATTGTGATTATTTGGTTAACATATAACTCCTAGAATTTAGACTCACTGAATATAGGGATTGTGTACTTTTTGCTCAACAATTGTATCACCAGCACGTTACATTATGGCTATCACATTAAAGGCATTCTATAAATATTTGCCTAATTAATAAATTATTCTTGACAGATGATATGAAACAGAGGATTGGCTACTTAAGATAAACTAATTTGGAAGGAAAATTTATCTGGTCAGATAAAAGTAGTTACTAAGTTTAAGTCCTGATGAAATGATTTTTTTTTTTTTTTCTTTTTCTACTTTGTCCCAATGTGTATGTTCATTAAGATTGGGTCTATATTGATGATTTTTAAGTAAGACAGAGGAATAAAGAATTACTAGCAGTTTTTCCAAATGCTCAATCTTTCCCCTACTCACACTCCCAAGCAACAACATAATCTTCACGTGCAATGAAACGAGGTGGGGGATAGGGAAAATAACTGAGAAATTGGTTGTTTTAGGGTGGTTTGTAAGTGATCTATAGATCAATGAATAAAATACTTTTACCATGACATCTTGGGAAACTGAATAAAATTATGTGGAGAGCAAATGATTGTTAAGTTCAACTACTCAAAACCATTAAATTACTGAAGATATGTGTATAGACATAACACACACATAGGAGTTCTGTAATGCTGCAGGTTACAGGATGAGACAGGAATTACTGAGTTGAAGATAGTGACATAAACATAGATCAGATCACTGAGAGCCATGTGTGACAGCTTAAGGAACTGTATACATGTTTTCAACAGGGAAGTAACAAAGTCAAATTTTTGTCTAGAATTCCTGATTTTCAGCTAATAGGAGAGTGTGGGAATAGAACTAAGAGTCAAAGCTTCAGAATTGCTTGTGGGGTTCATTTAAATTCCATTTGCCTCTATAACATCTGGAAGATATTGATCATACATCTGGCAAGCAGGGTATCTTGCTTCCCTGTATAGTTAAGAGTTTTTGAAATAAGTGAAAATGAGCTCTACCTTTGAGATGCGGGAAGGATAAACAATTATTGAGCTTTGGGGACCATAAGTGCTTTGCTATATCCCTGAAACTAACACTACATTGTTCATCAACTATACCCCAATATAAAATAAAAATTAAAAAATATGTTCCTTCTATTGGCTGAATGGAAATGGGTTTGAGAAAGTAGAGACCATTTGTTCATTCCACAGATATTTGTTGAGGGTCACCATATTCCAATTAAAACGCACCTCCTGCATGACCATGGCATAGTTTTACATATGCCTTCATGGAGTTTGCATTCTGATGAAGAGATAAATAAGACACAGTGAAACTATTAAAAAGACATTTTATGTAATGATAAGTGCAATGAAAGAGAGTCCTATAATTGAGATCATAGGGAGAGGTGAAAACTTTATAATGGAAAGCCTTTGGGAAGAGGAAATATCTAATCTTACAACAGAAGGATGAAAATCCAAAGGAAATATGTGTTCAGAGAGAACAGTTGAGACCAAAGATAAGCCACGGGTAGGAAATAACTGTACTCTAAGAACTGAAAGGCTATTGTAGCCTGTGGTCCAGAGAGTTTGAGCTGCAGTTCAGAGAGCAAGGGTCATGCCCTGAGGTGGAAGGGTGATGGGGCCAGGTCATGCAGGTTTGGTTCATGGGGACAGGCTTGTACTAAGTTCTAAGTGAGAGATGCAGCTGTAGAAGTGTTTCCAGGAGTGCAATAAATGGCATTTTAGCTTCTGTGTGGAGAATGACTGAAGGGGGCAGGAGTGAAAGATCAGTATGGAAGTATTTCAGAATTCCAGGAGAATTATGGATGGCGCTTGGGCCATGGTGGGAACATTGGCGTCGAGTCGTTTTGAGATTTCTGTTAGATCTTGATTCTTCACTCTTGTTTTTTTGTTCCCTAAACAGGGGTTTGGCTGTTACTCGTTAGAGAGCAATGGCAGAAGTGGCTGTGGGAAGAAAGGCTAAGGTTTTAACTGAATGAAGAGAAGAGCTGATATGTCAGGAGAGTGCAGAATTATAGTGGAAAACTGGTAAAATGACTAACATGGCTTGCACTTCAACGAGCAGAGCTTCGCAGGCAGAAAGGGGAGAGATGGTCTGGAAGAAACAGCAGGACAAGAAGGACACCGACTCCGACTCCTTGCTGACCCTGAGAAGAGGAACATCCTCTACTGGAAAGGGTTAAAGGGGAAACAGTGACCTCAAAGGATATCCAGGTGATAGTTAAGACAAGGAGGTGTAGGGATTATTTAGAGAGAAGGGTGAGGATTCAGAGGAGGTTGCTAATCCTTCTCTGGGAGTTAGAGAGCAAGAGAGGAAGTGTGTGCGACTGGATATTCTTGTGTTTCTGCACAGCCAAGTCTTTCTGAGAAAATCTTACTGAAACTTAGCATCTGAACTAAAAGACAAATCTGAAATTAAATTATGACTGAGTAAGAAACCGTCTAGCGATACTGACCTTTTTGGAGGCATGTATTTATACTTTAAGGGAGGATGAGACGTGGGACTGTGGCAACACCTCTGGGTTTTGGATATAGGGTCTAACCTTTCCCCTGAAGAATTTATTTGTACTCCAAAGGGCTAGAACACAGGCTCCTTTCCCTCACATTTCTCAGGAAACTCTCCCAGGATGGGAAGCAGCATCTCTTTCTCTCTCTCGAATAAATGTCCAGCTTTATATTATTTAAGTTCTTCTACATAAAGATGCCCTATATATATCTAGCTTTAACTATATTTCCCAGAAGTAAAAATTGGGACACAAGAGAACTACATATTTATTATGTGTTGTAAGTATATAACAATAATTTGTCCTGCTTCAGAATTGTTGCATGTGCATACAGAATTTTAATAAATATAGGTATAAAAAGTTAAACATTTTGTCAGGAAAAAGAAAAGAGTGTGAATTGTGTCAAGTTCTGGCAATATAAGAATGAGTCCTTGTGATAAAAGGGTAAATGAAGAATCTTATTATTACAGAGGTGACTTCAATAAATTTTTGCTTTAGTTAACTAAGAGAAGACGAGAGTCTACACTTGGCCACTTGCTATAAGGAGGGGAGGAATTTGAAGACTTATTTCTGAGATTTAGATTGACTGGAGTTGATGATGAACTAGGTGTGGAATGTTAGGAAGAGAGAAAAGCAACTTTAGATTTCTCCTTATATAAATGGAAAATTGATATAAATTAACATTTAAAGTAGGAAATAGGAAAATATTAGATAAGAAAATAATGAATCTGAATTCATTTGGTATTTTGTTTCCAATATCAGGGTTGTTAAAATCTACATGAAAGAAAATAAACTCTTTGGGGAAGTATAGTTCTATAAGTCTTGACAAATATATATGGTCATACAATATCCACCAAAATCAAATTAAAAAATACATTTACCATCATAAGTCCATTTTACAGTGAATATTTCTCATATACCTCCTTCATCTGATAAATACTAAACTGATTTCTGTTCCTAAGCCTCTGTATTTCTAGAACATTATTCAAATAGAATCATACAGTGGATAACTTTTTGTGCCTCATTGCTTTTGCTTAGTATCATGCTTTTGAGATACATGGGATGTTTATTTCGTATTATCAGTATTTCTTCTTTTTATTTAATTATTTATTTAGTGCTGAGTAGTGTTCCATTGTATATTTAAATTACAATTTGTGTATTTATTCATTAGTTGATAAATATTTGTGTTGTTTCCAGTTTTTAGTGATTATGAATAAAGATACTATAAACAGTCATGAAAAGGCCTAAACTTAGAAGAGAAACCTGAGCTAGTTAAAACTTTCAGAGCAATCAGCTTATGGGGAATATATAAACTTTATAAAGTATGCATAGATTAAGGTGATTAAAGGGCCAAAAAAGAAATCTTTAGAAAATCAGCTTTTAAGAGGCAAGCAAGTCAGAGGAAGCTCTGACAGAGACAGGAGAAGGATGATATGGAGACATAGGATGAACCATTAAAAATGTTCGATCAGAGAGACCCAGAGAGAAAAGTTATAATAGGTCAAATAATCTTTAAAACAAAAAATGTGAAGACTGTCTCATAAAGCAAAAGTCAGGTTAAAGTTAACAATGGTGAGCTGAGTTGAGTATATTCATCACTGTTAGAGAAATGAATTTAAGATAATTGAATGTAGGGAAATAGAGAGATCTTTAGCTTTAGGTGTGGGTTTCCCTGGTAACTCAGAGGGTAAAGCGTCTGCCTGCAATGCGGGAGACCTGGGTTCGATTCCTGGGTTGGGTAGACCCCTGGAGAAGGGAATGGCTGCCCACTCCAGTATTCTGGCCTGAGATTTCCATGGACTGTGTAGTTCATGGGGTCACTAAGAGTCAGACATGACTGAGCAACTTTCACTTTCAGTTTCCTCTGCTTTATTGTCCAGCAAGCAGAATCACTGCTACTAAATCATCATTTTAAGAATAGCACTGATACTTAGCATTTTACTGAGTGCAAAATTCCAATTATTATATAAAAACCCTGACTATGATGGAAAATTGCCCCAAACAGAAATATCTAGAGCATTAAAAGATTAGTTTAGATTAAAACAATAAAAAGCAAGGAGTTTATTCTCTTAATGAAATTAGCAAGCAGGATTTGTCTAATAGCAAGTAAATATGCTACATTCATTTAGAATTGTTTTCTTTAATGTGGAATATTCTATTTTAAATTCATGTACTATTAACTATAATTGTGAAATAAACTTCACACTGCTATCTTTGTATTAAAATTAGAGAAGCATTTTGTTTCTCTGAATACTTGTTTATTAATTACAGCTATGTATACATTACTCATCATTTGTGGTAGCAAACTGTTCCTTTTAGAAAGATTGAATAATAGAGTATTTCCACAAGCAAGGAAGTACAACATTGACATATTCAATGCTGGAGTAGCTAAGTATATTGACACTCAGAGAAGCAGCCAGGCAGCCAGGTAAATAGTGTCAAAGGTGTCAGTATGAAGCAGAACTTGGGAATTCAGAAACAAACCTTTCCAGTTCATGGGGTGAGAAGAACATGAATGGCTGGTGAAAAGAAGGGAAAACCCATGCCACAGAAACTAGAAAACTGGTCATATTATCAGTCAAAGTGTTGATAGTCACTCAGTTGTGTTCAATTCTGCGATCCCACAGACTGAAGTCTGCCAGGCTCCTCTGTCCATGGAATTCTCCAGGCAAGAATACTGGAGTGGGTTGCCTTCCCTTTTGGTAGGCAGATCCTTTACTGTCTGAGGCACCAGGGAAGCCCATTATAAAGACGGGGCTAAGGTCAACAACGCAAAAAGGAGGAGGTGGGAAAGTTAGACTCAGGAAGATGACAAAAATTCAGTTCTGTAAGTGAGCTGAATGCCAGACCCAAGCTGTCAATCTTACTCCCGAGTACTGGACACAGCTCTTTCAGTGTCCACCGGCTGCAGAGCCAGGACCGCCCCTGGAAGAGCAAAGCAAAGCTGACTCTGCAGTGAGCAGTCAACGTGCTGAGCTGCAAAGAAAAGCAGATGGTTGAGGACAAATTGATTTCATGGTCTCAGCCTGAATTTAGGTATTTATGTGTTACTGCTCTGAACGGTTTATAAGTGTTTTTGCTGTCATCTCTATGGCAAATAAAAAATGAAGACTATTGATGAGATTAAACATAAAGCTACTTCGTCCTGTTGCACTGGAAGACATGGTATCATTCCAGTGGTCTCTGTGTGAATGCACGTGTCCTCAGTCACTCGAGGTGTGTCTGACTCTGCTGCCCCATGGACTGTAGCCTGCAGGCTCCTCTGTCCATGGCATTTTCCCAGCAAGTGGGTTGTCATGCCCTCTTCCAGGGAATTTTCACCACTCAGAGACTGAACCCACATCTCCTGCATCGCTGGCAAATTCTCTACCACTGAGCCATCAAGGAAGCCCATAGGGAATGGAGAAAGGGAAGTCTCAGTCGTGCCCGACTCTTTGCGACTGCATGAATAGTAGCCTGCACCAAGCTCCTCCGTCCATGGGATTTTCCAGGCAAGAATACTGGAGTGGATTGCCGTTTCCTTCTCCAGGGAGTCTTCCCGACCCAGGGATCGAACCCAGGGCTCCCGCATTGTAGGCAGACGCTTTACTGTCTGGGCCACCAGGGAAGTTCCAGGGAAGCCCATAATGGTATGCAACAGAAAGATAAGCATTATTTTAGTAACTTTTTTTTGTCCTTAATTTTTGGTTCAAGTATTTCTGAGCATATTTGAACTAAGTACTTTGGGGTGATACTTTTTATAGGCTGATTCTTGGATTAAATGGCTCCCAGGATTTAATTAACATGTCTCTTCTTTCCTCCTTATCATTGATGGAGCTGTTAAAAGAGCCTAATATCAGTTCGTGACATGTACAAGGCTTCCAATCAACTCAATAAACTCTATTTGTCACTACTCTTTACTAACCTTTCAAACAGCTTTCAGTTCATGTGTTAATGTCAGCATGTAAATTAATGTTCATTTGTCAAGTATTATTTCTTGAGACACCTTGTCAAAGTAAAACCCTAAAAGCAAATTTATCATCTCCAAAATATTACTTCTGAAATAGTTAACATATTGAAACAAAAATATAAGCTTTATTTATTTACAAAGATTTTAAAAAATTAAACATGCAATTTTATAAATTAATATTTAAAAATTCTCATAAATTTTATCAATTTGTAATAATATAAAAGATTTAATCTTATAAGAAGATTTTAAAAAGCAAGCATCATGAAAATGCAGACATTCTGATTCTTGATTCAGCATTCAATCTAACAGATGAACTTTGAAGTTGAGAGAAAGATGTTTCATTAAAATTTTTAGATATAATTTTGAAATCAGAAAATTATTTGGAGAATATTTTCTATGTAATAGTTCTTAAGAAGACCTCTTTTAAGCCATATGTCCTTCTTTTCCAGTTATCCAATATTCCCAGAGTCCTTTTAGGTAGTAAAATAAGCTGATATTATACCCATAGATATTTTTGGTGAAAATTATAAGTTGATTCATAATTGCATTTCTGAAGAAAAATAATGACATTTGTTGCACCTAAGATTATGCCATTTTTAATGTTTTCTGTTTATAAGCAGAATAAACTTGGTATTAATTACCAATAGAAATTCAGTGTTTTTAAGAATTTATAGAGTGCCATCTATCTGTCACTACTCTGAGTTGACTGATGCAGCCATTTTGCGAATAATGATATTTTATTTCAGAGACATAGTTTACTAGTTTGTGTAGTCAAGTATTAGTCTACATTAAGCATTAATATCTATTTTCAGGTTTTATATTCCTGTGGCTTTAAAATATACTCTTGGCCATTTTCCAAACTAATACTATTTTAAGAACAAAGTCTTTGCCCAAGTTAGAATATTTATAATGAAATGAACACTTTCTACTGTTATCAAATGACAGTATTTTCCACTAGTTATCTTCTTAAATTATAAATACGGCTTTCTATGTTCCTAGCAAATAAGTAATCATATCCTAAAATAAATTTTAAGCCCATGCCTTTGAAATTATCTTTCCAAGATTTTTATGGCTGCTCATTTTTCTGTGGATAAGCAGTTTATGGCCAAAAGAGATTTAAGCTATTAAATAATTATACTATATTGGTTGGTAAATCTGCTAACTTCCAAGTGGGAAAAGAAATGGAAAACTTTAGAAAAGGACTTGGTAATGGAGGTAAGGAAAGAAAATTTTTAGGTTCTTATTATCAAATGCAACAAGGTTTGGTGTTAGTAAACCCAAACAAGGAAATGTTTTCCACCTTGTATGAACATTCTTTCCTCTGTCTCGGGATATCTTTTCATGAATCACAAGGGAGATAATACTAATGAGCATCATGCTAACTGACTGGGACATTCTCACTTTGTTAACCTGGCCAATCACATTGAGTTTTGTCTCATCATCCAAATACTCCCTCACAGAGAAAATTGTCAATAATCAGACAAAAATCAAGGTAGAAAATTGATGTATTTTGGACAGTTGGAGCAACACACGTCAGAATGCCCTTCAGGAGTGCATTAACAAGATCATCTAGGAAAGGTACCACCAGTTTAGTTGTGGAGTGTCATTTGATCATTGTCAAAGCATTCAAAAGACTTGAAAGCCAGACAGACTGTATTCTTAAGATGGCTATAGTCCCAGGATTAACTTTTCATTGTCATCTTTTTTACTGTTTTTTTTAAATTATTGCTCTTTCAATAAATATGAAATAATCTTACACTTTTGCAATTGTATAAAAGAATTGAGGATATCTTATTTTCCTCTTTAAATCAATGTCAAGCAGCATGAGAATGGAATACTTTTTCACACACCTTTGTTACATGACTTTCAGGCAAATCACTGGGATAACAGTATAGCTTTGTGACAGAGGAGACAGCAAAAATGGTTCTAATTAGTTTACAATCCCATGTGCTATCAAGCAAGTCACTCAACCTCTCGAGGTCTCAATTTCCTTATATGTAAATAAGAGATAGCAAGATAGACCTTACAGAATTTTTATAAGGATTTAGTAGACAAGAAATGCATAGCATTTGGTATATTTAAAGTCATTTAATTAAGAACATACTTCTTATTGTTAATGGTGTTGTCAATTTTTCTGTTCTGTAGTTTATATTGCAAGAAGTTGACAAAGAATTTCAAGCCACAAGGTCTCATCTTCAAATACTAAAATCCTTAAACACAGCACAAATACATAGGAACAAAGGTACATGTAAATTATTAAAGTATAGAAAACGTACATGTGAACACTTAATTTTTCAACACTGACTATAAAATCATAATAGAGACATGTTCTTTGGATCATCCATGTACACGTTCCTTTATCTAGGATTTGTCACTGTAATCTTAATAAGCACAAGTTCCCATGATTTGTTTTATAACACCTTATGGTTTAAATGTATAAACAAAATTATAAAGTGCATTTGAAGTTTGAGTTGAAATCCATTTTGAAGTTGAAATCCATTTTTGACATATGTTGTAAGTGTTAGGAAAGTGAGAGCCGTGTGATTTGCTCAGGAGACCTAGAATTTCATCTGTGTTAAAACAGTTGGAGTGTTCTTCGGCTGCTGAGAAAGTAACACATAACACGTGGCACACCTCTCACTTCAGTAATCAACACGCGTGTAACAGTACCGCCGCCTGAACAACTCCAAATGGATTGGTGCCATACGGGTGTTACACTGCTGCTCCAGAAATTTCACTGATTAAAATACTCTTCAATCAGATTCTGTCCAATTCAACAGGGAGTCTCATACAGTACCTACTATTTACGTTTTAAATGACAACATCATGCTGCTTAGACAAAATTTTTATTGAGAAAAAAAAATATGTACCACCATAGTTTAGTGCCACAGATAATATTCTCATCATGAAGTACTGCTCATTTTTGCAGCAAAATTTGTGAAATTTTAATAAATAATGTCACAGAAACTTTGTTGACCTGTTGGTATAGGATTTATTTTTGCATTGAATTTATAAGTGCTCAAAGATATTACTATTCATTAGAATTCATTCAAAGCAAATATTTTTTTTTTTTCAAAATAAAGATATAAAGACTTAAAACTTTTAGTTATATTGTTACCCATCAGCTTCACTTTGTGCAAAAATCAGGAGATTCTCTCTGAAGAACTATACCTTCTCCTCATTTAGGGACTTGATATTGAATAGGTGTTTTCAACAATCATGCTTCAATAATCTAGAAATCAAATCTGACCAATATCAAACACAAAAAGAAGCAATAATGACTAAAATGTGAAAAATAGGGACTACAGACTATCAAGAAATATTCTGACTAAAGCTTCAAATTTGGTGTATAGAAGAGAACATAATTTAGAACTTGGGGATTTTTTTTTCACACACGAAATTATAATCATATTACCTATTTAATTTTTGATCTATGAATCTAGTAATTTGAAACTGAATATCTAACAAAACATTTTAATAACAGAAGGAGAATTACAGGACATATAATAATAATGCATTCAGCAAATTGCTGTGTGGTTCTACTGTATATAAGAGCTGAGATGCAAATATGAACAGTATCTTTGGAATTAAAGAAATTAAGATTTATTGAATTTTGCTAGTTTTCTTTATAGTAGTCATGTATGGATGTGAGAGTTGAACCATAAAGAAGGCTGGGTTCCAAAGAATTGATGCTTTTGAACTGTGGTGCTAGAAGAGACTTGAGAATTCCTTGGAGAGCAAGATCAAACCAGTCCATCCTAAAGGAAAGCAGTCCTGGATATTAATTGGAAGGACTGATGCTGAAGCTGAAGCTTTAGTACTTTGGCCACCTGATGTGAAGAACTGACTCACTGGAAAAGACCCTGATGCTGGGAAAGAATGAAGACAAGAGGAAAGGAGGCATCAGTGGGTGAGATGGTTGGATGGCATCACCGACTCAACGGATATAAGTTTGAGCAAACTCAGGGAGATGGTGAAGGACAGGGAAGCGTGGCATGCAGCAGTCCACGGGGTCGCAAAGAGTCACACATGACTTAGCCAATGAACAACAACAATCTTCTTTTAAGGAAAAAGAATAAAAACCTGACATATAAAACAAATAGAATTTTATTATCTGTACAATTTTCCTAGGTGAACATCCTCTCAAGAATCATACAAATTAGGTGATAATGTATACTTATTTCTTTCTATTGCCATAAGTGACACTAGATAATGCCACAGCATTGTACCTTAGTTTCCTTCACAGAAATTTGCTTACAATACTTCCTTTGTTGTTGCTGTTTAGCCCCTAAGTCATGTCCAACTCCTTTGTGACCCCATGAACTATAGTCTGCCAGGTTTCTCTGTCCATTGGCTTTTCCAGGCAAGAATACCGGAGTGGGTTTCCACTTCTTTCTCTAGAGGATCTTCTTGACTCAGGGATCAAACCCACATCTCCTGTGGATTCTTTACCACTGAGCCACCAGGGAAGACCATACTTCCCATGGATATGCACCTATGCAATGTAATGATAAATCTGCCATCATTTTAAGGTCATAATTCCTAAAAGTGAGTTTTCCTTAATCACTTTATCTGTTCACTGTATGTATTGCTTCAGCCATCTCTCCTCACGGTTTTCTGTTTTCCCCAGATACTCTAGTGGGTTCCAAAGAGAGGGAACACAAATGAACAAAATGGAATTTAATTTTAGAAATTACTACTAGTCTAGATGTGGAGACTAAAATAAATAATAAAAGCTATAATAATCTTCTCTGCTTGCTTTTTAAAATGAAGCACTTATATTTGTATTTCCACATTTTGGATTCATCATCTACATTGATGTTTAGAGGTCCTGCAGTTTTTCAGGTAAGAAGCAAAATCTCATTTCAATACATTTAGTTTTGAAGTGATGAAGCCAAATCTTTGTATTAGAGGAACAAAATACGAAATATGTATCTATTCACAGTAGTGTACATTTTGTGCCTTGAATCACTTTGAAAAGTATCTCAGAAAACCTGTAGAATCAGTCCTCTTCTATGTTCACAAAAATTTTATTTGTATTTATGAAAATGATTCTGTAAATTTACTCTGGTAAGTATTTTGAGGCATGAAATAAAAGCTACAATAAAGATATAAAGGAAATTATTGGTGAGAATGATAAATATTTCCAAAACTTCATAGGAGATAGGAAAATTGAGAGGGATATTGAAATACGAGTAGGAGTTTGTCCAATAGAGAACAATTGGGAAGAAAGCATTCCAGAATATAGAACACAGAGTTTGGAAGTAACAGCAAAAATTGATAAAATATTGAGGATTCCAAATCTTTTGTTTAGGCAAATAATCCTAGAAGTGAATTAAAAAAAAAAAAATGTAGCCAAAGGTATGGATCATTTTATAGCAAAGAATTTGCTGTCAACATAGCTTTCAGTTAGGGCAAATATCAAAGAGACTATTGAAAAGCTATTGTCCTCCAACATATTTATTAATTTGGAAAAAGGATCCCATAAGTCCCTACTCTGGCTCTCACCTAGAGCCAGACATCCTGAAATGTGAAGTCCAGTGGGCCTTAGGAAGCATCACTAGGAACAAAGCTAGTGGAGGGGATGGAATTCCAGTTGAGCTATTTCAAATCCTGAAAGATGATGCTGTGAAAGTGCTACATCAATATGCCAGCAAATTTGGAAAACTCAGCAGTGGCCACAGGACTGGAAAAGGTCAATTTTCATTCCAATTACTAAGAAAGGCAATGGCAAAGAATGCTCAAACTATTGCACAATTGCTCTCATCTCACACACTAGTAAAGTAATGCTCAAAATTCTCCAAGCCAGACTTCAACAGTACATGAACTGTGGACTTCCAGATGTTCAAGCTGGTTTTTGAAAACACCGAGGAACCAGAGATCAAATTGCCAACATTCGCTGGATCGTTGAAAAAGCATGAGAGTTCCAGAAAAACATCTATTTCTGCTTTATTGACTATGCCAAAGCCTTTGACTGTGTGGACCACAATGAACTATGGAAAATTCTGAAAGAGATGGGAATACTAGATCACCTGACTTGCCTCTTGAGAAATCTGTATGCAGGTCAGGAAACAACAGTTAGAACTGGATATGGAACAACAGACTGGTTCCAAATAGGAAAAGGAGTACATCAAGGCTATATATTGTCACCCTGTTTATTGAACTTATATGCAGATACATCATGAGAAACGCTGGGCTGGAAGAAGCACAAGCTGGAATCAAGATTGCTGGGAGAAATATCAATAACCTCAGATATGCAGATGACACCACCATTATGGCAGAAAGTGAAGAAGAATTAAAGAGCCTCTTGATGAAAGTGAAAGAGGAGAGTGAAAAAGTTGGCTTAAAGCTCAACATTCGGAAAACTAAGATCATGACATCCGGTCCCATCACTTCATGGCAACTAGATGACTTTATTTTGGGGGGCTCCAAAATCACTACAGATGGTGACTGCAGCCGTGAAATAAAGACACTTACTCCTTGGAAGAAAAGTTATGAGCAACCTAGACAGCATATTAAAAAGCAAAGACATTACTTTGCCAACAGAGGTCCAAGTAGTCAAGGCAATGGTTTTTCCACTAGTCATGTATGGATGTGAGATTTGGACTATAAAAAGAGCTGAGCACTGAAAAATTGATACTTTTGAACTGTGGTGTTGGAGAAGACTCTTGAGAGTCCCTTGGGCTGCAAGGAGATCCAAACAGCCCATCCTAAAGGAAATCAGTCCTGAGTGTTCATTGGGAGGACTGATGTTGAATCTGAAACTCCAATACTTTGGCTACCTGATGTGAAGAACTGACTCATTTGAAAAGACCCTGATGCTGGGAAAGATTGAAGGCAGGAGGGGAAGGGGACGGCAGAATATGAGATGGTTGGATGGCATCACCAACTCAATGAACGTGAGTGAGAAAACCCTGCTAGTTGGTGATGGACAGGGGGTGCCTGGCGTGCTGTAGTCCATGGGGTCGCAAAGAGTTGGACACGACTGAGACACTGAACTGAACTGAACTGAAGTCCCTACTCTAAGCATGAGCATCTCTTATTCAAATTATTACAGATAGCAAACTCCAAGTTTTTAAGGTATTTTTGTTACAGGGAAGTTCCATCAGCTGCTAAAAAAACTCCTTGGATCTTGTATTTCCAGCATAATTAACACCTTCCTAGGGAACAGAAACAAATACCATGTAGGAATAGGGACCTAAGATCTGAAGGTCTGTCCCTTAAAAAAAGACACATACTTATTAGTACTTCAGATAATAAGATTGGTGGGCAGCTATTTATATGATGGCTGTGATATACCAAGAAATATACAAAATATAGAACCAAGAACTCTTAGAGTTAAAAGAAAAAAAAAAATAGGGGTCATGAGGTCTTACTTCTCTCACAAGAAATATTTTCACAACTTCCTGACAAATGGTCATTCAGCATTTTATCAAAGTTTCCCCAATACTCACTTCTTATAAGGAAATTTACTTACCAGTCTCTATCATTTAAAAGCATTTTTAAATGGAGATGTAATCTGCCTCTATATAACTTTACTTACAGACTCTAGTTTTAACCTCTGATAATGTTTAGAATGTTTGCTTCCCTTTATACACAACAGACTTTCAAACACTTATAGATTTCAGTCACTCACTCATCTCTCCAAGCTAAATATTCTACATTCATGGCATTTTCATAGACATGCATTTGTGGACCCATTACCACCCATATCCCCATTCCCTGCTCACTGTTAACTCCATGAACTACAGGCATAGCAGGCTCGTACTATAACCTTGTTCCTCATTTTGGGATGATTCCTATTGATTCCAGTTTACTTAAACCTCTTACATTTTTGCCCAAATGGCAACCAATTGCACTCTCCTCCAGCCTGAAATTTTATACATTATTGTTGAACCATGTAAAATTTAAATGAAAACTTTACATGCCATGTTTCTGATATCCAAAAATTTAGCTATCCCGCTAAGATTATTGCATCCTGAAAATATACTAAGTTTGTCTTCTATGGTTTTATCTGACCTGTGATTAAAAACCCTGTACAGGACAAGACCAAGGATACCTTCTTGGTCTTATCCTTAGAGGCTGACTTTCAGATCAAACATGAATCAACTCTGCTCAGCTATTTATGAGTCCACCTAAGGGGGCGTGCACAAGTGCTGAGTCACTTCAGTTGTGTCCCACTCTTTGTGACCCCATGGACTGTAGCCTGCCAGGCTCCTCTGTCCATAGGATTCTTTAGGCAAGAATACTGGAGTGGGTTGCCATTTCCTCCTCCAGGGGATCTTCGAGACCCAGGGATGAAATCTGCATCTCTTGACGCTCCTGTGTTACAGGCGGATTCTTTACCGCTGAGTCACTAGGGAAGCCCCCACCCATGGGGACTATTGTTGAATATCATATAAAAATACCGTGAGAAATTATGTCAAACACCACCGTTCCAAATGATTTCATACTAAACCTGATGACTGGTTCTTCTCCATTCATGAGGTGATCAGCATTTTTTGCCTTTTTCCTTGTTTTTGACAAGTCTTTGTTCATTCAGTTTTTACTAAAAGGGATGGAAGCTAGGCAAGAGGTGACCTTACTATGTAAATGATACTATTAAGCAGAAATGCAAAATATCCATTCTTCAAAATATTTAAAATAGCATCAAAGAGACTTGAAGACACTTGAAAGAAGAAACATATACAAAGAAAATTCCTAAAATTAAAAGTCAGATTCATGTTAGAGAAAGATACCTATTGAACTTGTACATCATAATAAACTAAGGCATACAATTTGGCTTACTCTTGTCTGATCAAAGCAAATGCTCAGCAATTGACTTTTTTCTCTCCTTAGTCTTATACTATAGTATCACTCTAGAGAACTTATATGATTTTGGCATTCTATATTAGCATATAAGTTTCTTAAGGCCAGAGGCTGAGTTTTAATCATTAAGCGACCTCAGATTCTTCCAAGCATAGAATATGGCACTTGGAATCTCTTTTTTTTTTCAGCAAAGATGAAATAAATTAGTGTTTATGAGTTTCTTGAAATGCTAACTACAAGTTGTATCACTCCTACCACCAGCCCGTATAGCTAAACTAATAATCCTTTTGGATGGACTTCACTCATATTTTTTATCTGCATGTCGTGAGTGTCTGTCTAAAATAATTTTGATTTTAGCACAGTAGATATTAAACTGACAGTATTTAGCCAGCAGGCTAGTGGCTTATTAAGGCAGCTCCTCAAACCTAATGAGAAATCCAAGTCATCAGTACAGAAGTAGGTGCTTGTCTTCTCATTTCCTGTGGCAGGAAGATATTCACTCAGATCATTTGAAAGCTGTATCAAATTATTTTGAAATAAATTAAAAAGAAGGAGGGCTAGGACACAAGTCTCTTTCTTGGCTTTTGATTGGAATTTGATGTAGAGAGTCTGTTCCTACCTTCTCTGATTCTGACAGTGGTATTATGTTTCACACTTTGAAGGAAACTTCACAGTCTGAGATCTGTGCTGAGATCACATAGTTTGGCCCATAGTGATTCCCTTCTATAGAATCAAAGCTTAACTGTAGATCAATACTGCTGACAAAGACTTACATTGTTCTCAAATATTTTCCCAGTAAGGTGAGAATTTCTCCACAAAGCACAAGGTGTAAAATTGGGTAGATGTTTAGCAATGGTCAACAATGGAATAGCTTTATCTGAGACCCACACTTCTCTTCTAAAGGATACGCTGTCAAGGGACTCAGTTCTATAGGATTCTAAAGGATAATCCTGTCTAAAATTCACCCTGTCTAAAAAAGAGTTGTCTGAACATATATGCAATTTTTAAATATGCTTTTATCAAGCACAATCCTCTCAAGTCAAATCATTTGGATTCATCTTTCTAAATCCTAGAACCTGGCATGATACCTTTGTACCCACAATTAACAGATGCATTTAATCAGGTCTGACTCCTTGAGATATAAACCAACATTAAAACAAAGAATGTTTTGGCTCACTTTTCTGAAAATTTCTGAGGCAAGGTTAATGTAAGTCTAAGCCAGATCTTCATAGCTCACGGTAAAGAATCGGCCTGCAACGCAGGAGACTGGGGCTTGACTCCTGGGTCAGGTAGATCCCCTAGAGAAGGAAACAGAAAACCACTCCAGTGTTCTTGCCTAGAGAATCCCATGGACAGAGAAACCTGGTAGGCTACAGTCCATGGGGTTGCAAGAGTTGGACATGACTCAGTGACTAAATCACCACCACCAAGCCAGCTCCAGTGGCTCAGATGATCCTGCCCATTTCTCTTTCTACTCTGCGCCCCATGCCCTGTTGTGTTGGCTTCATCTTGATCCTCCTACAGTCTTGCCTCTAGTCCACTGAAATGCCAACCTTCACTTTCCTCTTGGTTCTTCCTTTATCCAGAGATAAGTGACCCTTTACACTGAAAAGAGTTTTTAGTTTACAGACTTTTTTTCTCAAATGAGCAACAGTTACTTGGCAGTTTTCAAGACACTTTTAGATCCAAGATTTTATCTGATCCTGACAACTATCCCATGAAGTTAGGTAAAGCCATATTGCTGTCTTCATTTCACAGAGTCAGGGAGTTAATTTCCTGCTTGAGGTCACAGTTAACAAGGGTCTAAACAGGGATTAAATAAAGTTTCTCATCCTAGATCTTATGCACTTTTACCTCTATCATGATATACCTGAATTGTTCAGGAAATGTGGTGACATTATCTTGCAACAGGGGTCCAGTTTTGATTGGGGTTGATTGTACTGTTCTGGCATATGTTAGCAATGAACCTGACTGCTTGTCTGATGTTGGCATCTCCTGCTTCACGTTTGAAAAGGGAAGAATAAAAAGGTGCATGAAAATAAATAAAACAAAGATACATTGACAGATAGTACTTTAGAGGAAAATGAGATGAAACAGTAAAAGTAGACAAGGTGAAAACACATAATTCAACTGAACAGACAGAATATCCTCAAAGGGTTGAGTTAAGTTTTTTGTCTAAATTTAAAGTAGTTAAAAGCAAGAAGTTAGGGTGCTGCCAGAGCCAGACGAGGGCTATTATAGCATTCAAAAGGTAGGGTTGTACTGAAGATATAGGTAGAATTGCCTGATCTGATATCAGCAAACACGTGTGGCAAGTGAGGATAAAAAAAGGGAAATAACCAAAGGCATGAAGAAGTAAAAGGTTTTTACAAAAGTTGAACTTAATCAGAGGTGAAAAGAGGAAACATAAGTTCCAAAATTTTTATAAATTTGAATTTCCTACAGTTTGAGTCAATTTAATCTAAATTTTAGCAACAAGATAACTGTAATTAACATTTTGCTTGAGTGAAAGCATTACCTGCTGTCAGAAAGAAGAAACCCTTTTAGGAATGTAGGTATTACCTAATAACAGTGGTTTCTAATCCCAACTAGAAAACAGAAGCAGCTGGAACTCCTGTTAGAAATATGAATGCTGTAGGTCTATCTTGGAAAGTTTGATTCAGTACTTTGAGCAGTTGAGAAGAATTGGTATTTTTAATCTGGGCCTTAAAAATTTCTTAGGGATTAAGTCTTTTCTTGTGAATATTGGGTTAAGTGAAGTCTCATGTATGAAAAGAAGGAAATATACAAGATGGCCAGTGCCTATTTTAGTAAAATGACTTTTAATTTAGAATTGAGATTGTGCTGTGCAGTTCTCAGGTGTCTATCCATATGGTTATCAACACATGCAAAATCTTTGTTACCATTTTATCTTTGACTCAGGTAAACTACGACTACGATAAATTTCTACTTTTTTCAGAACACTGATTTATCAATTTCATCAAATATTGACAAATGTGAAGGCAAATGCAATGTTTTGTTATCATCAGGCATCCTGATCATCTCTACAACATATTAACGTGTCTGTGAGTTGAGCTTAATGTACTTCTGTGCTTACCTTGATCATTATAGCAAAGACCCTTAGTCTCTTCTCCTTACCTTACATGTCCTTACTCTCTTCATCTCTAAAATTCTCTAGAAATATTAACTAATTTATGCCACTCTGCACAAACCTTAGTACTGCAGGGGAAGAAAATCTGTCAGAAATCTCACTGGGAGCTGTTGCACCTCTTGCCATGGGTCTCAAACACTTTGCCTAACTGCCAGTGGACATTGACAGAGAGCAGAAAAGGATTTGGCAAGAAAAGGTAAAAGGACCTCAGAGCCGGAAGAACAGAGGCTGTGAGTTTGATGTTATGCACAGATGTCTTCCTTTGATAGTCTACTTTTTACCAAATTTGGTATAACACATGTATAATGTGATAGGTTCAAGTCCAAATCAAGAAAAGGACCCGGCCGGTAAGAACTGTTAAGGTCTCACTATAAAATCTTGTTGACTTTTCCAAGGAGAAAAATACTTATACATTTAAATGAAGCTTTTCTTTTAAATGGATATTCTCATTCTTTGGTTTTAACCATCATATAAACTGATCCGAATGTTTCTCTTTTGTGGGAGCATGATAAAAATATTCTAGAGTATTATTATGGATTATATCCTCAAATTACCACAAATTCCTGTAAGTCCGTATCTGTGTTTCAACATTGCTTTCTCTCAGAAGTTTTTCTTAACACTTCATTGCCACCTTCATGTTCCAGTTTATCTTTAACAACCTCTTGAAACCAATTTTATGGAAAGGTGAAACTTAAATGCGGTATGATTTGTAGTATTTCTTCTGTGTAAGTATTCCTTCACTAATACATTTATTCATTCTTTATTAAATCAGAAATTTCTAACTGAGTGCTCAGAAAAAAAATGCTTCCTATTTCAATTATTCAATGTGTACTGAAAAATGTTAAGTGCATAATATGTGCCTGTCATTAATAAGCTGAATTATTTCTTTACATTTACTCATAATTTTTCACTGTTCTATGAAGAGCCTCAGGGCTGAAAATAATTATATAAACATGTTGAGACTGCCATCTACTTCTAGATCCTGTATCCTTCTAAGCTTGACCAAACTCTTTCCTTACTTTTTGCTTATTCTACAGATTCCTTAGTCCTAGGGTATGCTGGATACTCTTACTCAACCTGTTGTTTCTAGAGCTATTACCTACATGAGCCATGTTGCCTAGCTGGATGTCACTAATTTCTTATTCCTTTCTAAACTCATCTGTTTGCTTCAGATCTTGACTTTTGTGTTTTATAGTTATGTGCTTCCTGCAAAGTGAAGTGAAGTAAAAATTGCTCGGTTGTGTCCAACTCTGCGATCCCGTAGACTATACAATCCATGGAATTCTCTAGGCCAGAATACTGGGGAGGGTAGCTGCTCCCTTCTCCAGGGGACCTTCCCAACCCAGGGATTGAACCCAGGTCTCTCACATTGCAGTTGGATTCTTTACCAGCTCAGCCACCAGGGAAGCCCGAGAATACTGGAGTGGGTAGCCTGTTCCTTTTCCAGCGGATCTTCCTGACCCAGGAATTGAATCAGGGTCTCCTGCATTGTAGGTGGATTCTTTACCAGCTGAGTTACCAGGGAAGCCATTTACATAAGCATTTTAAAATATAAAGTGACACTATGAAGCAGTGTGACAGGTTTCCTCTGTCACTTTTAAACTGCATTAGAAGGCAGTCCCCGGGAGTCCAGTAATGCTGTGGAAATATTACCATTTTCATTTACAACCAGGATAAACTGCATTCATCGAGGAGCCAAGGGATCTAAGTTCTAGTTGCCATCTTGCACCAAGTGATCCTGAATACTCTCAACTTCTGAAGTCAGAAGCCTCATCACAAAATGGAAGGGGCTGAATCAGGCCATCTTAAATATCCTTTCCAGCTCTGTACTTTGTAATTCTGTGAAATCAGAGTGACATGTCCCAAGCTGCTTGGGATCAGGTATTTGAAAATCTAAGTTCCATGTCCAGTACTTTTGATCTTCATACTTCTTTTTTTGAGTCCTGTTCTTATTAAATTTATTTCCCCATTCTGTGTATTTAAGTATATTTTAACAGTCTCTCCATCATTAGCAATAAAAAAAAAAAGTTCCTCAAAGACGTACTTTTCTTTTCGGGCTTTTATTTATTTATTTTCAACTTGCTTTTTCAGTTTCTCCAAGATCTCTTCCGGAGGTGTGGAGGCTAAACGTTTCACCACTTTTTCATAAGATTTACCACCCTTATCCAAAACCACATCACTCTACCTGAGTTCTAAGATTTTTTTTTTTTTTTTTAATTTTATTTTATTAGTTGGAGGCTAATTACTTCACAACATTTCAGTGGGTTTTGTCATACATTAACATGTGTGGAGAAAAGGGAACCCTCTTACACTGTTGGTGGGAATGCAAACTAGTACAGCCACTATGAAAAACAGTGTGGAGATTTCTTAAAAAACTGGAAATAGAACTGCCACATGACCCAGCAATACCACTTCTGGGCATACACACTGAGGAAACCAGATCTGAAAGAGACACATGCACCCCAGTGTTCATCGCAGCACTGTTTATAATAGCCAGGACATGGAAGCAACCTAGATGCCCATCAGCAGATGAATGGATAAGGAAGCTGTGGTACATATACATCATGGAATATTACTCAGCCGTTAAAAAGAATTCATTTGAATCAGTTCTAATGAGTTCTAAGACTTTGGAAGGACAGTGGCGCAGCTCCGCGTTGGCCTCTCCCTCTGTCGGAGGCGCTGCGATGTCTACACTCACAGCTCGGTTGTCACATCTGTCACGGCATTTTGTTTGGAACCAGCTTTGGCATGGATGGCCATGGTGACACCGCCTTTAGGATGGACTGCCGCAGGACCTGAGGGGAAAGTGGGCTCCCTGGCTCCCTGCTCTGGCTCTTAGCCCACGGGCCCGCGTCTCTCCCGCGCTTCCCGCCCCGCATCCCTGCGGCCCCGCACCCCGCGGCCACAGGAACTGCCGCCGGCCTTGTTTGTCGCACCAGCTTTCTTAGGCGTGTCGGTGCCCAAAGAGGGCCAGGTGACAGCCGGAGAACCAGATCATCTGGAGCAGCCTCAGCCCCTGGTCTAGCCGTGGCATCCGGCCAAGGAGGCGCTTCCTGCAAAGCTGATTCCATTCACTCATCTAATTGTGCATCCAAACCGACGTAAGCCAATCAGTGCCTGGAGCACCCTGGCGACTCTTAACCTCTGGAGTTAAGCTTGAGCTTATGTCTTAAATGACCCAACCGTACTGAAAGGAAAGAGTTTAGAGGGAACAACCTATGAAACAGGAAGCATGCTTCCTCAGTTGTTGCTGGCAGCCGTTTTAGAACCATGAGGAAAACTCATTTAGGATGAAATCAACCCTGCTGATGGAAGATGAAATAAATTTCCTGGATAATATCTCTAAAGCACTAATCCTAATGTATTTTTGGATTGTTATGGTTAAAATAATTGTATTTGTTTATTAACTGAGCCCGTTTGAGTAGAGGTGATTATCACTTCAGTAAAACACTTTCTAACAGCTCCATTGTGCAACCCTCCTAGACTCCTAGAATCTTCAGCCCCAGTAACATGATACTTGTCATCTGCTGAAAGATCCTTCTAACCCCAACTGTCTGACAATTGGGGATAAGATCATAGACTGATGGATCTAAATGTTTCCTCCAACAACATTTGACTCTCTGGTATTTGATTATTTTCTATATCATTGAGTGGGCATCCTTTCAAGATAATACGTTTTATCTTTGAGAAGCACAACTCAAAAGAGTTTTTTAAAAATTGAGCCAAGAAAGATAGATCACTATGCTAAGAACTTTTAATAAACTTCCATTTAATCTTCAGAACCACCGTATAAAGAATGTTACTGTTACTGTTGTTTTTAGATCTATTATAGAGTTAAGGAAATAAAAGCTTTGAAGAATGAAGTTGTCCATGGCTATAAAAGGGTAAAAACACCACGGTTTATACTTTAGAATGGTTCTGTCAGATTCCCAAGCTGAATGATGTTCTTTGTAATTATTCTTTAAATATGGTATCAAACCAGTTACTAATTCATTTTCTTTTTTTTTTTCTTTCACAGAACTTTTACTATTATATCCCTCCTTAATTTCCATTCTGCATGAGAATCTTTGTCAATTGCTTTGATAAACACTGATATACTATGTCTGTCATAATTTTTTTCAATCACAATTCTAATAACTTAGCAGAAAAGATTCTTCTGATAGAATTTATAGTAAGATAAGTGATTTATCTTTGAGGCGGACAGCTGGAAGGAGAAGTCGGGGACAGGATCTAATAACCCCACACTTGATAAAGCAAGATAAACATCTAGAAAGGGTGTGAGTGTATGTATATGTGTTTGTGAGAGAGAGATGAGTGAGAGATACTGTGAGTATGTGAATGAGTTTGTGACTGTATTTGTGTGCATGCGTACAAGAAATTTGGAGCTAGCAAGAATCACTCTCTATCTTGTCTTTTCCAAATTTTAATAGTTCAAATGTATATCCAGAAATGTACAGGTTTTGCTCCCTTTTTATTGTCTCTACATGGAAATGAACAGACTAGCAAATCTGAAGTTCCATGCATAGGCCAAGAAAGATTCAGAATTAGTTTCTCTCTTATACCCTAAATTAGCTGAGAAGTGTCAGACTGTTTCCACAAATTGGCTGAAATTCCCACAAATTATTTTTGAAAGCAGTAAGCATTCCAGCTTTTCCATCCCCTTTCAGAGTTCATTTTCAGCCCCCAGACAGCTTGCTGAGCCAGTCTGCGGTGTCCTAGTCCTATTGTCTGTCCTCAATACATTGCAAGAATTTCTGCCATGCTGCATTCCCCAGACCTCTATTGAGGCATTGACAGTTCATGTCAGTTGTAAAATTCAGCTCCTCTGGCCTGCAGCTTGCCTTGTTTCTCACGTCTTTGGTCAGGTTCCATACTTTATTCTGTATAGGTTAATTCTTGCCATCCCCTCAGCTTGCCTTGAAGTCAAACTGGGTAAGTGATTAATGGTGATCCATAGCCAATTAGGGGCTTCCCAGGTGGTGCTAATGGTAAGATCCTGTCTTCCAATGTAGGAGACCTAAGAGTCACTGGGAGCTTGGGGTTAGCTTTAAATACTGGAATCCCAAAGAGAAAAGAAGATAGAAACCCAGGCATATTCACTGGCCTAACATGGACAATTTAAGAAAAGGCTACAGCTTTGGGATAAGAGTAGAGACATGGAGAGACATCAATTTTTTATTATCCAAAGATAAAAATGAAATCCTGGTTAAAGAGATTGAAGAAGAAATGACCTTTAAATATGTATATATTAACAGGGTACTATGGTTCACAAACAGGGGCCCTACCTCACCCTGTCTGAATATCATCATTGTCATGATATTCATTAGCCTGAAGTGCTATTTCTTGATTACTGACACAACTCTTTTTATACTCCAGGGTGTCTACTTTTCAGCTGTGAGAGTCTGAAAAAATTACAGTTGACCCTTGAACCATGTGAGGGTTAGGGGCACTGACCCTCCATGCAGTTGGAAGTCCAAATATAACTTATAGTTGTCCCTCCATATCCATAAGTATCAGCGCTTACTATTGAAGAAAGTCCCCATGAAAGTGGGCCTGTGCAGTTGAAACCCCTGAGTTCAGGGGTCAATTGTACTCATCTTTTCTGGGCTTCAATTTTGTCATCTATAGAGAGGACTTAAAAATTTGCACAACTCTCAGTATACTTTGTTTTCTTGGTTGTTTACCAGCTCTAGGAAGCATAAAGTGAAGTTTGGGAAACTTGAGTAAAATTTTCAAGGTTAAATAGGTAAAAGGTGGCCAATTACAGTCAACACGGGGCTTTCGAATATTAAGGCTGTGTTGGTAATTAACTTCTAAGTGATTAGAAATCACTCCCTGACATACGCCATCCTTTTTGTGTTTATCTCTAGGATGATATCATGTTACTTAATCCTTCTGTGTTTCACTTTTTTCATCCTAAAATCAGGATGACTGGACTTTCCTTAAAATAATTTTACAAGCAGTAAATAAATTATATTAGTTGACAGTTCTCCAGAGAAATAGAACCAAGACATTTATTATAAAGAATTGCTTAACATAATCATGGAGGTTGAGAAACCTCAAGATCTATAGTCAACGAGTTGGAGACCCAGAAGACCCAGCACTGTAGTTTCATTTGTGTTCAAAGGCCTGAGAACCAGCGATGCTAAGGGTGTGAGTTCCTGTCTGAGGGCAGAAGATGGATGTCCCAGCTCCAGCAATCAGGCAGAAGAGTTTCCCTCTTACTCAGCATTTCTGTTCCACTCAGGCCTTCAGTTGATTGGATGGGGACCACAGACTTTAAAGAGGGCAGTCTGCTTTACTCAGTCTTCAGATTCATATGTTAATCTTATCCAGAAAGACCCAGAATACTGTCTGATCAACTTCTGGGCACCTTGTGATCCAGTCATTAATATTTATGAAGCTCTTTGTACAGTGCTTGGCACAGGATGAGAGACAGGAACTGTCAGCTTTACCTAACAGCATGAAGTTCACAAGTGCTGAAAGAATGAATCAGAAACAAAGGATGTGAGCAGTACATGCTTTCAGGCTACTTTAGAAAAGAGAGGACATTCTACCTTTGGAAAAGCTTCAGTGAATTATTTTATGTGTGTCTCATTCAACTGTCTGTATGTTAACTGGATAATTGGGCTTTGCTCTCATTGTTAATTTGAGCCTGATTCTGAATCTTCATTGAACACATTTTTTCTTCTTTTTTCCATCCTCTTTGGCTTTCGGGTATGTCTCCGCCTCTTCTCAATTCTGCATGGTTCTCTGTTGGACCAATTTGGTTGGATTCTAGGTGCTCGCTTGTCTAAAGTGGTGTCCTGATCATTCCTTCAACAGCTGCCTGAGCATTTTCTAAAGCAAGTCTACATCCACATCACTTCTTTGCTAAGAGATCTACAATCTTGCTCCATTGCTTACCAGATGAAGGCCTGACACATTGACATGAGATTGCTGTTGCTATTCAGTCAGTCGTGTCCAACTCTGTGACCCCATGGACTGCAGAAACCAGGTTTCCCTGTTCTTCACCAACTCCTGGAGCTTACTCAAATTCATGTCCATTGAGTCTGTGATGCCATCCAACCGTCTCATCCTCTGTCGTCCCCTTCTCCTCCTGTCTTCAGTCTTTCCCAGCCTCAGGGTCTTTTCCATTGAGTCACTTCTTTGCATCAGGTGGTCAGAGTATTGGAGCTTCAGTTTCGGTCCTTCCAATGAATATTCAGGATTGATTTCCTTTAGGATTGACTGGTTTGATCTCCTTGCAGTCCAAGGGACTCTCAAGAGTCTTCTCAAACAGCACAGGTCAAAAGCATCAATTCTTCGGCATTCAGCCTTTATGGTCCAGCTCTCACATTCATACATAACAACAGGAAAAACCATAGCTTTGACTAGAGGGACCTTTGTTGGTAAAGCAATGTCTCTGCTTTTCAATAAGCTGTCTAGGTTTGTCATAGCTTTTCTTTCAAGGAGCAAGTATCTTTTAATTTTGTGGCTGCAGTCACCATCTGCAGTGATTTTGGAGCCCAAGAAAATAAAGTCTGTCACTGTTTCCATATGTATTTGCCATGAAGTGATGGGACCAGATGCCATGATCTTAGTTTCTTGAATGTTGAATTTTAGGCCAGCTTTTTCACTCTCCTCTTTCACTTTCATCAAGAGGCTTTTTAGTTCTTCTTAACTTTCTGCCATAAGGGTGGTATCATCTACACATCTGAGGTTATTGATTTCTCCCAGCAATCTTGATCCCAGCTTGTGCTTCATTTAACCTGGCACTTCTCATGATGTACACCACATATAAGTTAAATAAGCAGGGTGACAATATACAACTTTGATGTACTCCTTTCTGAATTTGGAATCAGTCCATTGTTCCAGATCTGCTTCAAACTGTTGCTTCTTGATCTGCATACAGGTTTCTTAGGAGACAGATACGGTTGTGGCTAGTCTGGTATTCCCAACTCTTAAAGAATTTTCCACAGTTTGTTTGACCTGAAATAGAAAGCTTAAAAATTTGAGGCCTCACACTGACTTTCCAACTTGATTTTCAACCTCTCTTAATTATACCATGTCCAGATCTATCACATCCACCTTACAACCTATCAGTGAAATCTCTCTTCCTTCCTTGTTTACTAAACTAAACAATTGTTTAGTTACTCAGGCATGTCCAACTCTTTGCAACCCTATGGGTTATAGCCCACCATGTCAGGCTTCTATGCCTTTGGGAATTTCCAGGCAAGAATACTTGAGTGGGTTTCCATTTCCTTCTCCAGGGGATCTTCCCAACCCAAGGATGAAACCTGCGTCTCCTGCATTGAAAGTAGATTTATTTATTTATCTTTACTGTTGAGCTACCTATGGAAGCCCATAAACTAAGTAATACCTAGCCTTTAATATTTTGCTCAAATATCACTCTTTTGCACTCTCCAGGTAATGTGACTTGCTGTTTTGTATATTTCATATCTCTTAATACATTGGCAAAACCCTTTGTTATCCACACCTTGTAGTTTAACATTATATTATTGATTACAAATACATGCACTTATATTTATATCTGAGTCTGTTTGGACCTTCTCAAGGATAAATGTTGCATTCCACTTACATACACTTGATCATCCCCTCTCTCATTATAGATATCTTATGCCTGTTAAAATAGTTGGCACATAATAAACATTCATTAAGTATATGTTGAGCACTTGTGGTCCATGGAGTTCCAAAGGGTCGGACAAGATTGAATGACTGAACTGAACTGAGCACTTGTACCCTGGGCCTCCCGTGTTGTTCAGTCCCTCAGTCGTGTCCAACTGTTTGCAACTTCATGGACTGCAGCACTCCAGGTTTCCTTGTCCTTCACCATCTCCTGAAGTTTGGTTAAACTCATGTCCATCGAGTTGGTGATGTCATCCAACCATCTCATCCTTCGTCATCCCCTTCTCCTGCCTTCAATCTTTCCCAGCATCAAGGTCTTTTCCAATGAGTAGGCTCTTCACATCAGGTGGCCAAAGTATTGGAGCTTCAGCTTCAGCATAAGTCCTTACAATGAATATTCATGGACTCCCTTATTCTCTCTGTTTTGAAATTCACTGACCACCCTGTCCTTTTCCTCCATTTACTTCATTCCTTGCATTACTGTGTCAATCTGGCATTGCTTCTGGAGGTTTCCAGAGGGCTCCTTCAAACATCAGAACTTGCATTTATCAACCACTTTTCCAAATCTTCCCTAACCAGTGGTTGGGAGTGACGGAGATAAGGATGTGGCAAGAAAGTTTTGCACAAACATAGAGAAGCAATCCTTAATATCACACCTGTTTGACCCTTCAAGGTATTAGAATCAGTGAAAAGCACCTTAACACTTCATGAACTGTCCTTCTGTGAATTTCAGCACAGACAGAAATCTCAGTAAACACATGTAGATGCAACTTATTTCTTCGTCCTTATCTGTTCATTTTCCAAAATGTGTAAATAAAAACTGTGATCACAGTGGAAAATTGTGAAGATAAGCATTTTCCCCCTCTAAAGCTCTAGTCAAGGAAAAAATAACAACAATAAAAACGACTGTGCACTTGTTTTATGTCAGACACACATGCCGACTGATTTATATACACTGTCCTCTTTAATAAACTAAGCCTATGAGGTGGTCAGTTTAAGATTCCCATTTAACAGGTACTTATGTACAGAAGACCTGGTGCTTACTGAGATTGAGTAAGACTCAATCTTACTGAGTTGTGCCAGACTCACAAACGCAGAAAACAAATTTATGGTTATGAAAGGGGGAGGGGCTAGGAGAGGGATAAATTAAGAGTTTGGGATTAGCAGATACAAACTGCTGTGTATAATATAGATGAATAACAAAGACCTCCTGTATAACACAGGGAAATATATGCAATATCTTATAAAAATAGTAATGGAAAAGAATATTAAAACTAGTATGTATGCATAACTGGATCATGTTGCCATGCACCTGAAGCTAACACAACCTTGTAAATCAATTACACTTCAATTTTTTAAAAAAGAGAAACATGCTACAGCTATAGAGGAAGAGAGTATCTGTTATCTTGAGATTTTATTTATTTTGAAACAATTTGACAATAGACTTATTCTGCTTTTTTTTTTAAGCATAAACATTAAAGAAAATAATACAACTGCAAGAAAAAGGATGTAACTGCCATGTTCTTAGCTTAGGAACAGACTAGCTTGATCAAGGTTGCCAATGATGGGTTAAAGGAGCGGGAGATTTGTGTCACAGTTTTTTGCTCACTAAATTAGCCATTAAGGTCTTTATATAAAATGTCTACCTCTCTCAGTATTGCACATCTGTCATGTGAAGGTGGTAAGACAAGAAAAATAATAGAGTCTACAAGGATAGGAAGAAGTTAATTTCACTGCGGCTCTCTTTGTAGTGCAAGTTCCTTGATTTAAGATCCGAGGCACTTCAAAAGCATTGTGAATTTGGAGAAATAATACATCAGCTAAAATCTAGAGGCTTAAGACTTGCACTTCTTCACCCCATCAGGCTTTGTGTGATATGTAACAGAAAATGTCTTTTCATTAGTAGAGTTGATAAAGTTAAAACTTTTCTTGATTAATATTCTCTTGTGAAAATCAGTTACTGCCATGGATTTACACTGCAGATTTGCCATAGCAGTTTTAATTTCTTTTGTGCTGAAGATACAGCTGATACAGATTTTATTTAATAAGGATAATTGTTGTTGAAGGACTGAGTTGGTTAATATTCCTGAGGTATCTCTGCTTGCAAATCTAAAAAAAAAAGTTAGAATCTCTGCTACTTGACAGTGACCTTCAGTGATATTATGGGGATTTTTATAAGTCCCGTTCAGGGAGCTGATGTGGGGAACAGGCTGTAGCATTGTTGAAGGCAATGCAGTGTGTAGCAAAGGTACATGCCAGATAACTCAAATAAATCTTGAAAAAGAACATAGAAGTTTCTGGTATTCCACTTAGCTTTTCAAATTGGCCCTTTGTAATAATATATCTATGAGTATATTTAATCTCATGCATAAATCAAGCTTATATTTTTAGTCTTATGTAAAATATTTTTAGATGTAAATTTTTATTATCCTTGTATGGTAAATTAACCCTATCAAGGCATTATTTGTTGCAATAGGATAGCTAATTCACAGGTGCTCCATGAGACTGGACTGATTTCCCATAATAGATCACTGGCTTTTCTCTTCATCATCCCGCCCCATTTCTAGTCTTCTCTCTCATTCTCCAATTGTGATCATTTCTTTCTATAGCTTCTTCTGAAGAAAAGTATATTTTTCCCAAAGACAGATTTATGAAAGGAAGAATGATGAATTCTTCAAAGGAAGGCCCACTTTTAAGAAAAGTTATTTATAATATTTTGAAGGCTATCTAAAGCTTGTGATCAATTATCTTAAATCTTTATATATATAACAATCAGGCCAGGAAAAAAAAAAAAAAGTGCATTAGGTAGGAAAACATGACTTTTTCTTGACAAATTCACTCCAAATTAGGTTTGTTCTTATTTTATAGAATCAAACATTCTTATTTTCTTTTCCAAGGAGGGTCAAATATACTCTTTTTGGGAGGAGAGAACTTTGCATTCACCTCCAAATTTATCATTTAAATTGGGAATTGAGATTCATTAAAGAAATCAGCTTTTCTGTGGCAATCCATATTTGAGGGGGAGTCCTTGAAGAGGCATTTTCTGTATTATTTTAAAAGATAACATTATTTCTCTGTAGGACCTGCCTTCTCCTATCTATCAGGTCACCCAGGTTGTAACTTTGTATTAATAATAAGCATATTTTCTTTTCCCACTGAACTTCCCGAAGCATTTGTTTTCTTCAAAAGCAGAAGATGTACACTGACTATCTACAGTAATCCTACCAAGAAGCTCCTCAGGGCTCATGGTCAATCCATTTTTGAGTTAACCACTTTGGAGTCCCCTGAAAGGCTGATAAAAGCAGTAGACTCTCTCCTAAGTTCATGTTTATATTATACTAAATAACCTCAGATACGCAGATGACACCACCCTTATGGCAGAAAGTGAAGAGGAACTAAAAAGCCTCTTGATGAAAGTGAAAGAGGAGAGTGAAAATGTTGGCTTAAAGCTCAACATTCAGAAAACTAAGATCATGGCATCTGGTCCCATCACTTCATGGCAAATACACGGGGAAACAGTGGAAACAGTGGCAGACTTTATTTTTTTGGGCTCCAAAATCACTGGAGATTGTGATTGCAGCCATGAAATTAAAAGACGCTTACTCCTTGGAAGGAAATGTATGACTAACCTAGATAGCATGTTAAAAAGCAGAGACATTACTTTGTCAATAAAGGTCTGTCTAGTCAAGGCTATAGTTTTTCCAGTAGTCATGTATGGATGTGAGAGTTGGATTGTGAAGAAAGCTGAGTGACAGAGAATTGATGCTTTTGGACTGTGGTGTTGGAGAAGACTCTTGAGAGTCCCTTGGACTGCAAGGAGATCCAACCAGTCCATCCTAAAGGAGATCAATCCTGGGTGTTCATTGGAAGGACTGTTGCTGAAGCTGAAACTCCAATCCTTTGGCCACCTCATGCGAAGAGTTGACTCACTGGAAAAGACCCTAATGCTGGGAGGGATTGGGGGCAGGAGGAGGAGAGGACGACAGAGGATGAGATGGCTGGACGGCATCACTGACTCAATGGGCATGAGTTTGAGTAAACTCTGGGAGTTGGTGATGGACAGGGAGGCCTGGCATGCTGTGATTCATGGGGTCACAAAGAGTCGGACACTATTGAGCGACTGAACTGAACTGAACTGCACATATTTTGAACTCTACTTCAGGAAGTTCATCTTCAGAAGGCTATCTTTGTGTATGGTGTTAGAAAGTGTTCTAGTTTCATTCTTTTACAAGTGGTTGACCAGTTTTCCCAGCACCACTTGTTAAAGAGATTGTCTTTTTTCCACTGTATATCCTTGCCTCCTTTGTCAAAGATAAGGTATCCATAGGTTCGTGGATTTATCTCTGGGCTTTCTATTCTGTTCCATTGATCTATATTTCTGTCTTTGTGCCAGTACCATACTGTCTTGATGACTGTGGCTTTGTAGTAGAGTCTGAAGTCAGGCAGGGTGATTCCTCCAGTTCCATTCTTCTTTCTCAAGATTACTTTGGCTATTCGAGGTTTTTTGTATTTCCATACAAATTGTGAAATTATTTGTTCTAGTTCTGTGAAAAATACTGTTGGTAACTTGATAGGGATTGCATTGAATCTATAGATTGCTTTGGGTAGAATAGCCATTTTGACAATACTGATTCTTCCAATCCATGAACACAGTATGTTTCTCCATCTGTTTGTGTCCTCTTTGATTTCTTTCATCAATGTTTTATAGTTTTCTGTGTACAGGTCTTTTGTTTCTTTAGGTAGATATACTCCTAAGTATTTTATTCTTTTTGTTGCAATGGTGAATGGTATTGTTTCCTTAATTTCTCTTTCTGTTTTTTCATTGTTAATATATAGGAATGCAAGGGATTTCTGTGTGTTAATTTTATATCCTGCAACTTTACTATATTCATTGATTAGCTCTAGTAATTTTCTGTGAGGTACCATTACACGCCAGTCAGGATGGCTGCTATCCAAAAGTCTACAAGCAATAAATGCTGGAGAGGGTGTGGAGAAAAGGGAACCCTCTTACACTGTTGGTGGGAATGCAAACTAGTACAGCCACTATGGAAAACAGTGTGGAGATTTCTTAAAAAACTGGAAATAGAACTGCCATATGACCCAGCAATACCACTTCTGGGCATACACACTGAGGAATCCAGATCTGAAAGAGACACGTGCACCCCAATGTTCATCGCAGCACTGTTTATAATAGCCAGGACATGGAAGCAACCTAGATGCCCATCAGCAGATGAATGGATAAGGAAGCTGTGGTACATATACACCATGGAATATTACTCAGCCGTTAAAAAGAATTCATTTGAATCAGTTCTAATGAGATGGATGAAACTGGAGCCCATTATACAGAGTGAAGTAAGCCAGAAAGATAAAGAACATTACAGTATACTAACACATATATACGGAATTTAGAAAGATGGTAACGATGGCCCTATATGCAGGGCAGAAGAAGAGACGCAGAAGTACAGAACAGACTTTTGGACTCTGTGGGAGAAGGTGAGAGTGGGATGTTTCGAAAGAACAGCATGTATATTATCTGTGGTGAAACAGACCACCAGCCCAGGTGGGATGCATGAGTCAAGTGCTAGGGCCTGGTGGGCTGGGAAGACCTGGAGGAATCCGGTGGAGAGGGAGGTGGGATGGGGGACCGGGATGGGGAATATGTGTAATTCTATGGCTGATTCCTATCAATGTATGACAAAACCCACTGAAAAATAAAAAATAAAAAATAAAAATTAAAAAAAAAAAAAGAAGGCTATCTTTGAACTCCAATTAGGAACTGCCATTTTAGGACTCAGTTCAGTCTAGAGTGGGGTCCTACACTGGGCTCAGTCTGGAGTGAGGTCCTAGGATGTCTAATCTGGAGTAGTATTGGGAGAGGAGGAGAAGAAGCTAAAAGGATGTAATTATTGTTAAGTAATGCCACGTTGTTGTTGCTGTTGTTCACCCGCTCAGTCATGTCCGACACTTGGGACCCCGTGGGCTGCAGCACGCCTGGCTCCCCTGCCCTTCACCATCTCCAGGAGTTTGTTCAAACCCACATCCATTGAGTCAGTGATGCCATCCAGCCATCTCATCCTCCGTCACTCCCTTTTCTTGCCTTCAATCTTTCCCAGCATCAGGGTCTTTTCCAATGAGTTGGCTCTTCACATCAGGTGGTCAAAGTGTTGGAGTTTTAGCCTGAACATCAGTCTTTCCAATGAATATTCAGGGTAGATTTACTTTAGAATTGACTGGTTTAGTCTCCTTGCTGCCCAAGGGACTCTCAAGAGTCTTCTCCAGCACCACAGTTTGAAAGCATCGATGCCATGGCAAATGACAAATGATGATAGCTACCATTTCCTGAACCATTATTAATGCCAGCTACCACTGCCTGGCATTTATGTGCCAGGCATACCTACTTTATGCATATTTTTTTTAATTAACTCAACAATTCCTGCAAGTTGCCAGCAATATACACATTTAAATATAATGATAATGGTGTTTTGAAGACAATAAAATGCTTTGTTTAAGGCATGGTGGTGAGAATGTTTTCAGTTGCAAGAACAACAGCACCTAACTAAACTATGCAGTGTAATAGACGAGTTTTGTTCCCTCACGGTTAGAAGTCTGTCCACAGGCAGTTGCTGGCTTTGAGAAACAGCGGCACAACACTGGGGCGCCGAATCAGCAGACCAGCTATGCTTCTGACTTTCTTTTCATTCTCAAAGCATGGCAGCCTCAACTCTAAGGAAGACAGTGACCAAACCAGAAAAAAGAGGGGCTTTCCCAAGGGAGGACATTCGTTTCCAGAATTTTTTCATCGTATTTTTCTTACATCTCATTGATTAGAACCGGCTCACCCATTCCTCCCTAAACTAAGAGGGATATTGGAAAAGTTAATGTTTGACTTATTTATCTGAAGTGGTTCTAAACCAAGGGCAATTCTGTTCAGTTAAATTTTGGCAATGTCTGAAGACATTTTTTTGCAAACTTTGGGGTGAAGGTGATAAGTATTGGATGAGACATCACAATGTTTTGTGTTATAGTTTCTTTTCCAGTGTCTCACTTAAGTGATCAAACTTCTAACAGTTTCCCTTTTTAGTTAGTACTGAATATCTGCTTGAAAATCTCTTTGGCATTTATAGAAAACACGAAGCCTCAGTTAAGACTTGGAGTTTACTTCCTAAGCACAATTCCCCTATTGTATTTAAAAGGTTCTGTTGTGAAGTACATACATGAGGATCACTATATTTAGGCTAAATTTAATTAATTTATATTAAATGAGAAAAATGCAGAAAAATATACCTCATACAAATCTCAAAAACCAGGGAACAGGTTTTATTAGATTACTCTTTAGCCTTAGCTTGGGGCTTCCTTGGTGGCTCAGATGGTAAAGAATCTGCCTGCAATGCAGGAGACCTGGACTTGATCCTGGGTCAGGAAGATCCCCGGGAGGATGAAATGGCAGCCCATTTATGTTCTTGCCTGGAGTATTCCATGGGCCATGGTGGGCTACAGTCCATGGGGTTGCAAAGAGTAGGACATGACTGAGCAACCAATACTTGCACTTTCTTTAGCCTCATCTTAAGTACATCACTTTTAAAACTATTTCTATGGGTTCAGGGAGTAGTTTTCCTGAAATAGCTGCAGTAACTCTGACTAAAATGAAAACAGAGAAAATGAAGAATCAGAAGCACATAGGGCAATAAAACTACTCTGTGGATGCTATAATGATAGATACACGTTTTAATGAAGCTTTCCAAACTCACAGAATGTACAGCTTCAAGAGTGAATTCTAATGTAAGCTATGAATTCCAGTGATAAACATGCATCAGTGTAAGTTCATCAGTTGTTGCCAGTGTGCTAGTGGGGAATGGGTGTTGATAATTGGGGGGACTGTGTGTGTGTGTGTAGGGGCAGAAAGTATATAGGAAATCTCTGTCCTGCTGTTCAGTATTCCTGGGAACCTAAAGCTGCTCTAAAAATGAGAACCTTTTTAAAAATGAAGGATCAACAATAGGTCAGCTAATAGAATATATAAGTGGGGATGGGTACATAGAGACTTCTTCCATGGTATTTTATCATGGGTTTCAGAAAGAATGCTCATTGTCTTAAGATTTTCCTGAGAATCATCTACAGATAATGAAAACTAGGAAAGTTTCAGAAGACCAAAGACCTATTGATTTCATCATATCATTAGAAAGGAACAATTGCTGGTCACACACACAAAGATATGTTTTAACTTTACATAGTATATTATACAGATATTACTGATTCTTTTGAATTGTGTCAATTACTTTATATTTTCACTAAGAACATTAGAGTTTCATACTTTTAATTTTTATTTTTCCAATTCTCCACCAATTTAGTTGGTTTACAGTGCTTTGCAGCATGAGAAAATTGTGCATGGGAAAAACTATTGTGTGAGTTTCTGAGGTCACGGGTTTTTGTGTCTGTTGGCCTTGTACATGCATGGATGATTTAATTATTCTTTTTGGTGGTGACCTATTTATATGAAATTTTAATTTTGGAATTTAAAAAGACTAGTCTCTCTCCTTTTGGGGCAATCATAAAAATCTAGCAAAAGAATGATAGGGAAAAAATTCCAAAACTATAAGACAATGCTGGGAAACAAACCCAACTCTTCTGACAGTAGCAGCCTTTCATGCCAAACTCTTGCTTCCTCTTGTAAGTCATGTCTTATAGCATTTTTTCTTTTTGTCAGAGTGTTTCATGATAATAGAAAGTTTTCTGAGAGTCCCTTTGCAGCAGGTGCATTTGTTAGGAGTCATTTACTGTTTGTACCAATCTGAGGAAGTAGGTACAATTATTCACCCCATAATGCAGATATAGACACAGAAAAAGGAAAAAGAACTTACACATGTTTATTTAGCTAGCAATTCACTGGGAGAGCTAGAATTTGAAAGAGGGCAAGGTCTTGGGTTATATCTTATTTCAGTATGTTATGAAAATGAAACGTTTTTGCAAAGTTGTTTTGTACTTTCTCCTCTTTCTCATCCCCTTGCAGCTGATTAATCAACAAATCCTGTTACTTTGACCTCTGAAAGTTTAACATCTTTTTCCTTTAACCTTTTGCTAGAGTTTCAATATTTCTTCTTTCCGTCTTCTGCTTTCTCAAATCCATCATCTCACTGTTACAGATCCTGAAATACAACTGAAATCATGTCACAACCACCTACAGTGCTCAGTAGCTCTCAGTGGCTTTCAATGGCTCTCCTTCAACCTCCAGACCCTAATTTGGACTTTCTCTGTCCCCAGCAATCTGTTCCAAATGAACTTTCAAGTTGATGGTCCATGATTCTTTCTTAGATTCCTGAGATATATTACTCCTATTTTCTTGAAGATGCTCTTTCCTTTCTGACTCTGCTTCTACTTATGTTGTTTCTTTACCAACATCTGTCTTTGTCTCTCTAAAGAAAAGTGCTTGAAATACAAAAGGCACTCAACAAATATTTCCCTGTTGAAGAAATAAAAATTGAGCTCAAATATCCTGTCCTTCATAGAGTCTTCTGAAACTGTCTCCCTGACCTCACTTATGTATTTCCTTCCTTTTGTTAATTCCTGTGGGCATAATAGCACTCACTGTGTTTTAAAATATTGGTATTTCCTTCAGAAGGCAAGAGAGGAATAAAATGATATTTTCTAGTAATCATTAGAGTATCCATAAATTATAATTTATTATTTTAAGAAACTGTAGTACAAATAAGATAAAGATACTGGAATTGTATTCAGATATCTTAAATTTGAGTTCTGGTTCTGCCAAATAACTTTAAAAATTTCTCAAGCATCAATTTTTTATAATCAATAAATTAGATTCAATAATATTTTTGCCATGAGGCTATAGTGATGACTAAGGTGATGTTAAATAAAACATTTAATAACTTATAAAGGGCTGCATGCTTTCAAAGCAATGTTGGTATTCTCAGATTTAAAATTTTACTACCATTCTTGAAGGCTTCTCTAGGCCAGGTACTTCACACACTTGATCTCATCTGGTCTTCCCAATAGCTTCATATTACTGCTCCTATTTTACAAATATGTACTGTAAAGTCAAGTGACGGACTCAGAAATGATAAGGCCAGGAAGTTAAACCACTTATATTAAATCAGTTTCTTTATTTTAAATCCTGCATTCTTTCTGCCACTTATAGGGACATCTTCACTTGGCAAGCATTCATAGCATGGAATGTAGAGTTTTAATCCATGATTTTTCAATCTTTCGAGCCAGCAGTGCCTAGGATCAAAGTCAAAATTTACCATTTGGGTGCGTGAGCTGGGTACCTCATCCATGCTCTTAATCTCTCTGTGCCTCAGTTTCCCCATTTGTGAAATGGGTATATTAATAGCAATTTCCCTATTAGGCTGTTGAGAAAATTGAATGAATTTTAGACTTCTGTGTCTTAGGTCTGAGTTTTGAGAAGCAGAGCTACAGGCAGAGCTTACTGCACAAATGATTTTTTGAAAGAGAGAGAAAGATCCCAAAGAAAGGAGAGAGGGTAGGAGGAAGGAACAGGAGGAAAAAGCTAGACAAAGTTGGATTCCCGGCAAAAGACTATAATGCCAAACTGACCCCACTGACAGTCATAAACTACAAGTGAGGCCACAGAGTTGGTCCTGCCTTGAATGAAGGTGGCCTTACCGTGTCAGCTGTTGGCTGTGTGTAATCTCCTAGACTCATTGGTTTGCTTTCTAAGGAGAGCACTTTTGCGGGGAACAGTAAGCTTTGAGCAGTTTGCAGCCAAGGCAAGTGGCAGCTAGGTGTTGGGTGTATCATGCCAATGATGCAGTTCTGGGCAGCTCACCAACAGAATCTGCTGCAACATACAAAGTGCTTACAGCTGTATCTGGCTCGTTGGAAGCTGCCAATAAAGGTTAGCTCTCATTACATTATTTTGCTCGTAAGTCTTCTCACACTGTTTCATATGTTTAGGTTTGGCTTTCTAAACAGAATGTAAGTTCTTTAAGGTCAGGGACCAATTCTAATTCTACCTACTATGCCTCTCACCTGCAGCTATAAATCGATGCCTTGTGATGAACGCCTAGCAGCTCTGATTTATATCTGGAGCTGAGGGTACAACCTCAGCCTACTTTCTTTTTTTTTTTACTCAAATGCATGCTTTTTATTAAAAAACATAATAATAAATTAGAAATTTATTATAAAGTTTGATTGGAGAGGGGAAGTCTCCCCTTTCAGAGGTATGTGTAAAAGGATATAATTGTATTTTTATCTGCACCAGACACATTTTCATCTGACTTTGTGCTCAATAAATTCTTCAAAATTTGTTATTTTCTTTGTGAACCAAGTTTGTCAATATTTAAAGTGGAAATGATTAGACAAGGCAGACATACCCTTATTTTTGCCAATGTAGACTTGTTCTGGAATAATTGCTTTTTAATATCTAAAGCAATTCAATTGATCAGAATATTGATCCTGTTCTCGTTTTTGATCATTGTGCCATTGATTTAACATTATCACCACCTTACCGAGAAGAGTAGAATATGAGGTGTCTTGTGCATTCATCTTTGTTAAAAGATAAATGCATGAGACAGGCCTTAAAAGCTTTTTAAAGTGCAAGATGCTGGAACTGCATTTTCAATCTGCATTCTCTCCTGCTGTTTTATGGAGTTTATTGAAAATGTGCCTCTTAGAGGTCAGATCATTTCTTTCTTCAAGTGGAAAAGAAGATATAAGTAATATATTAAAAGTCCTCTAGGATAATATCTTGAAATTAGAACAACCTCATTCTATATTCATATACCCCTCCTCTTGAACATTATGACTCATCAAAAATAAGAATCACAATTCATCTGTTTCTAGCTAACTTCAGACTTTTGCATTTTAAGGTTTTATTGGAACCAAGCATATAGGACATCTTTTTTTCCCTTGTTTTCTCTGAATGATCCATTTTGTCAGTCTCCTCCCACAAAAGAAAACTTTTTTTTTTTTTTTTAAAAGAAAACTTTTAGTGTCTTATCTAATTTGAAATCTATTAATTGATTAAAGTGCTTCTCAATTCTTCAATTATTCTGAATGCTTTAGTATATTACTGTTTTTTTAGTAAAATATTCTCTGTATGGACAATATTTAAAATGATCATTTGCATGGTGTTTTTAATAAATGTAATACACAAAGAGTTGGTGTCTAAAATTTTCTTTTGGTATTGAAAAAAATTACAGTGTTTTTTAAAATAAGAAAATAGCTAGTCTACATTACATATCATTCTAGTTTTCTTATCTACAGATGTGCTACCAAAGATTCTTTTTATGACTAAGATAATATATAAATATGCATTAATTTATTCAGGGCTGAGTGCTGTTCATTATTAGCGCTTCTAATCTGCAGAGAAGTTCTTAATGATTTCTGGTCACAGTTTGAAGAAAATATTTCCACCTTTTTTTGATTGCCTATCTTACAATTTGAAGTACTTTAGTAAGTCCTCCCTAAACACGAACCATTTGCTTTCATCTAGGCAGGGAGAGTCCCCTTTCATTTATTCTAATTAATTGTTAATAGAGTGTCTCTCTTATTTATTAAAAAGCAATGATAATGATTCAAGAGCCCCTTAGGAAAGGATCCTATTTTTAAGTATTACAGATGAGCCTAACATGAGAAAGTTTGCAGCCCAAACAGGAGTCGCGGAAGTCCTCAATAAGCGGTGGGATTCAATGGCAGTTTTTAAGCTGGGGGGCTTAATAAAGCAGTGCTTGAGGGAGACCCACCTGGTTGATGGGGACAAAATTCTAGATGGAGAGGAGTATAGAATAGACTAATGCTGGGTACCAGGATGTGAAAATGGAGCTCTTTCTGTTTCACTTTCGGCATTAAGTCCTAAGACTGAGAACAAGGATGCCAAGTGCCTGTAGGACTTGGTTATAGCAGTTGCCAAGGAGCTCTCCCCAGACTGCCTTGTGAGGCTCCTCACCTCTCTGAGGGATAGATAAAGTGTGTCTAGGACTGGTCAGGAAGGCAGCGGAGCAAAGACATTTAGTTCTTTTGGAGGCACTGTTAGAACTCGGAGCATTTCCTCTTTCATCTGAAATGCTTCCATTCCAGCTTAAACCCAGACTTAGAGCTTCATGGGAACATCTTGGAGGGCTTGTTATGTATCATCGCGGGTTTGAGGACTCCAAGGAAATGAATGCTTTTACACCTATCTGATAAATTTTAAGATGAGAAATCGTGGTTATCAATCTAAGAGCAGACTTTTGAGGGAGGGAGCAAGGAGGGGGGAAGTGGCAAGAGAGAGACAGAGATTTGAGTGCCTTGTGCTCTGGAAATGAGCATGAAGCCGCGGCGAGTGAGGGTCGTGGGGCTTTCCCCGGACGGGGTGGGCCTGGGGGAGGGTGTCGGCCTGAGGCCGTGAGCGGGCCTGAGGTCTGGGTGTGCAGCGGGCCGTGACCCAGCGGGGCGCTGGAGCCGCCTGAGGCCCAAGGCCTGAAGCAGCGCGTTATGCCGGGCTTCCCGGGGCAGAGCTGAATGACCCCCGAGAGAACGACCAGTTTTGAATGCCCTCTTTCAAGCCAGAGGATCCAAACAAGACCTCCGCAGTTCTGGCCCCTACTCCTTCCTTCCCCAGGTCTAACGCTGGAGGTGTCAACGGCAGTAACTTGCAGGTTGAGCCGGGAGCCTGCGGACTGCAGAACGAAGTCAACCAAACTTCAGCCCGGCTTGGCATGTTTACAGATTTGAAGTGCTGTCCAGTTGGTGATGGGGCAAGCTCCAGATGAAGTAAGAGCTTGAAATTTTGATTATTGCATCAAACTAGGTATTAGTACCAGAATGAAGTGTTCTTGTGAACATTTGAAACGCTAGTCAACCTGACTGAAATATTTCAACAGGCAAGGATAGAAGCACCCCACAGGTGAGGAGATAGTTTAAAAAAAAAAAAAAAAAGAAGAAGAAGAAGAAGAATTAAGTGACTTCATAAGTTTGTCAAAAGTCCAGTTCATTCAATAAGATGCCTACCCAGATGTGAATGGTCTAAATTCAGAGGCAGGGTTAAGACACTGGGAAGGAAAAAGTAGATATGGACAACATAGAAATTATGAGTAACAATAGATGATATGTGATCCATAGCTGATATGTTCCAGGAAGTCATCTCATTTATGTTTTACATAACCCTGTGATGTAAGAACTATTATCCCCATTTTAAAGAAGAGGAACCTGAGACACAAAAATAATCTGCCCACAGCTGCAGATTAAGTGACTTTTTCTTTTTATTTGAACTCAGCCTATGTTGCTAACTACTCCCTGGTACTATACTTGCTTTTGAAAAGAATTCAACAGAATTTTGTGAAAAAGCTGATGTCTGAAGGGAAGCAGAGGGACAAGTCCATGAAGACTCACAGTTTTCAGCTGGTCTGGATAAAGAGACATTGATGCTATCACTGTGAATTAGACAAAAAAGAGGTTAATGGTGGTGTGAGAATGAAATGTTTGAATTTAAACACAGTTTCTTCAACGGCATTGAGGGGCAAGTATCCAGCAAGGAATGGTGAAAAGTAGACTAGTCAAATGAAGGCTTAATTACTAATTAATTGAAGAGGGAGAAAATAGCATATTTAAGCACAGAGGGAAAGAGCCACTGTAACAGGATGAAATAAAGATGCTTCCAGGAAGAGTTGTATAAGACTGAAGTCTTCTCATTAAGGAATTATTCATTTTAGAGTGGCTTGCTTTTGTTTCCACAACACTTTTTAGAGAGTTGCACCTGGGCAGAATTAAGGCTTGTGAGAGCAGTGTTCTGTGAGGTGAGTTCAATATTTACCATATTTGGTCACTTAGCATCTTTTAATCACACTCACTGTATTTTGTTAATTCCTTACATCAGTAGTCAGTCGCATCTTTTCTGCCTCTGTGACAGCTGGGATGAAGGCTTAGGATCTAGATTCAACAACTTAGATGTACCTGAACTCAGACACACCAAGGCATCAAGCAGGGCTGTGTGGGACCTGCACTGCTGTCATCCTTAAACAAGCAAGGCTTAAACAACCAGCTGTGGTGGGATGATGGCTTCAACTGTGGTGGGCTTGATGGCTCCAGCTGTGGGGAAGTGATGGTTCCAGCTGTGGTGAGGGTGATGGTTCCAGCTATGGTGGGGTGATGACTCCAGCTGTGGTGGGGGTGATGGCTTCAGCTGTGGTGGGGGTGATGGTTCTAGCTGTGGTGGGGGTGATGGTTCTAGCTGTGGTGGGGGTGATGGTTCCAGCTGTGGTGGGGGTGATGGTTCCAGTTGTGGTGGGGGTGATGGTTCCAGCTGTGGGGAGGTGATGACTCCAGCTGTGGGGGTGGGGTGATGGTTCCAGCTGTGGTGGGGTGATGGCTTCAGCTGTGGGGGGTGGTGATGGCTCCAGTTGTGATGGGGGTGATGGTTTCAGCTATAGTGGGGTGATGGCTTCAGCTGTGGGGGGGGGCGGTGATAGCTTTAGCTGTGGGGAGGTGATAGCTTCAGCTGTGGTGGGGGTGATGGTTCCAGCTATGGGGAGGTGATGACTCCAGCTGTGGGGGTGGGGTGATGGTTCCAGCTGTGGTGGGGGTGATGGTTCCAGCAGTGGTGGGGTGATGGCTTCAGCTGTGGGGAGGTGATGACTCCAGCTGTGGTGGGGTGATGGTTCCAGCTGTGGTGGGGTGATGGCTTCAGCTGTGGGGAGGTGATGGCTTCAGCTGTGGGGGGGGGTGATGACTCCAGTTGTGATGGGGGTGATGGTTCCAGCTATGGTGGGGCAATGGCTTCAGCTGTGGGGGGGGTGATGTCTTCAGCTGTGGGGAGGTGATGACTCCAGCTGTGGGGGTGGGGTGATGGTTCCAGCTGTGGTGGGGGTGGTGGTTCCAGCTGTGGAGGGGGGTGATGACTCCAGCTATGGGGAAGTGATGGTTCCAGCTGTGGTGGGGGTGATGGTTCCAACTATGGGGAGGTGATGACTCCAGCTGTGGGGGCGGGTGATGACTCCAGCTGTGTCGGGGGGGTGATGGTTCCAGCTATGGGGAGGTGATGACTCCAGCTGTGGTGGGGGTGATGGTTCCAGCTGTGGTGGGGTGATGGCTTCAGCTGTGGGGAGGTGATGACTCCAGCTGTGGGGGGGTGGTGATGGCTTCAGCTATGGGGAGGTGATGACTCCAGCTGTGGGGGTGGGGTGATGGTTCCAGCTATGGTGGGAGTGATGGTTCTAGGGACCATGTTCTGACTTCACTGGCTGTGGAGCAAGATGTGATCCCTTTGCTAAAGGGCAGTGGAAACATACCTGCCTGCAGTTCTTAAGTGTGACTTACACATTCAGTTCAGTTCAGTTCAGTTCAGTCACTCAGTCTTGTCTGACTCTTCGCAACCCCAAGGACGGCAGCATGCCAGGCCTCCCTGTCCATCACCAACTGCTGGTTTTTACTCAAACTCATGTCAATGGAGTCAGTGATGCCATCCAACCATCTCATCCTGTCGTCCCCTTCTCCTCCTGCCTTACATATTGTCTCCAACCAATTCTTGGCCTCTTGACAGCTTGGATCCCCATTCTCTGTGACGCTTCATTCCTTTTCTTCTTAATTGGTGTGCAACCATTTGTGTTCATGATTTTACCCATCTTAAGCTCCAGAGTCTTTAAATATATATCCAGACAATGTTCACCAGACCAGACAATTAATTATCAACAGTCGACAAATATTTTCCTAGTCTCTACTCCAACTGCTGGTTGTGGGGGCTGAGGAATTTAAAACATTATGGATAGCTTAGAGTCAACAGGGAAATATGTGTCATTTTTATCTTATGAAAAATATTTTACCTAATAAGGTATATAAATATTAATAGCAAATTTTATAATTTTTGGTGTACCATTCATTCTTCATCTGCTAGAAAGTCTTTGAGATCTTTCTCTTCTATATTAATGAAATGTTTCTAATTTATTTTTCTTTCTTATGCAGACTGAAAGCCTGTTGCATATTCCAAATATGGATCTTGCAAGTCCTTCCTCAGTGTGTCGGGTTATCCTATTCTAGCGCTGCTTAGAGACCCTCTGTATCCAGATGCTATCTTTCCTTATATACATGGCTATTCCTACAGTGTTTTTAACAAGAACTGAAGTTCCTATCTAAGTCCAATATTCCCTCACATTTTCTTTTTCTTTTAAAGTTTTATTAAAATTTTCTTTTTTTATTAAACTTTTATTTTAAAGTTATTTAAAATAACCTCTTCATTTCCTCCACCGTTCACTTTAGCTCATTGGTCTTCTTACATCCTTCAGTTAGTTCTCTCTTTTAAAAATAGTTCCCAAGAGGAATGGAAGAGTGACTTTCGATGGACTATAGCATAGTTATATGTGTGTGTGCTGTACAAGTATATGTGTAGCTCTGTGTCTATGCCTATATCTACCTCTGTGTATATGAAGGAGGAGGGTTGGTACAAAACTTGTATTTTCTTTTCATTAAAGAATCGGTGAATACCCTACTAAACAGAGCTAGGACGATACGTTCAGTTTGTTTTAGTCTGAACTCATTCTTCTTGTATTGTAAAAGTCAGATGTTGTTCCTCTGTTGATGCCAGGTTATGCTTGCCCTACCACTGTCTATGAGAAATGTCGCGTCCTTGTCTCACTATTTATAGGGAATGTTTGGTTGTCACTTATGCATTCACTCAAAGGTTATAAAAGACAAATTTGATAAAGGTCACAATGTTTTGTTGCTATTCCTTTCAAAATACTGTTTTGGATAGTGACTTTAAAATTGTTTTTGTTACAGTTCACAGAACAAGAAAATTATTTGAACCTTGCGTCAGTGGAAATAAAATTACGTATGTGTTCCTGCATTCATTTATTCAATCAACAACTTATTTAAAATTTACTGATACTTATTTGGAGGTAACAATGTAATTTTTAAATGAAAAATTATTATAAAAAAATCTGCATTTCATAAGCCTCAGAGGTTCTGAGTTTGAGAATTAGGGTGGTTTGAAATAAAACTTTTAATCCCATGATGACAGCATCAGTGCTTGAGTTACTTCCTATACATCAAGAATTCATCAGTCAGGGGATTTCTTTTCTGGTTCAGTGGCTAAGAATCCACCTTCCAAAGCAAGGGACGCAGGTTCAATCCCTGGCTGGGAAACAAAGATCCCACATGGCACAGAGCAACTAAATCCATGAGTTGCAAGTACTGAGCCCATGCTCTCTGAAGCCCATGTGCCATAACTAAAGAGTCCATGCACCACAATGAAAGATCATGCATGAAGCAACTAAGATCCTGCATACCACAGCTAAGACCCTGCACAGACAAATCAATAAGCACCCACTGTATCTGTATGATGTTCTTTTCCTTTTAAGAGGGAGATTTCATAGATTCCATCATGTTTTTCTACAAATTCACATCTCAAGAATATTATTAACATATAATATAATGTAGCTTAATAATGACATAAAAATTCACCAAAGTGTCTTTCATTATTTTATCCAATATATTTGGATTTTTTTGTTGAAACTCTAGAAATTCTTAACACAAAAAACTATAACTTCCATATATCTTCCCACCCTTTCCCTCCCATTATTAAATATTTTGAAAAAGAAGGAAAGAGATGGGAATATATATTTGATAATAAACATCAGTGTTACCATCTAAATGCTTGGTTTCCACTTTGAGAATGAGCTTACAGTTGCCGAGGGGAAGGTTAAGGGGAAGGGATAGTTAGGGAGGACAGGATGGACATGTACACACGGATATATTTAAAATAGCTAACCAACAAGGACCTACTGTATAGCACATGGAATTCTTTTCAATGTTATGTGACAGCCTGGAAGGAAGGGGAGTTTGGGGGAGAATGAATACATGTAGATGTATGGCTGAGTACCTTTGCTATTCACCTGAAACTATCACAACATTGTTTGATAATCTGCTGTGTTCCAATACAAAATAAAAAGTTTAAAAATGCATAAATAAATGCTTGGTTTCCTAGCCAGTTGCCTTATTTTCTGTCCTTGTGCCTTCTATCTTTGTGAAATAAAAATCATAGCATTATTCCTCATCTGCTACTTTGGATCTGAGCAGAAAACAGCTAGCCCACAGGGAGCAATCTAGATTTCTTGCTTCTTGTGTGTACACCTGTGTGAGATGTTTCCAAGTTCCAATGGTTAAGGATGCTATTTTTATAAATATTTCTATGCCTGTTTTGTGAAAATATGTTTATAATATTGTTTTTATATTTTTATTAACATTTTTGGGGCTTCTCTGGTGGCTCAGAAGGTAAAGAGTCTGCCTGCAGTGTGGGAGACCCATGTTCTATCCCTCGGTCGGGAAGATCCCCTGGAGAAGGAAATGGCAAATCACTCCAGTACTCTTGCCTGGAGAAGCCCATGGATGGAGGAGCCTGGAAGGCTACAGTCTCTTATTACTATATTCATTATAGTACTCAGACTGTCTGAACTAAAGGGAATGAAAGGAATCAAAACTTGATGATTACTTATTATGGTTTAAATGCTGAGTTAGATATTTTACATGTACAATTGTACTCAATATTTCTAATAATACTATGATATGGATGTTATTTCCCTCCTTTCACAAATGAAGCAACAGATTCATCAAAATTATTGACTTGTGTGACATTTCTGAATGTCTGAAATATTTGAAAACTGTATTGAGTTGGATTTTTTCATTAAAATATTTTAAACACGGTCTCATTTAAACATGAAAGCCATCAAGAAGGTATTCACTGAACCTCCTTATATTTTCCAGAATCAGTAATTAACTAAAGTTTAATATGTGATGATAAAATCATGAAAGAATGAGAACCTCTATGGGTGATGATTTAACTTGAATTCAATATTAATTATTCTAAGGTATAAGATCGCCAGTTAATTAATTTCAAGTTTTCTCTTTTTCCCCAAGTTTTTGTCTTGCACTGCAGAGTGTTGCGATGATACTGCACAAATTTCAGACTTTTTGGTGTGCCAACTCTGTCTAAGATTTGCAATGAATTCACATGCATTCTTTAGAAAGAGGAGAATAATTGTTTTGCAGAACAAGTGAGGGAAAACGTGTTGCTGGAAAGGGTACAGGAAGAATAAAGCTGTGAGTGGCATTCTGCCTTTGCTTTGGATGATGTTGGTGCATCAGAAAGAACAAGAATAGCAGTGACTAATTTTACCTCCTAGCCCATGGTTTCATCACATATCTTTTTGTTTGCTATTCTGTGACATCAGTGAATTATACTTCTGCACCTTTTCCTAGGTAATTACAGAGTAAATGCAACTTAGATTATGAGAGCTACTATAATCTTGTCAGTATGTTTGGCTAAACTCTTTTTATTTAATGCTTTTTTTCAAAGAACTGCATTTTTTAAATATTGTTATTCTTTATTGACCTAATAATGGGGAAAACACAAAAATTCCATTATTTGAAAAATACAAACTTTTTGAGATTAAAAAAGAAATGTTTATCCTAGAACATCATTAAGTTATGTCCTTTTATAATTTCACAAAGACTTCTGATCTGTTTTCCTCTTTACAATATAAAATTGTGTATATTCAGATACCTAAGTGCATTTGAGGCGTTCACACCAAAATTGATTACAATTATTATTCACATGGTTTGAAAGAGTATCAAACATATTTTTACGCTGAACATCTCAGACAATAACATACACTATAAAGTTCCTCAGTTCAACAAATAAGCCATATTTATTGATATCATATAATATACAAGCACTCTGATTGGCCATGGGTGGGGAAAGGGACTCAGAACCTGTCTAAAAGGAGTTTAAGATATAAGGACACTATAGATATAGAGGAAATAAACTTAGGTCATTGTAGGGAGTGATCAAATAGAGGTCTGAATTTCAAATAGAACTCCTCACAGCCCACTTCAAGTTGCAGAATATCACTGCCTTGCTTTTCCTCCCCAACTTGGCTTCAGTCTCTGCAGTGAGTTATCTGATGTCATCTGCTTTATGGATTGGGTTTACTTTATGGATTGGGTCTGCTTTATGTAGTGCATCAACTGAGTAAGACTTTTAATCTAGAATGTCATAATGTCATGACTAAACCACTGACTTTTATGGCATTAGGGAATGTTCTGAGTTTACAAAACAGAACCTCAAAAATTTTTTTCTTTTATAAAATTGTATTGTGATGGACCCTTTTGTATATCTATCCTTACTTACTGGTGCTTTTAGTAATATGAGAAACACACACACAGAGAGACAAGAATTAGATTCTTGGAATGAAGGGCAAGTGCATTTTGAATTTAGCAGGTGTTTCAGGATTACTTTCCAAAATTGCTGCAACAATGTATGAGAGTTCCTTTCAGCATTAAGTGCTTTTTAATTTGATTCATATTTTCCTGACATCTATAAACACTGAGCTTTTTTTCATGTTTATCAGCAACTTGAATTTGCTTTTCTGTGAATTGTCTACTCATATCTTTTTCATTTGTATGTTTTAGGTTGTTAAGCTCTTTGTAACCATTCTGCAAAATATCTTTATGCATTCCAGATAGTCTTTCATCTATCATTTGCATTGCAATTTTTTCCAAATTGATATATGTTTAGAAGTTTTAATATATTTTGCATAAAAACATTTTATAATATCTTTATTTTTTTTTCTTAGTTTGGAAAGATCTTTTCAATCTCTAGGTTGTAAATAGAGTCTCCCAAATTTTCTTCTAAGATATTTTTATTCGGTCTAAATTTTTTGGATGTTTAAGTAGTTTCCTTTTTTATTTTTATAAATAGCAATGTATTCTAAAATGTTACATGATTATTACCCCCCAGACCACTAACATGGTTAGTTATTAATCAACCAACCAACAAACAAATCTTCAATAATAACAATTTCTCACATTAATGTACTTAAACATTTTTGAGAATCTATCCTGATCAAACCAATAACAAGGGACCCTCTAGTCATCATGGCATAAATGAAATACTCAAATCTCGTGACTTAGCATTATGTAAACGGCGAATGTGTTACTGAACTTGGAGATAGAGATATGCCTGTGAGTTCTCCTTTTTTGTGTGTGTGCGCTCCTATAGTACTTTCTCAATTTCTCTTATTATGTGGGTCATAAGTCTATATTATGACTTCCGCCTATAGTTGAGCTATAGTTTTACATTCTTTGCATCCTTGGCACACAGAGGGGTATCTGAAACATATTAGAAGCATAGTAGATGTTTGGCTAGACTAATAAATAAGTTAAAATTTATCCACTGATAAGATTTGATACCAATAATAGTAAACGAACTTAGATATGATTAAGGCTCTTGAAGACAACAATTATAAACTTTGAACAATCAAGAATAATACATTTTCTAAGCCACTAAGGGTGATTTTGAAAAGGGCAGAAATTGAAGGAGAAATCAAACTCTAGACAAGGGAATTAATTAGATGGGTAAAATTTGAAATTACATAAATTTTCATTTGATGGAGGCTGGAAATGGAGAAAAACTTAAATCTTCCTGGCTTTTAGAAGAAGTTTGGAGCCTCCAGGTCAGCTGAAAAAGTAAAGAGGAAAATGCTGACAATAAGAGACACACAGAAAGGAGAGTTCCAAAATGTGTCTATAGCCTCCATCTTATCCACTCAAACCCCCAAGGAACACTCCAGCTTTCTGGAGTGTTCTGCTTTCTGGCAAAAGCAGAAACTGGAAGTCTGAAAGAAATGGAGAGATTTCAGCACTTGTTTCTTGTAAGGGGGAAGAGAATTTGAAGTCTGGGTACATTGTCTAACCGACTGATAGAAAAGAAGCAATACTGTTCTATTCAATGTTCAGTATAGGATAAAACATTGCTAGACATGGGAAGAAATGAGAAAAAAAAAATGCCATTTATAGCCAAGAAACAAGAAATGAATAAAACATCATAAAAGACAAAAATATTGAAGTTAACAGGAAAGAATTTAAAAACAGGTATGTTCAAGAGCTTAGGAGAAAATATATTCATAATGGTAAAATAGATGGGGAGTTTCAGCAGAACAATAAAAATTATAAAAGAGAATCAAATGGAAAATCTAGAACTTAGAAGTATCAAACTGATAATGAAAATTCACAGGACCAACTTAATTGTAAACTGGAGACAACAGAATAAAGGATCAGTGGACCTGAAGATAAATCAAAATATATTATTGAATCTACAGAGAGTAAATGTTAGAAATCCAGATAAAAAATCAGTAATGGAATAGATGTGAGCAAACCTTCAACCACCTTGACCTTAATTATATTTACAGTACTTTAAACCTCAAATATTTATAATACATACACTTATTTAATGTGAAAGAAATTTTTATTAGGATATACTATATTTGGTACTCTAAAAAGAGTCTCTATATATTTCAAATGATTGAAATCATGCACATATGATATCTGACCTAAAACAAAATATAAATCAATTATAAGGCACTTGGCACTGTCTTAATGTTTGAGATTAAGCAACATACTTATAAATAGCAAACACTGAATCAAAAAAAATTTTTTTAAGAAATTTAGGAAATATTTCAAACTGAAAGATAAAGAAAATGCAATATATCACAATATGTAAAAAAAGCTACTAGAGCAGTACTTATAAGAAAATTGATGACATTTAATTAAGTTTAAAATGAATTATCTAAATTTCCAACTTAATCTAGGAAGAGAAGACAAAATTAAACTTATTAATAAATAGAAAGAATAAAATAATAAGAGCACAAGTCAATGAAATCAATGCTAGTGTGAGTTTAAAATAGTACAAGCGATAAGGAAGACAAGTTTCTTATCAAGTTATATATTTACCTTAGGACTCAGCAATGTGTTTCTAGGTACATTTGGTTCTGCTATAGTGCTTATTTTAAAAATTGAAAATTTAGTTTGATACAATTGATATATTAGGGAACAATTTGAGTATAATATATGTATTATACTTGCTTACTTATAACTGTGTCTATGACAAGCACTGAGCACAGAAGACATGAAGTTCAGCTGAAATGAGCTGTACAGAAACATACAAATACACATATGCACACATACCAAACACCTACAAGTTACTACACAGTTCAACTCTGTGTTACGAATCGCATTGATCCACATCTGGTATTACAGTTTTCCTTCTTATTTTCAGTAATCCTTAAAATAACTCTCAAACTACAACCTTTTGAATGCCCACTTCTACAAGCCACCTTCTTTTTCCATGAGAAATGAGATTCATACTTAAACTTTTTGTACTCTTAGTCATGTGTTGTTGTTTAGTTGCTAAGTCGTCTATCTCTTTGCAACCCCATGGACTGTAGCCCACCAGGCACCTTTATCCATGGGATTTCCCAGGCAAGAATACTGGAGTGGATTGCCATTTCCTTCTCCAGGGGATCTTCCTGACCCAAGGATTACATTTGCATCTCCTACATTGCAGGCAGATTCTTTACCACTAAGCCACCTGAGAATGTGTAAAAAACAAACAAACAGCGTAACTGATTTCATAAAGGTTGTTGTTGTTGTTTTATTGACAACTGAATTGAGTTTTGATATTGAGTGTTGTGCCCTTAATCTCATTTCCCCCATAAACCTTGTCTCTTTTTTTTGCACAATATCCCATAGCATGGTGATTTTTAAAAACATGTATGTGACATTATGGGGCTTCCCTGGTGGTGCAGACAGTAAAGAATACACCTGCAAAATAGGAGACCCAGGTTTAATCCCTGGGTCAAGAAGATCCCCTGCGGAAAGAAATGACAACTAACTCCAGTATTCTTCCCTGGGAAATCCCATGGAAGAGGAGCCTGGCAGGCTACAGTCCATAGGACTGCAAAAGAGTCAGACACAACTTAATGACTAAACAACAATGATAGCTGGTTAAGTACAATAATATGCTCTCACAGATATTATGGTGAGCAAAAAATACTAGACACAAAGTAGTACATAATGTATTATTCCATTTGCATGAATCTCCATAGCAGACAAAACCAGTTTATGTTGCCTATTGGGAGAGAAGAATTGTATAGGTAGAGTACTAAGGAAATTTTGGGGGGATAATGGACATTTTCCATATCTTATGAGAGCATGGCAATTAAATGAGAGTGTCAAAACTCACTTAGTTGTAGATTTAAGGCATGTAGTTTTCTGAATGTACATTCCCTCCTAAAAGAAAGGATATGCCTGCCTGCTGGGATATCCTAAAAGTAATGACATACCAGTAACTAAGCTCACCTAATGACCAGATTTTGGTTTCTAACTGCTATTTACCAGGGCAAGTGTTAGGCATTCAGTCATGTCCAACACTTTGCAACCCCATGGACTGTACCCACCAGGTTCCTCTGTCCATGGGATTCTCCAGGCAGGCAAGAATACTGGAGTGGGCTGCCATTCTCTTCTTCAGGAACACTAGGGCTGGGATGGGGGAAATACAAACTAACCCTAGAACATTGTCTTGCACAAGAAATATGGTGACATATCAGAGGGACACTGGAGTCAGCTCCAAAGACTCTCGCTAGCTAAATACAGGAGTTAAGCACCAAAGTCAAAAATGATACCAAAGCAAGTTTCAATGGAAGCATCAATGCTAATGAATTAAACAATTAAATGCAGATAATTGATAAAATTGTAGATTCAGTAATGATAGTAATGATTAAAATAAGCATCTATGAACTCATATTAATACAGTAAATAAGTGAATAAATGTTGAATGAATAAGTTCAAGGAAAAGCTATTCTTTACTATAAAAAGTCAACTAATAATTATGAGATGGACAGAGTTATAAAATCAATCAATGCCATAGTAAATAGGTGAAAATTTGAGAAGAGACACAATATTTTCATTGTATCAAACTATGACCTACACTCAAATTAGCAATTGACTACAAGAGGAAAAGCTGATAATGTTACAGCAGAAAATTCTTGTGGACATCATGTCAACCATTCAATCAAAGTTAATATCAAAAACATTTGAAAAAACTAATATCAGATGTTTCCTAATAGGGTACACAGTGGTGTTACTTTTAGGAATGAATGAGCTAAATCTAGACTTGAGGAGATATCAGACCAAAAAATTGAGAAATAGTCTATAAAATTGCTAGCCTATAGCCTTTGAAATTCCAAAGTTAAGAAAGACAAAAGTGGAGGAATTCTTCTAATTTAAAGTTCAAGGAGATGCGTCAACTAAACATGATGAATGATCTGAATTGGATCAGTGACAAATTTGAATACAAACTTTATGTAACAATATTTCCTGATTTTGACAATTATACTATGTTTATGTAAGAGCGTGTCTTGCTTTTGGAAAATATTGATACATGCTGAAGTATTTAGGAATAAAGGAGATAGATACCCTCAATAAACTTTCAAATCATATAGAGAAAGAAAATTGTGTGTGTCTTTGTGTCTGTGTGTGTGCGCCTGTGTGCATATGTCCATGAGTTTATGGGTTGGGAAGATCCTCTGGAGAAGGGAAAAGCCACCCACTCCAGTATTCTGGCCTGGGGAATTCCATGGACTGTATAGTCCATGGGGTCGTAAATGGTCAGATGGGATTGAACGACTTTCACTTCACTTTATAAAGAGCATGATAAAGCAAGAAATGGGGTAAATTGCAAAGCTGTTGAATCTGAGTAGAAGCTATATTGGACTTGTATTATTCAACATAATTTCTGTAAACTTGATTTGTTTTAAAATAAAGAGATTAAAAATAAGCCAGGGACAATAGTCAAAAATAAATGTATTAATTTATTTTATAAAGCCAGTGACCTGTCAACAGAAGCCATTGAGTTTTGAATAACAGCTATTTGCTGGAAAAGTTGAGCATCATATAAATTAGCAAGTAAGAGTGAGTGAGCAATATGAGGTGGAGGTGCTTCGTCTAGATGGCTATGGAATTCGGTAATGATGCTATATTAAAGAGCTCTTTTATTACCCAGTTGTGATTTATCCCTCCTGAATAAAGCCACTTGTTTTTCAATAAGTTTTCTACTATTATTTTTTATTCAAAACACAATCTCATTCTTGATTAAATTGCATAAATGGGGATATAAACCTAAAATTCAGCTTATAAGGGATGCCTGACACTAATAAATTGTTTTGATTCAATGCCTGCATTTTAACTGCAGACTGGTTTGGTTTGGAATCATAGACTATATGGGTTGAAAGGGATCTGAAAAGGTTATCTGGTAATCTTCCCTATTTGGTGTTTAAATTACCTATTCACCTTCCTTGCAAAGCAGAGTATGTTAATATTTCTCCAGACACATTATTTTATAAAGTAAGAATGTGTTAGAAAAAAATTATGTTTTTATTAGACACAATTCCCTCTCCTCAAGAAATTCCTAAAATTTGCTTTTTAAAAAAAGTATATCCCACATCCCTAAAAAAATGAAAATGTTTCAGTAGAGCAATACTTAGGTGAATCACTTGTAATACCCTGTAACACTGTGTTATGACTATCATTATGTTTTGTTTAGATGGCCTAGACAGGCTTTCTCATTTTACATTAAGAGAAAATTTGCACATAATTACTTCTTGGTCCAGTTTGTGTTAGATTTATGTTTAACATCCTACCTTCATAATATTTTGTTGTTGTTGTGGAGAAAGAGCTATCAATGCTTGGATACATTTATCCTGGGAAATTTTAAATATACAATCTTTAGTTGCTTATCCCCTTTGGAATCTAAATGGTTTGGAAAATATTAACCAGCAATTAGGAATGTACACTGGACCTGGACCTCAGAGTCCCACTGAGGTCTGTTACAACATCAGTGTTTACATCACTGTTCTTCCTTATGTGTGCCTTTTTTTGACTTAAGTATGCAAATCCACATTCTTGTTTACATTTTAAAATATAAAACTAGTTAACAAGTTCAACACTCTTTCTACCTTTAGCTGCCTTCATAGACCTTGTATTGATATTTTAATGAAGAAGACCTGTCTCTTGTGTTAACTTACAATTCATACCCTAGGTATTTTTGTCAAGTACCTGGACTTATTTTGCATTTTGGGGACTTGCAACACTTCTTCCTTTTCTTGAGATGTCCTTACTCTCTATTTCAAATTTTCCCAGTGTCTTCCTAAGGAAGGAACCCCAAATCACTCACTTTCAAATATAATTAACTATTACTTAAAGTGCTATATACTTAGGGCATTACACATTTTAGTGAAATTGTAAGTTTAAACCAAAGAGAGATACTCTTTCAGCCATCAGTTTGTAGATCAGTTAAATATTTTTGGTATCTTCCCTTTCCATAGCAGTTCCATTGCTATATAGTCTATAGCAATATAGACTATTGCTTACTCTGCTTTTGCAATAATAATAATAATAATAATAATAATAATAAACCAGGAAAAATTGAATAATGACTAAAGTAGTTGGCTTTTAGAGATGATTAATTTAGGTTTCTGTCAGATAATTCTTTCAAAAATATATTTTGATTTTTAAATGCAGAATAAATGAAAATACTTACATTGAAAGATCCAAACATTTCAGAAATAATATGGAATAAAACATCTAAATTTTATTCAAGTCTTCCTACTTTTAACTTCCCCCCGGAAAATTTGATATTCAAACTTGGGTACATTTCCAATGTATTTATTTGCATGAATTCTTTTACATATGTAATTATTTTTAAAATATGAATTGGAACACACTTTCCAAATAGCTCTGCAACTTGCCTTTTCATATAAAAATATGTCTCAGAGATCTGTCCATGTTATTAAAATTGCAGACTATTCCATATTAAGAATGTACATAAATCTTTTTAACAACTTCTCTGAGGCAGATGGTAAAATCCAACAGCCACAGACCACCAGAAATACACCTGTGGTCCAAAAATAAGTAGTTAGATACTGAGTCTGCTGCAGCTAGGGTGAATGCACCTCACAACATTTGTAGGTTGCTTTTTTTAAATGAAGTAGGATAGGCTTAATTTTTTTAGATGCTCATATTTCAAAATTTAGAGGAAGTAACTATATTTCAAAATTTAAGTTTTTAGTTTCACTAAATTTTTGTATATTTTCAAATGATCAGACATTACCCTGCTTTTAGAATATACTATATATATATATATATATGTATATTCATACACAAACATATATGTATACTGCTCTCTTTTATGCTATTAATTCTTAAGTCCTTTCTTTGTCTACTCGATTATTGTTTCGTTTTTACTTTAGATTTTCCTCCTATAGGTGACTTCTTTATTTAGTATAGTAAATCCAATAATATTGCTAGACTATGTCTTAATGTTGGTTGTTAGGCGTATATATTTCCAAGGAATATTATTCCCCTGATGTGCACATTAAATTTCTCCTTTATTTCAACAAATACTTTTTCTATTCTACCTTTGAAATTTTTTCTTTTTCAATTTTTGTGTTATTTTAATTTGCAGTTCAAAAATTTTGTGACTCTATTTATGCTTTTATGAGCCTCTTGATCTTTTAATTTACCTGAACTCATTAAAGATAGTGAAAGTTAGGTTTTCTTTTTAATAAGCACATTGATCATTTATTTTTCAAGTTTTATTGTGCTTCCTAAAACTGCTCTTAAAATAGTGAATATGGCATTGATAATCCCAATTTTAATATGTGTGTTAATCACTCAGTGGTGTCCAGCTCTTTGTAACCTCATGGACTGCAGTTCACCAGGTTCCTCTGTCCATGGAATCCTCCAGGCAGGAATATTGGAGTAGGTTGCCATTCCCTTCTCCAGAGGATCTTCCCAACCCAGAGATAGAACCCAAGTCTTCTGCATTGCAGGCAGATTCTTTACCATCTGACCCACCAAGGACAATGCTAAAATTTTTATTAATAGATTTTCTAGTATACCTTTCCATATATTCTGGGTTACTATGTTGTTTTATTAATTTTAAAAATTCATTTATATTTAATGTATTAACATTTTATTTTAGTTTGTAAATATGTGATTAATCTATTGTTTTCTTTTTTAGGTGGTATATTTACAGCTTTAGAATTGGATTTCTGTTAGTTTCTTATGACAGACTTGGAACTTTTCTATTTTTCTGTTCTGGATGTTTTCATAGACATAGGAGTTAGCTGTTCATTCTAAGTTCAGTTGTTGTTGCTGGTACTGGTGGTGGTGGTGGGAAATAATTGGTGTTCCTTGACTTGCAGCTGCCTCAGTTTGATTTCTGTTTCTGGCTTCATATGGAGGTCTTCGTGTGTGTCTTTACTTCGTTTCCTCTATGAGCATCTGCCTCTGGGCCCAGATTCCCCTTTTTAATATGGCACTGTCCAGATTCCCCTTTCAGTATGACATTAAGGCCCACCTTAACCTCATTTTAAATTTGATTACCTTTTAAACCCATATTTCCAAATAAGATCACATTGTGAGATTCTAGGGATTAGGACTTCAACATACCTTTTGGGGGGAACATAATTCAACCTATAACAAAGGCACATTTGACCTTTAAAAGGGAAATTATCCAGATGGTCCTAATCTAATCATAAGCACAGAATTTTTTTCTGTCTAGTGGCAATAGAGGAAGTCAGAGATATTCAAAGCATGAGTAGGATTTGATGTTATTTTACTAGCTTGAAGATGAAGAGGGTCCTTAGTGAAGGAATGTGATCAGCCCCTAGGACATACAGGTGGACTCTGCTTGACAGCCAGAAAGGAAAGGATACCTCAGAATAATAACTGCAAGAAAGTAAGTTCTGTCAACAATATGGATGATTTTGCAAGTGAATTCTTCCCCTGAGACTTCAGAAAAGAAATTATCTACAGTGAAACAGATCACCAGCCCAGGTTGAATGCATGAGACAAGTGCTCGGACCTGGTGCACTGGGAAGACCCAGAGGGACTGGGTAGAGAGGAAGGTGGGAGGGGGGATCGGGATGGGGAACACATGTAAATCCATGGCTGATTCATGTCAGTGTATGGCAAAAACCACTGCAATACTGTAAAGTAATTAGCCTCCAACTAATAAAAATAAATGAAAAAAAAAAAAAAAGAATCTCACCCAGTCAACACCATCAGCCCTATGCAGAGTATCTAGCTGAATTTACCTGCACTTAAGACTGTGATATAATAAATGTGATATAATAAATGGATTTTGTTTTAAGTAACAGTGTTCATGGTAACTTTTAATACAGCAACAGAAAATTAACATGGTAAGGTATAAGATGCTATAAATGGTTCTCTAGAGTTGACGCTGAAAGAGCCATATTGGGATGCTGAACCATTTTTTACTTATTTAGTTTTTCAAATTTAATTTTACTGTGGTTAAGAAGATTGAATATAAGATCATCCCTATCAGCAAAAGTTTAAGTGTACAATACGTTACTGCTTACTATAGGTACAGTGTTGTGTAGCAACTCTTGCTAAACTGAAACTGTGTGCTCCTTGATTAGTAACTCTCTGTTTCACCCCCTCCAGCCCCTGTGTGTATGTTCTTCGTTGATCAGCTGTGTCCAACTCTTTGAGACCTCGTGGACTGCCGTCCGCCAGACTTCTCTGTCCATGGGGATTTTCCAGGCAAGAACACTGGAGTTGGGGTCCCTAGCAACCATCATGTCACTCTTTGCTCTATGATTTTCACTATTTTAGATATCTCACACAAGTGGAATAGTGAAATGTCCTCCATGTTGTTTCATTTTCAGGTAATTAATTGCTAATAGAAAGAATTATAGTTCATTTTTATATGCTAATTTTTTATCTTGCATCTATATTAAAATTTTTTATTAGTTCTAACAGTTTTTTATAGGAGTCTTTAAAGTTTTCTTTATATAAGATCATAGCATCTGCCAAAAGAGGAGATTTTACTTGTTCCTTTCCAGTTTGGATACATTTTATTTCCTATTCTTGCCTAACTGCAGTGACTAGGACTTCCAGGACTATGCTGAAGAGAAGTGTGTTAGTGGCATCCTTGCCTTTGTCTAGATCTTAAATGGGAATCTTTCAGTTTTTTTCCATTGACTATTATGCTATTTTTTAATTTTTCCTACATAACCTTTACTAGGCTGAGGTACATTTCTTCTATACCCTCTTTTCTGAACAGGTGTTGATTTTTGCCAGATGTTTTTTCTGTATCTATTGAGATGATGTGATTTTAATTCTTTATTCTATTAACAGTGGGTATCACATTTATTGATTTTCATATATTGAATAATCTTGGATCTCAGGGATTAATCCCACTTGGTTATGATATATGATCTTTTCAATGTCCTTTTGGATCTTGTTTGCTAGTACTTTGTTGACTTTTGCATCTATATTCATTAGAGAAATTGGTCTGTAATTTTCTTTTTTTATTATGTCTTTGGCTTAGGAACCAGGACAATGCTAATTTCATAAAACATACTTGAAAATGTTCTCTCCTGTTTAATTTTTGAAAGATTTTGATAATGATTGGCTTTAATTCTTCTTTAAATGTTTGGCAGAACCCACTAGTGAAGTCACTTGGTCCTGGACTTATCGTTGTTAAGGGTGGGTAGGTGAGGGTTGATTCCTCACTTAATTTCCATGCTAGTTACAGGTCTGTTTAAACTTTTATTTCTTCATGAGTTATCACTAGTTGACTGTATGTTTCTCAGAAATTACCCATTTCTTCTAGGTTATACAGACTGTTGGCAAATAATTATTTATAATAGTATCTTATGATCCTTTCTATTTCTGTGGCATTAACTGTAACATCATTGCTTTTATTTCTGACTTTATTTGAGTCTTTATTTTTTAGTTACTTTAGTTAGGAGTTTTGCAGCTTTGTTTATATTTTTAAAAAAACTCCATTTTATTAAATTTTCTATTTTACTTATTTCTTCTCTAATCTTTGTTATTTCCTTCCTTATACTAACTTTGGGCTTACTTTGTTCTTCTTCCCTAGCTCCTTGAAATTTTAAGTTTAGTTGTTTGAGATCTTCTTTATTTTTTAAATAAACACTTATTATAATAAATTTCCTTCTTAGAACAGCTTTTATTATATTCTATAAATTTTGATTAAAGTGTTTTAATTTTTACTTATTTTGACATATTTTCTGATTTCTCTTTTGATTTCACTTTTGATCCAATAATTGTTCCAAAATATATTACAAATTTTCATGTATTTGTGAGTTCAATTTTCCTTCTGATATTGATTTCTAGTTTCACTAGTGTGTTTAATAAAGATATTGATACAATTTCAATATGTTACAATTCATTGATATTTCTTTTGTGATCTAACTTGGAGAAATTTTTGTGCAATCTAAAGAAGAATGTGCATTATGCTGCTGTTGGCTGATATAGTGTGTATATGTCTATAAGGTTTAGTTGGTCTATAGCGTTTTTAAATTCTCTGTCTCCTTCTTAATCAGCTATCTGTATATTCTATCAATTATTGAAAGTGGGGTATTAAAGTCTTCTACTTTTATTGTATTGCTATCTATTTTTCCCTTCAGTTCTGTTAATGTTTCCTTTGTATAAATATAAAAAGCTTGGGTACATATGCATTTTGTAATTGTTATATCTTCCTGGTGGATTTACCCAGTTATCACTATACTATGTCCTTCTTTGTCTCATGAGATAGTATGATTTAAAACCTATTTTCTTCTGAAGTAAGTATAACTATCCCTTCTCCCTGTTGATTACCATTTGCATGCAATATCTTTTTCTAGCCCTTTATTTTCAGAATATTTGAGACCTTAAGACTAAAAAAGTATAGCATATATTTTTTTGTTATTTTTTAAAATCTATTCAACTACTCTGTGTGTTCTAATTGATGAGCTAAATCCAGTTAAATTTAAGTAATTATTGATAAAGACAGATTTAGTATTCCCATTTTTTTCCTTTCTGTTAGTTTTGTAGTTGTTGAGTTTATCTTTTCCTCTCTTGCTTCAATATTTAGTGTTCTGTTGAATTTTTAAAATTATTACCTTGATTCTTTTCTCTTTTTCTCTTGTGTAACTTCTACAGGTGTTTGTTTGTGTGTGTATGTATGTGGTTACCTTTGGATTTATGAAAGTATCTTACAGTCAAAACAGTGTATTTTAAACTGATAACAACTTAATTTCAATTGCATGCAAAAATTTGCACTGTAAGTTACTTCCCTCTCTATATTATCGTGCTACAATTTATATCTATATTCTGTAGGTTTTAACATACATTTTAGTTGGTTATTTTTAATGCCTTTGTTGTTTAATTTTTATACTAGAATTAAAAGTGATATATCCAACTCTACTACAGTAATAAGTAATACAATATTTTTGTCTATATATTTACCTTTACCTATAAGTCTTAGTTGCAAATTAAAACAGCAATAAAATAAAAATATCTCTTTTGGAAACTCTCCTGGAGTCCGGTATTTAGTACTCAGGGATATCACTGTCTGGGAGCATGTTCAATCCCCGTTCAGGGAACTAAGATCCTGCAAGCTGTGTGGTTTATCAGGAAAAAAACAAACAAACAAAAAAAAAACCTCTTTCATCAGTTTTTGTGAACAGCCAGCCCTGCCCCATGAAAGCAACGTTAAGAAAATCCAATATTTGGCAATCTTATACTTTTTTATGATTTACACTGCTATTTAGTGCCCTTTTATTTCAGCTTAAAGAACTTCCTTTAGCATTTCTTATAAGGTTTACCTACTGTTGATGAATCCCCTTAGTTTTTGTTTTCCTGGGAAAGTCTCTTATATCTTTAAAAACAGTTTTGTCAATTACAGTATTCTTCTTTAGTGGTTTTTCTTTTAGTATACATCTTTTTTTTTTTTTTTTTTTTTAGTATACATCTTTGTATACATCATCTTACTCTCTTCTGGTTGGCAAGATTTCTACTGAAACATCTGCTAGTTGTTTTATGGGAGCCTAATTTGTATGTAATAAGTTTCAAAAATTTTCCCTTCACTTTGACCTTTGACAATGACTTTTTAATTTTTTTTCCCAATTCATGATATTTTAAGTCCTTTAGGCTTCTTGGAACTGAATATCCATTTTCTTACTCAGATTTGGAAATTTTTCAGCGATTTTTTAAGAATGATCTTTCTGATTTCTTTCTTTTATTTTTTCTGTTGTTTATTCCTTCAGAGTTTGTTTATTCTTTCCTGATAATGTATGCATTTCGGTTTAATGGTATCTCATAAGTTCTTTAAGTTTTTTTTATTCCTTTTTTTTTTGAAATTTTTACTCCTTGAATTTTTTCCAGTGTCTTGTCCTTAAGTTTAATAGTCCTTTCTTCTGCCTGATTTAGTCTGCTATTGAACTTCTCTAGTGAAATTTTCAATTCAGTTATTGAATTCTTTAGCATTGAAGTTTCTGTTTGATCCTTTTTAATATATTTTCCATGTCTTTGTTGAAAGTCTCACTTTGTTCATGAATTAATCTCTTGACTTCAGTGAGCATCTCTATGACAATTATTTTGAGTTTTCTTTCAGGTAAATTACATACTCCATGTCATTAGATTCAGTTTCTGGAGATTTATCTTGTGTCTTTGTTTGGAACTTCTTTGCCTGATTCTTCATTTTCCTTGGTTCTGTATGTTGGAGTCTGCACATTAGACAAAGCAGGGACCTCTCCTAATCTTTACAAGTTGACCTTATACAGGAGAAATTCCCTACTAATCAGCTTAGCCAGATTCTGCAGATTCTGGAGCGGTTTCATTTTAAAATTATAAATATATATATGTATATATATTTATAATATATATATTTGTTTGAGGTAAATTCTGGGATAAGTATTTGCAGGAGAATAACATGGGGGTCAAGGTAGAGTCATGTTTCACACTACGAGGTATTCTGATTCATAAAGAAGCTTCCTTCGTAGCAGCATTAAGTAAAATTTTTGTCTCATATTTCGCTGGTCCAAGAAGAACAGAAGTTATAGGGTTGCCAATAATGCAGAATTTCTTCCTTTTACTCTGCCTTGCTGGCAGGCTGCTTCCTGAAAATTGTTTTGCTATTGAAATGCCTCACTCAAGTTGATCTCTCTGGCATCAACTTGTTGCCAACCTAGTTCCAGGAAGTTTCCTGTCATGAGCTTGTCTTTATTTTGTAAATAACAAATGCCGGATTTCTTTCTTTCTTTTTTTAAATTTATTTTTTATTGAAGGATAATTGCTTTACAAAATTTTGCTGTTTTCTGCCAAACCTCAACATGAATCAGCCATAGATATACATATGCCCTCTCCCTTTTGAACCCCCCTCCCATCTCCTCCCCATCCCATCCCTCTGGGTTGATACAGAGCCCCTGTTTGAGTTCCCTGAGACACACAGCAGATTCCCTTTGGCTATCTATTTTACATATGCTAAAGGAGATCAGTCCTGGGTGTTCATTGGAAGGACTGATGCTGAAGCTGAAACTCCAGTACTTTGGCCACCTCATGTGAAGAGTCGACTCATTGGAAAAGACCCTGATGCTGGGAGGGATTGGGGGCAGGAGGAGAAGGGGACGACAGAGGAGAAGATGACTGGATGGCATCACAGACTCGATGGACATGAGTTTGACCAAACTCCGGGAGTTGGTGATGGACAGGGAGGCCTGGCATGCTGCAGTTCATGGGATCGTAAAGAGTCAGACACGACTGAGCGACTGAACTGAACTGAACTGAATGTAAGTTTCTATGTTACTCTCTCCATACATCTCAGCCTCTCATCCCCTTTCCACATTTCCATAAGTCTGTTCTCTATGTCTGTTTCTCCATTGCTGCCCTGTAAGTAAGTTCTTCAGTACCATTTTTCTAGATTCCATATATATGTGTTAGAATACAGTATTTACCTTTCTCTTTCTGATTCCCTTCACTCTGTATAATAGGTTCTAGGTTCATTTAAGTTTTTTTTATTCCTTTTTTTCCTCGTTAGAACTCACTCAAACACATTTCTTTTTGTGGCTGAGTAATATTCTGTTGTGTATATGTCCCACAGCTTCTTTATCCATTTATCTGTCAGTGGACATCTAGGTTGTGTCCATGTTCTAGCTATTGTAAATAGTGCTGCAATGAACAATGGGATACATGTGTCTCTTTTGGTTTTGGTTTCTTCAGGATATATGCCAAGGAGTGGGATTGCTGGGTCATATGGTGGTTTTATTCCGAGTTTTTTTAAGGAATCGCCATACCGTCTTCCATAGTGGCTGTATCAATTTACATTCCCACCAATGGTGCAAGAGTGTTCCCTTTTCTCCACACCCTCTTCAGCATTTATTGTTTGTAGACTTTTTGATGAGAGCCAGTCTGACTGGTGTGAGTTGATATCTCATTGTAGTTTTGATTTGCATTTCTCTAATAATGAGTGATATTAAGCATCTTTTCATGTGTTTGTTAGCCATCTGTATGTCTTCTTTGGAGTAATGTCTGTTTATGTATTTTTCTCACTTTTTTTTTTTTCTGGTACTGAGTTGTATGAGCTGTTTGTATATTTTGGAAATTAATCCTTTGTCAGTTGTTTTATTTGCTATTATTTTCTCCCATTCTGAGGGTTCTCTTTTCACCTTGCTTATAGTTTCCTTTGCTGTGCAAAAGCTTTTAAATTTAATCAGGTCCCACTTGTTTACTTTGTTTTTATTTCTGTTACTCTAGGTGGTGGGTCAGTGAGGATCTTGCTTTGATTTATGTTGTTGCATGTTCTGCCTATGTTTTCCTCTGAGTTTTATAGTTTCTGGTCTCACATTTAGGTCTTTAATCCATTTTGAGTTTATCTTTGTGTATGGTGTTAGGAAGTGTTCTAATTTCATTCTTTTACATGTAGCTGTCAGTTTTCTCAGCACCATTTATTGAAGAGGCTGTCTTTACCCCATTGTATATTCTTACCTCCTTTGTCAAAAATAAAGTACAAGGGTTTATTTCTGGGCTTTGGATCTTGTTCCATTTGTCTATATTTCTGTTTTTGTGCCAGTGCCATACTGTCTTGATGACTGTAGCTTTGTAGTGTAACCTGAAGTCAGGAAGCTTCATTACTCCAGCTCCATTCTTCTTTCTCAAGACTGCTTTGGCTATTCTGGGTCTTTTGTGTTTCCATATGAATTGTGAAATTTTTTGTTCTAGTTCTGTGAAAAATGCCATTGGTAATTTGACAGGGATTACATTAAATCTGTAGATTGCATTTGGTAGTATAGTCATTTTCATAATATTGATTCTTCCTACCCAGGAACATGGTATATTTCTCCATCTGTTTAAGTCATCTTTGGTTTCTTTCATTAGTGTCTTATAACTTTCTGTGTACAGTTCTTTTGTCTCCTGAGGTAAGCTTATTCCTAAATATTTAATTCTTTTTGTTGCAATGGTGAATGGGATTGATTCCTTAATTTCTCTGATTTTTCATTCTTAGTATATAGAAATGCTAGTGATTTCTGTGTATTGATTTCATATCCTGAAACTTTACTAAGTTCATTAATCAGCTCTAGTAATTTTCTGATGCTATCCTTAGGGTTTTCTATGTACAGTATCATGTCATCTGCAAATAGTGAGAGCTTTGTTTCTTTTCTTATCCAGATTCCTTGCATTTCTTTTTCTTCTCTGATTGTTTTAGGTAGGAATTCCAGAACTATGTTGAATAATAGTGCCAAAAGTGGACAGCCCTGTCTTGTTCCTGATCTTAGGGAGAATGCTTTCACTTTTTCACCATTGAGAATAAAGCTTGCTGTAGGCTTATCATATATGGCCTTTACTATATTGAGGTAGGTTTCTTTTATGCCCATTTTTCAAAGAGTTTTAATCATAAATAGGTGCTGAATTTTGCCAAAGGCCTTTTCTGCATCTATTGAGATGATCATATGGTTTTTATCTTTTAATTTGTTAATATGGTGTTTCACATTGATTGATTTCCATATATTGAAGAATCCTTGCATCCCTGGAATAAATCCAACTTGATCATGATGTATGAGCTGTTTGGTGTGTTGCTGAATTATGTTTGCTAAAATTTTGTTGATGATTTTTGCATCTGTGTTCATCAGTGATATTGGCCTGTAGTTTTCTTTCTTTGTGTTGTCTGTGTGGTTTTGGTATCAGGGTGATGGTGGCCTCGTAAAATGAGCTTGAAAGTGTTCCTTCCTCTGCAAGTTTTTGGAAGAGTTTTAGAAGGATAAGCCTTAACTTTTCTCTAATGCTTGATAGAATTCTCCAGCGAAGTCATCTGTTCCTGGGCTTTTGTTTTCGGGAGATTTTTGATCACAGCTTCTAATTTCAGTGCTTGTAATTAGGTTGTTCATAATTTCTATTTGTTCCTGGTTCAGTCTTGGAAGATTGAACTTTTCTAAGAATCTGTCCATTTCGTCCAGGTTATCTATTTTATTGCCATAAAGTTGTTCATAATAGTCTCATAATCCTTTGTATTTCTGTATTGTCTGTTGTAACCTCTCCTTTTTCATTTCTGATTTTGTTGATTTGATTCTTCTTTCTTTTTTTCCTTGATTAGTCTGGGTAAGGGTTTGTCAATTTTGTTTATCTTTTCAAAGAACCAGCTTTTAGTTTTATTAATCCTTACTATTATTTCTTTCATTTCTTTTTCATTTATTTCTGCTTGGATCTTTATGATTTCTTTCCTTCTACTACTTTTTTTCCTTCTTTTTCCAGTTGTTTTAGGTGTAAAGTTAGGTTGTCTATTCAATGTTTTTCTTATTTCTTGAGGTAGGATTGTACTGCCATAAACTCCCCTCTTAGAACTGCTTTTGGTGCATTCCATGGGTTTGGAGTTGCTATATTGTCATTGTCATTTGTTTCTATTTAATTTTTGATTTCCCTTTTGATTTTTTTCAGTAATCTGTTGGTTATTTGGAAATTTGTTGCTTCATCTCCATGTGTTTGTGTTTCTTACAGTTTTTTTTTTTCCCCCTCTAATTGATATCTAGTCTCTTAGCACTGTGGTTGGAGAAGATGCTTGATACAATTTCAATTTTCTTAAATTTACTGAGATTTGATTTGTGACTCAAGATGTGGTCTATTTTAAAGAATGCTCCATGTGAACTTGAGAAGTTGTATTCTTCTGTATTTGGATGCAATGTCCTGAATATATCAATAGATCCATCTCATCTAATGTATCATTTAAGACATGTTTTCTTTAATAATTTTCTGTTTTTTTGATCTGTCCATTGGTGTGAGTGGGGTGTTAAAGTTTCCTACTATTATTGTGTTATTTACTGTAACATTTATTAAACCTATTAAGAATAAGTATTTGTGCTCATAGTAGCTTGGAAACAAAATTACAACTTAATGTTTACCTATTACATATTCTAGCAATTACAGTTGTATTTTATCTTTTTGTTAGATTATAAATAAAAACATGAATACATATAAAAAAGAAATAATTAAAATTTTCTTCAAGTGAACAAAAGCTTTCTCTCTAAAGTAGAATTTTCAGTATATATACAGTTATATTGATTTTTAAAATAAGAGTATCCTACAGGCCATTGATGCATAATTTCAAAAGCAAAGTATTCTAATATTTTTTTCAACCTTGTTGGCCCCATGCTGATTTTCCATACTGTATTTGACTTCCTTTTTCATTGCCTATTCTGTTCCAACAGTTTAACAGATACATGTACATTATCAAGTTCACTGTCTTTCTATTGACATTAATAGTGCTTATAGGTATGATCTGATTGCTAAAGCATTTCTCTAAACTGGCAAAAATCTCCTGTACCTTCTTTATAACAGACTAGCTTTAAAATATTCACCCAGCAAAAGCGACTTTAGAAAATGTTACATTCTGCCTTAGTGCCATCAGCAGGAGGAAATTCACAATTAAAGATCAAACTTGCAAAACTCAACCACAGTAGGACACTCAGCAGATAGCATTAAGATGACACCTCATTGAAACTAGGTACAAGAAGCTTTGAGCCCTGGATGTAAAGTTGTGTTGACTTTGCTCAGAATGTACATTTTTATTTCATGAGTCTTCTGAAGTGAATTTCTTTTATTAAATTTTACCCCCTTCAAATGAACAAGAAACCTTGCTGTTCTAAGCCAGAAGCTTCTTGCATATTTATGTTCAATGGACCTAATTCTATGATTCTTTTAATTTTAATGCTTGAGGACATCTCTGTTAATTACTCTATTTTCAAGGTTTTTAGGGCCTTTATGAGAATCTCCGTGAAGAATCATTCTTTCAAGCAGATGATAACTTATTTCCCCAATCACAGGGTTTCCTGGAGGTTCCTGAGTTGTCCCACTAGGTAACATGCAATTTTTCCATATTTGAATTTGTGGACCTCTGTCCACTCCTCTGCAGGGAGATCCAGTGTTGTCACAACATATTTTTTAGTTTGTGTGTAAGCCACTCAATGGCTCATGTACTTAGCCTGGTCTTCCCCTTCCCTGTGAATCTACATGTGAATGAAGGTTTGCTCACCACCTTGGTTTCTTTCATTCATCAATTATTAGCTACTGCCCAGGCCCACTAGCTCCGACAGGAGCTACCCCACATCCAAGGTCAGGGGCGGCGGCCGAGAGGAGCTATCCCACGTCCAAGAAGCAGAAGCTGTGCGGGCGCAGGAGGGCCGAGAGGAGCTACTCCACGTTCAAGGTCAGGAGGGGCAGCGGTGAGGAGATGCCCCTCATCCAAGTAAGGAGCAGCGGCTGCTCTTTGCTGCAGCAGCCATGAAGAGATACCCCACGTCCAAGGTAAGAGAAACCCAAGTAAGACAGTAGGTGTTGCGAGAGGGCATCAGAGGGCAGACACACTGAAACCATAATCACAGAAAACTAGCCAATCTGATCACAGGACCGCAGCCTTGTCTAGTTCAATGAAACTAAGCCATGCCGTGTGGGGCCACACAAGATAGACGGGTCATGGTGGAGAGGTCTGAAAGAATGAGGTCCACTAAAGAAGGGAATGGCAAACCACTTCAGTATTCTTGCCTTGAGAATCCCATGAACAGTATGAAAAGGCAAAAAGATAGGACAATGAAAGATGAACTCCCCAGGTCGGTAGGTGCCCAATATGCTACTGGAGATCAGTGGAGAAATAACTCCAGAAAGAATGAAGAACAAAGCAAAAACAACACCCAGTTGTGGATGGAACTTGTGATAGAAGTCCATGAAACAAGGCAAATTGGAAGTGGTCAAACAGGAGATGGCAAGAGTGAATGTTGACATTCTAGGAATCAGCGGACTAAAATGGACTGGAATGGGTGAATTTAACTCAGATGACCATTATATCTACTACTGTGGGAAGGAATCCCTTAGAAGAAATGGAGTAGCCATCATGGTCAACAAAAACAGTCCGAAATGCAGTACTTGGATGCAATCTCAAAAACGACAGAATGATTTCTGTTTGTTTCCAAGGCAAACCATTCAATATCAAGGCAATCCAAGTCTATGTCCCAACCAGTAATGCTGAAGAAGCTGAAGTTGAATGGTTCTATGAAGACCTACAAGACCTTTTCTAACTAACACCCAAAAAAGGTGTCCTTTTCATTATAGGGGACTGGAATGTAAAAGTAAGAAGTCAAGAAACACCTCGAGTAACAGGCAAATTCAGCTTTAGAGAACAGAATGAAGCAGGACAAAGGCTAATAGAGTTTTGTCAAGAGAACGCACTGGTCATAAGAAACACCCTCTTCCAACAACACAAGAGAAGACCCTACACATGGACATCACCAGATGGTCAACACCAAAATTAGATTGATTATATTCTTTGCAGCTTCTCCAAAAATGGAGAAGCTCTATACAGTCAGCAAAAACAAGACTGGGAAGTGACTGTGGCTCAGATAATGAATTCCTTATTACCAAATTTAGACTTAAGTTGAAGAGAGTAGGGATAACCACTAGACCATTCAGGTATGACCTAAATCAAATCCCTTATGATTATACACTGAAAGTGAGAAATAAATTTAAGGGACTAGATCTGATAGACAGAGTACCTGATGAACTACAGACAGAGGGTCATGACATTGTACAGGAGACAGGGATCAAGGCCATCCCCATGGAAAAGAAATGCAAAAAAGCAAAATGGCTATCTGAGGAGGTCTTACAAAGAGCTGTGAAAAGAAGAGAAGGGAAAAGCAAAGGAGAAAAGGAAAGATATTCCCATATCCCAAAGATATTCTTTGGAACACAGAGTTCCAAAGAATAGCCAGGAAAGATAAGAAAGCCTTCCTCAGAGATCAATGCAAAGAAATAGAGGAAAACAAGAGAATGGGAAAGACTAGAGATCTCTTCAGGAAAATTAGAGATACCAAGGGAACATTTCATGCAAAGATGGGTCGATAAAGGACAGAAATGGTATGGACCTAACAGAGACAGAAGATATTAAGAGCAGGTGGCAAGAATACACAAAGGAACTGTACAAAAAAGATCTTCACAACCCAGATAATCACGATGGTGTGATCACTCACCTAGAGCCAGACATCCTGGAATGTGAAGTCAAGTGGACCTTAAGAAGCATCACTACGAACAAAGCTAGTGGAGGTGATGGAATTTCAGCTGAGCTATTTCAAAGCCTGAAAGACGATGCAGTGAAAGTGATGCACTCAATATGCCAGCAAATTTGGAAAATTCAGCAGTGGGCACAGGACTGGAAAAGGTCAGATTTCACTCCAATCCCAAAGAAAGGCAATGCCAAAGAATGTTCAAACTTCCACACGATTGCACTCATCTCACATGCTAGTAAAGTAATGCTCAAAATTCTCCAAGCCAGGCTTCAGCAATATGTGAACTGTGAAGTTTCAGATGTTCAAGGTGGTTTTAGAAAAGGCAGAGGAACCAGAGATCAAATTGTGAACGTCCGCTGGATCATCGAAAAAGCAAGAGAGTTCCAGAAAAACATCTCTTTCTGTTTTACTGACTATGCCTGTCCTTTGACTGTGTGGATCACAATAAATTGTGGAAAATTCTGAAAAGAGATGGGCATACCAGATCACCTGCCTCTTGAGAAACCTGTATGCAGGTCAGGAAACAACAGTTAGAACTGGACATGGAACAACAGACTGGTTCCAAATAGGAAAAGGAGTTCGTCAAGGCTATATATTGTCACCCTACTTATTGAACTTTTATGCAGAGTACATCATGAGAAACGCTGGACTGGAAGAAACACAAACCGGAATTAAGATTGCTGGGAGAAATATCAATAACCTCAGATATGCAGATAACATCACCCTTATGGCAGAAAGTGAAGAGGAACTAAAAAGCCTCTTGAAAGTGAAAGAAGAGAGTAAAAATGTTGGCTTAAAGCTCAACATTCAGAAAACTAAGATCATGGCATCTAGTCCCATCACTTCCTGGGAAATAGATGGGGAAACAGTGGAAACAGTGTCAGACTTTATTTTTTGGGGCTCCAAAATCACTGCAGATGGTGATTGCAGCCATGAAATTAAATGACACTTACTCTTTGGAAGGAAAGTTATGACCAACCTAGATATCATATCAAAAAGCAGAGACATTACTTCGTCAACAAAGGTCTGTCTAGTCAAGGCTATAGTTTTTCCAGTGGTCACGTATGGATGTGAGAGTGGGACTGTGAAGAAAGCTCAGCCCTGAAAAATTGATGCTTTTGAACTGTGGTGTTGGAGAAGACTCTTGAGAGTCCTTTGAACTGCAAGAAGATCCAATCAGTCCATCCTAAAGGAGATCAGTCCTGGGTGTTCACTGGAAGGACTGATGATGAGGTTGAAACTCCAGTACTTTGGCCACTTCATGAGAAGAGTTGACTCATTGGGAAAGACTCTCATGATGGGAGGGATTGGTGGCAGGATTAGAAGGGGACGACAGAGGATGAGATGGCTGGATGGCATCACCGACTTGATGGACATGAGTTTGAGTAAACTCCGGGAGTTTGTGGTGGACAGGGAGGCCTGGCGTGCTGCGATTCATGGGGTCGCACAGAGTCAGACATGACAGAGGGACTGAACTGAACTGAGGCCCACTTTGTTTTCTTTTGCTTAATAAGTGCTATGAAAAAAATCTTAGACCCTTTCACTTAACCATGATTCTACTGAGTTTTCTGAACTCAACATTTTAATCCTTTTTGCCTCCTTAAGTGATGGTCCCAAATGTATTAACGGAATATTACCAGTCTAGTAGCAGACTACTGAATTTTTTAAGAGTAGTGATGAGTCATTGTGACATCTTCAAACATATTTAACAGTCTGATAAACAATTTAATTTCAAAAACTTCCATTTAGTACCTATTGATGCAGTGTTCTAACTATTTCTTCTTCATTGTTTAGAAAATAGGAGACCTTACTATTACCTAATGTAATCTAGCACAGAATAAATGAATATTACATAATATATAATATATATATAATGTATAATACATAATAATATGATAAGTGGAGGAAAGAAATATTAAAATAACTTCTTGCATCTTTAAACATTTTTATTCACTTTTTCACAGAAGCAATAGTACCACTTTTAGTTAAATTTCACAATTCAAACTTAAGTTAACTCTCAAACATTGTCTAATTTATCTTTCTGCCGATCTTTTTTCTTCCTAACATTCTAGATATTTAGCTTTAATACTCCGTTAGTTTTCAAAGGAAGTTAAACATCCTTTGGCAATACTCATGCTTGTTTGTCCCTTTGGCAATTGCTTGCCTTTTAAAACAGTATCATGCTTATGGTTAGTTCAATTCAATCACTCAGTCATGTCCGATTCTTTGTGACCCTATGGCCTGTAGCATGCCAGGCTTCCCTGTCCATCACCAACTGCCGGAGTTTACTGAAACTCACGTCCATTGAGTCGGTGATGCCATCCAACCATCTCACCCTCTGTTATTCCCTTCTCCTCCTGCCCTCAATCTTTCCCAGCCTCAGGGTCTTTTCAGTGAGTCAGCTCTTCACATCAGGTGGCCAAAGTACTGGAGCTTCAGCTTTAGTATCAGTTCTTCCAATGAATATTCAAGACTGGTTTCCTTTAGGATGGACTGGTTGGATCACCTTGCAGTTCAAGGGACTCTCAAGAGTCTTCTCCAACACCACAGTCCGAAAGCATCAATTCTTTGGCACTCAACTTTCTTTATAGTCCAACTCTCACATCCATACATGATTACCGGAAAAAACACAGCTTTGACTAGATGGGCCATTGTTGGCAAAGTAATGTCTCTGCTTTTTAATATGCTGTCTAGGTTTGTCATATCTTTTCTTCCAAGGAGCAAGTGTCTTTTAATTTCATGGCTGCAGTCACCAGCTGCAGTGATTTTGGAGCCTAGAAAAATAAAGTCAGCCACTGTTTCCCCACCTATTTGCCATGAAGTGATGGGACCAGATGCCATGATCTTAGTTTTCTGAATGTTGAGTTTTAAGCCAACATTTTCACTCTACTCTTTCACTTTCACCAGTGACTCTTCAGTTCTTCTTCACTTTCTGACATAAGAGTCATGCCATCTACATATCTGAGGCTATTGATATTTCTCCCAGCAATCTTGATTCCAGTTTGTGCTTCATCCAGTCCAGCATTTGGTATGATATACTCTGCATGTAAGTTAAATAAGCAGGGTAACAATATATAGCCTTGACATACTCCTTTCCTGATTTGTAGCCAGTCTGTTTTTTCATGTGCAGTTCTAACTGTTGCTTTTTGATCTGCATACAAATTTCTCAGGAGGCGGGTCATGTGGTCTGGTATTCCCATCTCTTTCAGAATTTTCCACAGTTTGTTGTGATCCACACAGTCAAAGTCTTTGGCATAGTTTATAAAGCAAAAGTAGATGCTTTTCTGGAACTCTCTTGCTTTTTCTATGATCCAGTGGATGTTGGCAATGTGATCTCTGGTTCTGCTCCCTTTTCTAAATCCACATTGAATATCTGGAAGTTCACGGTTCATGTATTGTTGAAGCCTGGCTTGGCAATTTTGCACATTACTTTGCTAGCATATGAGATGAGTGTAATTGTGCGATGGTTTTAGCATTCCTTGGCGTTGCTCTTCTTTGGGATTTGGAGAAGGAAATGGCAACCCACTACAGTACTCTTGCCTGGAAAATCGCAGGAACAGAGGATCCTGGTAGGCTACAGTCCATGGTGTTGCCAAGAGTTGAACACGAATGAGTCACTTCACTTTCACTTTTCTTTTGGATTGGAGTGAAAACTGACCTTTTCCAGTCCTGTGGCCACTGCTGAATTTTTCAGATTGCTGGCATATTTAGTGCTGCACTTTCACGGCATCATCTTTTAGGATTTGCAATAGCTCAGTTGGCATTCCATCACCTCCACTAGCTTTGTTTACAGAGATGTTTCCTAAGGCCCACTTGACTTCATATTCCAGGATGTCTGGCTCTAGGTGAGTGATCACACCATTGTGGTTATCTGGATCATGAAGATCTTTTTTGTGTAGTTTTTCTGTGTATTCTTGCCAACCCTTCTCAATATCTTCTGCCTCTGTTAGGTCCATACCATTTTTGTCCTTTATTATGCCCATCTTTGCATGAAATGTGCCTTTGTTATCTCTAATATTCTTGAAGAGATTTCTTGTCTTTCCCATTCTATTGTTTTCCTCTATTTCTTTGCATTGATCACTGAGGAAAGCTTTCTTATCTCTTCTTGGAACTCTGCATTCAAATGGGTATAATTTCCTTTTCTCCTTTGCCTTTATCTTCTCTTCTTTTCTCAGCTATTTGTAAGGCCTTCTCAGACAATCATTTTGCCTTTTTTTTTCCTCAGGGTTGGTCTTGATCACTGCCTCCTGTACAATGTCATGAACCTTTGTCCATAGTTCCTCAGACACTCTATCACATCTAATCCCTCAAATCTATTTGTCACTTCCACTGTATAATCATAAGGGATTTGATTTAAGTCATACCTGAATTGCCTAGTGGTTTTCCCTACTTTCTTCAATTTAAGTCTGATTTTCGCAATAAGGAATTCATGATCTGAGCCATAGTCAGCTCCTGGTCTTGTTTTGCTGACTGTATAGAGCTTCTCCATCTTTGGCTGCAAAGAAAATAATTAATCTGAGTTTGGTGATATCCATGTATAGAGTCTCCTCTTGTGTTGCTGGAAAGAGGGTGTTTTCTATGACCAATGCATTCTCTTGGCAAAACTCTGTTAACCTTTGCTCTGCTTCATTCTGTACTCCAAGGTCAAATTTGTCTGTTACTCCAGGTAGCTCTTGACTTCCTACTTTTGCATTCCAGTCCTCTATAATGAAATGGACATCTTTTTTTAGGTGTTAGTTCTAGTACTAGCTAACATATAACTATTAGTTCTAGAACTAACTAACATGTAACTATGGTTACATTTATATGTATTTAAGACTTAGGACCAAGGAAATCCTGAAAAGTTAGGGACATTAGAGAAGTAAATATAGCCTGTTGAGAACTTTAATAGGTGAAGACAGATGAAGAGAACAAGGATTGGCTGGTAACTGATTGAAAAGATAAGGAAATGAACGAAGCAAAAATTGCAAGATATGGAAGAAGTAGGTCAATGTTCTGATGAGCAGTCAGACTGGTCCAAATTCCAGAATATTTTTTCCAGCAAGAATGAAGAGAATATGTGGCTTCTGTCCAAACCCTGGTTGGCTATGGGAGACTAGAGGCAGTCAGCTGACCTAAAACCCATTAGTTAGTGTGATTTTTTTATATTACTTATAGTTTTGGCTATATTTGTCTCTCTTGCATACTTTGCTTTGCAAAATGTTCTTTTATTAGTCATACAGTTTCATTCAGAGACTTGATAATTTTATTATCTGAAAGCCATCACTGAAATGTAATATATTTTCTTTACAAAAAAATGTATATTTACATTACAAACATAAAATCTACATTAACCATTTAATACTTTGAGGAATAATTTATTAACTGTGCATTTCTCCATGCTATTTGGGTTGAAGGTATATGTTAAAAGGCAGACTTATTACATATTTAGATTTTTATGTATTTAGATTTAGGACTTGTTATCAACTTTGAAAACTGAGACATTGATAGAGGTAAAAGCTTTGGTACATTTTGTCTAACATAGAGGTAAGCAAAGGGAGCCATTGCAATAACCTAATACCACTCTTTACATAACTCCCCCACCCCACCACCCCAGAAAAGATGTTTGGGGAGTTGCTTGTTCCTGCTTCTGTTTTCCCAAAGATTGATATTTTCTTATCACAGGAGGGCTTCTTTCCCAGTTCTTGCACTAGTGGCAATTACTTAAGATCTTTCACCAAGGACTAAAATATTGAGAAGCATTAGGGAAAACTGAAAAAGAGGCATCAGAGAATATTATTAGTAGACACAGGAAGTAAAGCATTAGCCCTTTTAACTCATCTTTATTGTTGCTTGAGTTCATGAGCTGTGTGTGTATGTTGGTGTTTGTATATACAATAGTGTCTAATATGAGTGAGAACAAAAGACATATGCTCTTCATAGGCCATCATTAGTTATGTCAGCTGAGAGCCAGAAAGAGCATCTGGCACATAGTAGTGGATTAGAAAAATATGTCACCCCAGAGGCAGACTCATTGTTTGTAAGCATTAAGTTAGACAAAGGCAGAAAGTCTAAATCTGGACAAAGTCAATATTCACAGAACTAAACATTGTAATACTGACCAATGGTTTATGCTGGGAATAAACCTGGACAGTTATCAGCTGTGCTGTGTTTAGTCGCTCAGTCCTGTCTGACTCTTTGTGACCCCATGGACTGTAGCCCGCCCGGTTCCTCTGTCCGTGGGATACTCCAGGCAAGAATACTGGAGTCTGTTGCCTTGTCCTCCTCCAAGGGATCTTCCCAACCCAGAGACTGAATCCACATCTCTCCCACCTCCTGCATTGGCAGGAGGGTTCTGGTGCCAGCTGGGAAGCCCAGATCATAAAATAACTTTTGCCAAAGTGGATAAACTGGCCCACTTTAACTATTAACTCTGTGAATAACCATGCTTTCAGAAGACACACATAGTTTTATCAACTTGCAAAACTGAGGAGGTAACTCATGAACCAGAGAAAATTTTCAAGATATGGGGCTAATGAAATTGCATAAAGAATCATTTGTGTTTGAAACAAGTTGACTTAGTAGTTTTACCTCTTTGTGTAATTTTCTGATTTTTTCCCTCAAACCCCAGTCCTGCAATTCTAAATTCACAATAGCATTTTCACCTGGGGGGAGGTTTGCTAAAGCAACTAACACAACATACACCAATGCCACTCATCACTTTCACCATACAGTTTAGCTCCTCCCTCTGATTTCTTGCTGATGATTTCCAATATTCATTTTTAGTCACAGAAGCTCAAGATCTATGAGTGTTCTTTGATTTATCTCTCGCCTTCCTCCCATTACCAATGATTCATCAGGGGCTGTCAATTTCTTCTGCCTACTGCCTCACAGCACCCTTTCCTCTGTACATTACCCCGGCCCTAGTTAACAGTCTTATTACTGCTTACCTAAACTACTGCTATAACTCTTCTCCCTGCCTCCAGTCTTGCCTCTAATCTGCTCATTCTGCATTTGGCTGCCAAATTAATCTTCCTAAAGTACAGCTTTGATTATGTCACCCCTGCTCAATAACCTTCAAATCTCTCTTTGCTTACCAAATAAAGTTCAGACTTTTTAGTCTTTGTCATTATGATCTAGGCTTATTTTTGTGGGTTTAGCATTAATATTTTCCTTTAGCTTAAACTCTAACAAAACTGAACAATTCAAATATTTTGCAACCAAGCCTGGATACTTTGTTCTACCAAAGGTTGTAATAATTATGTTTTTCTGCCTGGAGTGTTTTTAATTCTATCTGTTAAAACCCTCTTTAGCTTTTCAATGGGAGCTTTGGCCTTCACTGAAAGATCTTGAATACACAGACTGGTGTATTCTCACAAGCACACATGAGGACCTACAAGGAAATGGCATAAAACAAGAGGTGGGAAAATAGAGAGAGAAGATGGAGCAGTATTGGGCAAGGAAGTCTGAGAATTATAAACACAAATCCAATCTTCCAGGTCATTGTGAAATTATACTCATCAAGGGCTGTGTGTGTGTGCTCAGCCATGCCTGACTCTTTGTGACCCCCGTGTACTGTAGCCTGTGAGGCTCCTCTCTCCATTGAATGGAATTTTCCAGGCAAGAATACTGGAGTGGTTTGTCATTTCATACTCAAGGGATCTTCCTGACCCAGAGATTGAAACCACATCTTGTGTCTCCTGCATTGGTAGGCAGATTCTTTATCACTAGCACCACTTGGAGAGCTCACGGTAGGATGATGAAATATACTTTATTTAATAGTTTGTTAGTCCAATTTCTAAATATTCAGATGTGTTATATTGAGACCTCTATTTATGTATTCTTGCACTGGGCTGAACAAATATTAGAAGCAGGCCCGTTTTGTAATCCATGAAATCCAAGGCTCCAATACATTGTCTGTTATCTGGTAGATCTTTATTAATATTTGTTGACTGTAAGAAGCAGTTTGCTACTCTTTCCTTGAAATGCCAGATAATGTTTTACATTTCTTTGGTATGAATCACAGTCTTTAATTTCTTACATTTTGTGTATGTGTTGGCATCTGCATGTGTAATCTCTGTGAAAGGAGTGTGTGGTAAAACTATACATTTTGCATTGCTTTCAGGGAAATGGGGGTTAAATTACTTATTGGATGAAAGATAGAAACCCAGATTTTGCTTTAGAAGAGATGTAAGTGTTCATGGGATTTGAGAACTACAAGGTAGCTTAGACATTGGGAAACTGACTCTGGAAAAGTTAAATGGCTTATACAGAGCTCATGACTGTTAGTAGATATTGTGGGACTAGAATCCAAGTATTGTGATGCCCTCCTCTCCCACTGCAAGCTGTGTCAGCAGAGTCTATTAAACATTAACTGAAAAGTATCATTAAGAAAGACATGGCTTGAATATTGTCAGTATCTGTAGCAGTATCTTCTTTCATGAATGCTACAATCAACTTGTGAAGTAGAATAAACTCAGATAAGATGTTAAGCTTATAAAGACGGAAACTTTCCAGAAGAGCATCGTTTGGACACATCCATAATTGCCACACACTGAGAATCTAGCCAAGTGGATTCAGTGTTGACACATAGTTAATTCAACAGACTGCAGCAGTTATATAGATTTAGTACAAATGTCATTTAAAACACCCGACCTGCATTTGTGTTTGCATAGGGCATTAGTGTGAGCAAATAGTGTCAGCTTAGGTCTAATTTCTAAAGCAATAAGACACTTGAAAAGAAGGTTTACAACCCTAAAATCTGTCTAGGTATATAAAACACAACAACCCTAAAATCTGTTTCAGCACATGAAACAAGACTATTACAGATATGCATATAAAATATCCACTAATTGCAATATACCCATCTAATGGGCAAGGTGAAGAAACATAATAGTTGGTATTGTAATGGTTTGTGAGAGTGATCTCAATACTGGTCCTATAGCACTTGGTAAATCACTTATTGAGTAAAATAAAGCAGTTGTTTCAAGCTGTTACCAAGAGCAAATAAGATTAGAGTGTTTGGCAATTTATATACATTATTTGTGCTAAAAAAAGTATTAAGTGAAGGAAACTTCATGGTTAGAGATCATGATATGGCAATTATTTCCAAGAGGGATATTTCCTTCTAGCAAGTTAATACTGTGATAGCACTTAGCTTAGGTGTTGAAGATACACATTGAATTGCACTGTTTTACTTCTAACACCTTAGTTCAGATATCCTTTCTTCCTGGTAATACTTAGTTATTAAAAACAAAAAAATGGGGTGGAGTTAAGAGTGCTTCTGAAACGTAAGTGAGACTAGAAAACAAGGTGTCTTGATAAGTCACCTGATTGGACACTTTAAAGCCATTCTTGTCTGGAATAAGAGTGTGACCTCTGCTTACCTCATTAAAGAGGATAAACCTTAATCGTCTCTTACAGTTTTGATTGGATGATGCCAAAGTGTGTTAGAAGACAATACAGGAAAAAAAAAGGTGGACTACATAAGGGAGTGCTCACATTTGTGATTTCAATCACTGTAACACGGATTCTGGAATAAAGTGTTCCTAGGTTTGTGCTTTAGAGTGAGGGTTTTGAACTTACTGTGGATTGAATCAAGGCCACTGACGTGCCATGCTAGGATGGAAATGACAGTAGAACGGATGCATCTCCAGGGCGTGTTTACAGCGCACCTTGCAGAGACCGTGGCCAAGGGAAATGGAGCAGCGCTCTTCAGGGAGCATTGCCGCATCCTTGTCCTCCCTGGGGCAGCAACCTTGTTTCCAGCCAAGAGCTGCTATCCTGAGGTCCCTTGGAGCAGCTTGCTCTCTCAGGAATCAGGCTGAACACCTGCTGGGAATGGTTACATGAGCCTCAGGAGGCTCCTGTGCAAATCTAGGGAACTATTAATTGTATCTCTCGCCATCTAACTTAGACACCTGTTTCCTTTTCACTTGGCTGATCTCCACCTATGCCTTGAGACTAATGGCTTTAGTGTAATCTCATCTTTTTTAGTTACCCTCCTGGTGTTGCAATTAAGTGATACCCTGGTATGCTATCTGCCATAGAGAGGAGAATTAGACATCATTTTGGACCTCATTGCTCAGCACTTAGACTGGTTACCAAAGACTGCTTTGTAAGAGGGGACAAGGAAGTCCAAGTTCAGATGAAATAGCACCACTCATCTTAATGTCTTGAAGTTCTGATTTATTGAATTTCATCCATTTAAAATTAGATATTGTTATTCAGTAGAGGATAATATATTTCTATGTATAATTATTTTCCATGAAAAGTGACACAACATAGATGAAATGAAAAAAAGTGATAAATGCCAACCTGGATACATAATTATAGCTGTGTCAGTGAGCATTGGCTATGGCCCTGAATGATCTGGGTTTGAATATTCTCTCTTGTACTGATTAGCTGTGTGACTTAAGTGAGTTATTTGACATCCTTGTGACTTACATCCTCATTTGTAAAATGGCAGTAATAATGGTACTTATCTCATGAGGTTGTTAAAGGGTTTAAATGAGTTAACATTTAAAATACTTAGATGACTGGTGCATCAAGAACCATTTTTAAAAATGTTTATCATTTTGTTCTGTTTCCTCTAATTACTTTTCCTGTTAATCTTTGCATAAGTCACATTTTGGTTATATTTCATTCTAATTATGCAATATTACAAATAGTTCCATGTGTAACATGTTTCTCTAAGCATTATTTTAAATAGCTAAATAATTTCCAGTTGAACATAGGTGTTAAAACTTAATTTAACCATTTTCTGCTTGCTGGTTTTCTCTGTTGTTTCAACATATAACCAATTGATGTGTGTCTTTGGAGATAAAATTGTTTTCATATTTGAATGAATTTGTAGAAATGGAGTTTTTGAATTAAATGCTATGAATATTTTAAAGATTTTTAAACTGCTTGATTTTCTCAAATGTAGTGGCACTTTAACTTGCCAGTAGCTATACATAATCATTCAAATTGAAAAGGGACAAATCATGCAGAGGGATATAGTTTAATTGTTTTATTTTATTTCTAAATTGAGAAAGTATATTTGATAAGTATGTCAAACATGCCTATGTTTAATATATTGCATTCCCAAGAAGGAGTGTTGAACAAGATGGCAGTAAATGAAATGTCCACATTGAAACTGAAGCAAATCCTTCACTTTAAATACACTGCTTTTTCTAGCATGAGGCTCAAGCATTTGAAGTTTATTATGACCTAATTCTTCTTAAATCTGATCTTAATTTAATGGTTTTCTGATATTTGTTTAAAAATTGGTGATAGTGCATTTTGGAATTATTTCATGAAACTCTTTACTTCAAAATCTGTTGAGTTGTTCCTGTTATCACAACAATGTTATTGCAGATTTTACTTCTTTATTCATTCAAAAAATATTTCTGGAACTTCACTGGTTGCTAGGGTCTTAAGACACAGGGATGAATAAAAAATGGTCCTTGTCCTCAGAGAATTTTCAATCTAGCGAGAGAGAGACACATAAGTGGAAGAGGGAGGTGATCAGTAGAAGGCTATCTACAGTGGATAATCCAGTACCTGAGAGATAAGAGATTATCTCCTTTAAGAGAGTGAGATGGAAGACATTCAAAAAGAGGAGAGAGAACACTGCAACTTTGTGTCCTGTGGAGAACATGCTATTTCTATTTTCTTCTAAGATATTCTCTTTAAAGCTAAAAACCATTTCATAACCCTGCTGAAACTATGTTAACACACATTACTGGTTATACTTTGAGACTTGTGGGACTTGGGTGATAACAGATACTTTAATTCTTAAACCCATTGACAAGATTGATTTTCTAAAGCAAAATTGGAGTGAGCAGGGGATTGTTGCTATATGTTTACTATTGAGATTTCATCTGGATTCTAATCTCCCAAGCCTCCTCAAGACTGCTGTCAATCACTCCTCCCCTGACCACCTCAACAGACTCTGTTGGCATTTAAAAAGTGTACATTCCTAAGTGCAAGTACATAGTCTGTAACCAAAGCTTGGAAATTGGTTATAGGTCTCTATACCATTTCCTATCCTCCCATTATAATAGCCCATGAGTAATTTATCACTCTTGCCCTTTGGTCCAATCTGAAGTTGACAGTGCTAGAAAATAAAAAACATAGGAAAAATACAGGGAAAAAAAAAAAAAACACAACCCTGAATCTCAGATTAAAAAGTGTTAATCTTTAAGTACTAAGTATGTCCCTTACAATATTTGGAACATACTTATAATTAAATAGTGTTTATAGTTTACTTGAACTTCAAATTTAACTAGACATCCTGTGTTTGGCATCCTGAATCGGGCAATTCTAATTCAATCCTTAGAGCAAAACTCAAGCTGCCCATATCACGGCTGCTTGCTCTTCATTCTCCCTTCAATAGGGGAGGGCTCCTGCAAAGTGGACATTTGCACTGGGTTTATCTAACAGAGAGAAGAGGGACTGGTGAGAAAATGCAGAAGAAAGTATCACTTCAGAAAGACAGAGCTTCCCTACTTCATTTCTCCCACAGAAGCTCCCCTTTCTACAAATTGTGTTTTTGAATAATATGAGGAGTGCTTTATTTAGAGACTAGTTGTATTATCAAAGATACATTTTCTAAGGTGCTTTCTCTTGTTCTAACTGCAAAGTAAGCAAAACAGACCTAGAGGTGAAATGAAAGGAGAGATACCTCCTCCCTAGTTTGCCTTGTAGCTAAGAAAGTGAAAAATAACAGCCCTAAATATTCCCCAAAGAAATGCTGCTTTGAGAAAGTGTAACAACTGGGACTCACATGACTGAAGATGTAGGCAGGCAGTCTGTGCAAGTCCTCTGGAATATTCATTTTGACCTCTTGCAGGGTGTAATTGTTGAGAGAAGTGGGAATCACAGCTATAAAGAGTCTCTGCCAGTGACAAGTTCCTGGGTGGCCCAAATCACAGAGGCAGAACTATATACCAAACCAAGGGAACAAAGTCAGACAGAAATCAAAGCGTGGCATTGTGTACCTGGGCGGTGGGTGGGGCTCCGTGGCAGGAGGGTCTTTACTTGTAGGTGACCTAACTTAGGGTACAAAAAATGACCTTTATGTTTCTGAAGATGTTTAAGTACAAAAAGAAGAAAGTCTGTATTCACCTATCACCCTGAGCAACGATTTAGCAGATGAAACCACAGGTGTTTGACTCAAAAGAACATGAGGGGAAGACTGGAGTCAGTTAAATGTTTCATTTGTTCCTCATAAAAAATCTCTAGTCAAGGGCATTCCTAGACTTTTATAGATTTTATAGAGCATTTAGTCTGAGAATTGTGTTCAAGGGCTTCTGTCTATTATTAGATATTTATGCTGAGCTCAATTAAGCCTAATAACTTAAAATGCACTACATACTGTACAATTCTGAATGCAGATTGACCAGTACTTGACCATTTTTAATCAATGTTGGTTGCTAGAATCTTTTATTGTTGTAACTAAATCACTCTACTCATTTCTTGTGAAAAGAAAATTCTCAATTATGCAGACTCCAAAAATTAAACAAAACAATAACTTCCAGATTTTAAGAGAAGAAACAAAAGTAAAATCTTAAAATAGAGAAGCATAAAAAGGCTTAGCATGTATATTATCTATGGTAAAACACACCACCAGCCCAGGTGGGATGCGTGAGTCAAGTGCTCGGGCCTGGTGCACTGGGAGGACCCTGAGGAGTGGGGTGGAGAGGGAGGTGGGAGGGGGGATCGGGATGGGGAATACGGGTAACTCTATGGCTGATTCATGTCAATGTATGACAAAACCCACTGAAATGTTGTGAAGTGATTGGCCTCCAACTAATAAAATAATATTAAAAAAAAAAAAAGGCTTGAAATATATATTACTTGTGATTAAACATTTTTTCAAGTATAAATAAGATAGTTCTGTATAAATATCTTTAAAATAATATCTGTGACTAAGAGCGATGGTAGCTAGGAAGTGAGGACAGGGGTGAGAAGAAATCCAAGGGGATGAACCGAAAGGGGCATCTTGATTTTGGTATTGACAATCAAAGATATGTAAGTGAAAGCATAGTTTCTAAAATTTTTGAATTGTTTATCTCTACAGAAAAATGCCTACCTATGAACAAGTTTCATTTGGAGAGCATATTTGTTGAGTCCAGGTTATTTATAAGGTCAACATATTAGTCGAGGTGCACTACTAGCGCTGGAGAAGGCAATGGCACCCACTTCAGGATTCTTGCCTGGAGAATCCCCAAGGGCTGAGGAGTCTGGGGGCTGCAGTCCATGGAGTGCCGAAGAGCTGGACATGACTGAGCAACAAAGCACTGCTAACACAACTGGCTAAACAGTGCTGCGCTGTCATAGGTTTATGATACTTCTTACAGAAATGATGCATTAAAACAAACACACACAAATAATTTTACAGTACAATACTTTGAAAAGCACAGTACTATAGTACAAAAAGTGCCATACAGAGGTTGGAATGAGTGAATAGGCAAAGAAAGCTACTGACTGAAGAGGCAGAGTGGGTGGGAGATGGTAGAGCTGAAGGATTCTCAGTGATGTGAGACTGGGGGCAAGCCGCAGCATCACTCCCACCTGACGCTGATGGTAGAGCTGATGCAGATGGTAGAGCTGACGCTGATGGTAGAGCTGAAGGATGCTCAGCGATGGGAGACGGGGGGGCAAGCCGCAGCATCACTCCCGCTTGACGCTGATGGTAGAGCTGATGCAGATTGTAGAGCTGATGCAGATGGTAGAGCTGACGCTGATGGTAGAGCTGATGCAGATGGTAGAGCTGATGCAGACGGTAGAGCTGAAGGATGCTCAGCAATGGGAGACGGCGGGCAAGCCACAGTGTTACTCATACCTGATGCTGATGGCACAGGTTCTGCTTCCTTCCTGAACTCAATTCTATCCACTTTCTTCAAAAACCAAGCTAGTAATGTCTGGGTAGTAGCTTTTTTTTTTTTTTTTTTTTTTTTAATCTTTATAGATGACAAGGCAGCACTGGATTGCATTCTGAATGGCTGCTACAACCTTCACGTGCAGTTTCATGTTCAGATCTTGTGCCTCAAAAACTAACAGTACCTCCTTCTTAGCAGTACTAGCTATATTACCTCTACTTTAGGCTTGCCTCGGGACATCCTGGGCCTGAAATAAAGATACTGTATGGCTGCGCTCTATATAGTGTAGCAAAGCGCACAGAAGCACAGCCGCGCGTACAGCGAATGCACGAATGTGACAATGCGTGACAGACCCGTGCACTAATGCAGGGACTGGACGTGGGAACGCTCTTCCACATCTTTGAAAGCACGAATTTTGAAGACTTGTATGTGACATAAGGGGAGTTACTGTATAGCCCTGAACTTTAAACTGTTAAAGAAATATCAGTCAGTCAGTCAGTCAGTTGAGTCACTCAGTCGTGTCCGACTCTTTGTGATCCCATGAATCGCAGCCCGCCAGGCCTCCCTGTCCATCACCAACTCCCGGAGTTTACTCAAACTCATGTCCATCGAGTCAGTGATGCCATCAGACAGACTGCATGATGAACTATGGACGGAGGTTCGTGACATTGTACAGGAGACAGGGATCAAGACCATCCCCATGGAAAAGAAATGCAAAAGGGCAAAATGTTTGTCTAAGGAGGCCTTACAAATAGCTGTGAAAAGAAGAGATGTGAAAAGCAAAGGAGAAAGGGAAAGATATTCCCATGTGAATGCAGAGTTCCAAAGAATAGCAAGGAGAGATAAGAAAGCCTTCCTCAGTGATCAATGTAAAGAAGTAGAGGAAAACAGCAGAATGGGAAAGACCGGAGATCTCTTCAAGAAAATTAGAGCTACCAAGGGAATTCTTCATGCAAAGATGGGTTCAATAAAGGACAGAAATGGTATGGACCTAACAGAAGCAGAAGATATTAAGAAGAGGTGGCAAGAATACACAGAGGAACTGTACAAAAAAGATTTTCATGACCCAGATAATCATGATGGTGTGATTATTCACCTAGAGCCAAACATCCTGGAATGTGAAGTCAAGTGGGCCTTTGTTCATCACTATGAATAAAGCTAGTGGAGGTGATGGAATTCCAGTTGAGCTATTTCAAATCCTGAAAGGTGATGCTGTGAAAGTGCTGCACTCAACATACCAGCAAATTTGGAAAACTCAGCAGTGGCCACAGGACTGGAAAAGGTCCATTTCATTTTAATCCCAAAGAAGGGCAATCCCAAAGAATGCTCAAACTACCACACAATTGCACTCATCTAACATGCTAGTAAATGAGTTCACTTTCACTTTTCACTTTCATGCATTGGAGAAGGAAATGGCTACCCACTCCAGTGTTCTTGCCTGGAGAATCCCAGGGACAGGGAAGCCTTGTGGGTTGCCATCTATGGGGTCACACAGAGTTGGACACGACTGAAGCAACTTAGCAGCAGCAGCAGCAACATGCTAGTAAAGTAATGCTCAAAACTCTCCAAGCCAGGCTTCAGCAATATGTGAACCATGAACTTCTAGATGTTCAAGCTGGTTTTAGAAAAGACAGAGGAACCAGAGATCAAATTGTCAGCATCCACTGGATCATCAAAAAAGCAAGAGAGTTCCAGAAAAACATCTATTTCTGCTTTATTGACTATGCCAAACACTTTGATTGTGTGGATCACAATAAACTGTGGAAAATTCTGAAAGAGGGCATACCAGACCACCTGGCGTGCCTCTTGAGAAACCTGCATGCAGGTCAGAAAGCAACAGTTAGAACTGGACACGGAACAACACACGATTCTAAATAGGAAAAGGAGTTTGTCAAGGCTGTATATGGTCACTTTGCTTATTTAACTTATATGCAGAGTACATCATGAGAAATGCTGGGCTGGGAGAAGCAGAAGCTAGAATCAAGATTCCTGGGAGAAATATCAATAACCTCAGATATGCAGATGACACCACCCTTATGGCAGAAAATGAAGAGAAATTAAAGAGCCTCTTGATAAAAGTGAAAGAGGAGAGAGAAAAACTTGGCTTAAAGCTCAACATTCAGAAAACTAAGATCATGGCATCTGGTCCCATCACTTCATGGGAAATACATGGGGAAACAGTGGAAACAGTGTCAGACTTTATTTTCTTTGGGCTCCAAAATCACTGCAGATGGTGACTGCAGCCATGAAATTAAAAGACACTTACTCCTTGGAAGGAAAGTTATGACTAACCTAGATAGCATATTAAAAAGCAGAGACTCCATGGCTGATTCATGTCAATATATGACAAAACCCACTGAAATGTTGTGAAGTAATTAGCCTCCAACTAATTAAAAAAATATAAATAACTAAATAAATAAATAAAAAGATACCTGAACCTAAAAAATAAAAAATAAAAAAATAAAAAGCAGAGACATTACTTTGCCAACAAAGGTCTGTCTAGTCAAGGCTATGGTTTTTCCAGTAGTCATGTATGGATGTGATAGTTGGACTGTGAAGAAAGCTGAGCACCAAAAAATTGATGTTTTTGAACTGTGGTATTGGAGAAGACTCTTGAGAGCCCCTTGGACTGCAAGGAGATGCAACCAGTCCATCCTAAACGAGATCAGTCCTGGGTGTTCATTGGAAGGACTGATGCTGAAGTTGAAACTCCAATACTTTGGCCACCTCATGCCAAGAGTTGACTCATTGGGAAAGACCCTGATACTGGGAAGGATTGGGGGCAGGAGAAGGGGATGACAGAGGATGAGATGGCTGGATAAAGAAATATACCATGCTGCAAAAGACAGAATAGAGAGAATTAAAAAAGATGTTTAAAGCCTTAAGGTACACATATACAAAATTTTTCTTATGGTGGATCAAAAATAATCTCTGTAGTCTTCTCAATGTGGAGAGTCTGTATTCTCTAAAACTTGAAGAGTCTATGTTCTAAAATTTGAGGAGTCTATATTCTCTAAAACTCAAAAGTAATGTTAAAACTTCAAAAAAGCTATTCAGATATTAAAAATACCTTGAAATACGTAGTTGGTGAAAATGGAGATCTAAACTAATGTTAATGACCTTTGACACACTTTTTGTAAACCAATTAGAAGACTGTTAAGATTGTATGGACTGAGTAATGAGCATATGTAAGATAAATATGCAAACATCAACTGCTATCAACCAGAGGTGACCATTAGAAGATAAACAGGAAGCACTGCTTATGCCCAACAACAAAAACTTATATATTATTTAAATATAATCCTAGCAAGAAAATGGGTAAGACTGATAGGAAGACGTTTATAAAACTTTACTGAGTTAGATAAAATATTTAGGTAAACAAAGAGCTATATCATGTTTCTGAATGCAAAACCTGAATAATGTAGAGGTATTTTCCTTCCAAATTAATATACGGGCTTGAAATGGGACAAAAAGCTCTTAGAAAACACTCAGTCTCTATATTTTTCTTACTGCTTATATTATATTGATTCTACTAATAGTCCCACTATCAAATGGAATTATTAAAGATCTTTAATATGTGATCATATCTTGAACAATATTACTGAATTATTAAGTAACAATTGTTCAGTTAAGCCTTGGAATGTCACGTACCTGTTTAAAGTGTATGTGTTTGGAGGGGAGTGGGGATCAAAACTCATCAGGTTCTCTATTGCACAGAAATGAAGAAAGATACAGGATTTCTATAGTGGGATTATTTGCCCAGACAATAATTCCTTTTATCTCTATGGTAACCCACAGCACCTGATTTGAGCTGCCCACATCATAACAGTACATTTCCACTGAATATCTAATTTTACATATGGTAATGTATATGTTTCAATGCTACTCTCTGAAGGGTGGGACAAATTGCCAGAGAACTTCAGATTTCAAACAACCTACTAAACAAAGCCTGGCACTCTTTCTCCAGGGCAAATGGGTGAAATAATTGGGAGAGATCTTTGTTTATTTGGAAACCTTGATTGTGACCTCCTTCTGTGTTGCTAGGTCTTCTCTGGAATGGGCAGCAGTGCAGCTCAAGATGAGGTCAAGCAACTCAACAGTGATCTGAAGAGCTTATCTCAGCTCAAACGGGCTTTTGTAGGTCTTAGCATGTGAGAAAACCCTGCCTCTAAATCAGAGATGAGTGGCAAAAAGAACAGTCATCAGTTCAGTTCAGTCATCAGCTGTGTCTGACTCTTTGCGATCCCATGCACTGCAGCACACCAGGCCTCCCTGTCCATCACAAGCTCCCGGAGTTTACTCAAACTCATGTCCATCGAGTCGGTGATGACATCCAACCATCTCATTCTCTGTCATCCCCTTCTCCTGCCTTCAATCTTTCCCAGCATCAGGGTCTTTTCTAATGAATCAGCTCTTCACATCAGGTGACCAAGTATTGGAGTTTCAGCTTCAACATGAGTCCTTCCAATGAAAACCCAGGACTGATCTCCTTTAGGAAGGACTGGTTGGATCTCCTTGCAGTCCAAGGGACTCTCAAGAGTCTTCTCCAATGCCACAGTTCAAAAACCTCAGTTCTTCAGTGCTCAGCTTTCTTTATAGTTCAATGCTCACATCCATACATGACTACTGAAAAAACCATAGCCTTGACTAGATGGACAGTTGTTGGCAAAGTTATATATCTGCTTTTTAATATGCTGTCTAGATTGGTCATAACTTTCCCTCCAAGGAGTAAGTGTCTTTTAACATGGCTGCAGTCACCATCTGCAGTGATTTTGGAGTCCCCCCAAAATAAAGTCTGACACTGTTTCCACTGTTTCCCCATCTATTTCACATTAAGTGATGGGACTGGATGCTATTATCTTAGTTTGCTGAATGTTGAGTTTTAAGCCAAGTTTTTCTCTCTTCTCTTTCACTTTCATCTAGAGGCTCTTTAGTTCTTTGCTTTCTGCCGTAACAATGGTGTCCATCTGCATATCTGAGGTTATTGATATTTCTCCTGGCAAACTTGATTCCAGCTTGTGCTTCTTCCAGCCCAGCGTTTCTCATGATGTACTCTGTATGTAAGTTAAATAAGCAGGGTGACAATATACAACCCTGACTTATTCCTTTTCCTATTTGGAACCAGTGTGTTGTTTCACGTCCAGTTCTAACTGTTGATTCTTGACCTGCATACTGATTTCTCAAGAGGCAGAGGGGGTGGTCTGGTATTCACAGCTCTTTCAGAATTTTCCACAGTTTATTGTGATCCACACAGTCAAAGCCTTTGGCACAGTCAATAAAGCAGAAAAAGGTATTTTGCTTGAACTGTCTTACTTTTTTGATGATCCAGCAGATGTTGGCAATTTGATCTCTGGTTCCTCTGCCTTTTCTAAAACTGGCTTGAACATCTAGTAGTTCACAGTTCAAGTATTGCTAAAGCCTCGTTTGGAGAATTTTGAGCATTACTTTACTAACATGTGAGATGAGTGCAACTGTGCAGTAGTTTGAGCATTCTTTGGCATTGCCTTTCTTTGGGGTTGGAATGAAACTGAGCTTTTCCAGTCCTGTGGCCACTGCTGAGTTTTCCAAATTTGCTGACATATTGAGTACAGCACTTTCACAGCATCATCTTTTAGACTTTGAAATAACTCAACTGGAATTCCATCACTTCCACTAGATTTGTTCATAATGATGCTTCCTAAGGCCCATTTGACTGCACATTCCAGGATGTCTGACTCTAGGTGAGTGATTATCTGGCTCATTAAGATCTTTTTTGTATAGTTCTTTTGTGTATTCTTGCCACTTCTTAAAATCTTCTGCTTCTGTTAGATACCTACGATTTCTGTTATTTATTGTGCCCATCTTTGCAAGAAATGTTCCCTTGGTATCTCTAATTTTCCTGAGGATATCTCTAGTCTTTCCCATTCTGTTGTTTTCCTCTATTTCTTTGCACTGATCACTGAGGAAGACTTTCTTTATTTCCTTGGTATTCTTTGGAACTCTGCATTCAAATCAGTATACCTTTCCTTTTCTTTTTGGTTTTTGCTTCTCTTCTTTTCACAGCTATTTTTATGGCCTCCTCAGACAGCCATTTTGCCTTTTTGCATTTCTTTTCTTGGGGATGGTCTTGATCCCTGTCTCCTGTATATCACAAATCTCTGTCCACAATTCATCAGGTACTCTGTCTATCAGATCCAGTCCCTTAAATCTATTTCTCACTTCCACTGTATAGTCATAAGGGATCTAATTTAGGTCATACTTGAATGGTCTACTGGTTTTCCCTACTTTCTTCAATTTAAGTTTGAATTTTGCAATAAGGAGTTCATGCTCTGAGCCATAGTCGGCTCCGAGTCTTGTTTTTGCTGACTGTATAGAGCGTCTCCATCTTTGGCTGTAAAGAATATAATCGATCTGATTTCGGTGTTGACCACAGTCATATAATCTCATTTTTCCCTACTTGATACTGGATCCAGAATAGCCTTATATTTTAAAAGAATGCATTCTCATCTTTTGGTGATGACCCAAAGTTAAGCTCCCTGAATATCTGGACTGAAAAGCCTTTGGGGTGGCATCCAAACAACCTAAGCCTCTTTGCCTGGGCTGCACTAATGGTATCACATGCACCTTATTCTCTGGCACAGCATCTTTTTAGTTTACTTCATCTCTTATCATCCTGCAAGTAGTTAATAATTATTCTAATTTTGTGTGTAGTTATCTTTGTCTATTTTCCCCCAATAAATTCTCACCTTTTTGAGGTAGTAACTATAACTTGTTCTCCACTATATTCTCAGTTTCTGGCAAGGTTGATGAACCAAAGTAGCAAACTCAAGAGTATTCATTAAATAAATGAATGAATAACTGGATATTAAAGAGATGGTCTATTTAATAGATGGTATGGGGAAATTTGGCTTTTGAGGTAAAAGGAAAAGTAATTTTAGTCACATAATCTCTATATAACCATATAAATTTGTAGTGTGGATACTTGTTACAAAGATACACAAAAGAAATGTATAGACTGCTACCAGAGTTTGAAAGTATATTTGGTGTGGTCTGAAGTACATTCAACATACTACCTGGACCTGATCTGGGGAGCCCTGAAGGCACCCCTGTGAAGCCTGCATTCCTCAGGGTAGGTGAATCTGAGGACTAAGAAGGCCACTTGGTGGTCTGTCCAGAAGGATGAGCCACAGGTACTAGAAGACTCTAAAGAAGGCCATTGTGGATATAGCTAACGACATAACTGTGAGATCGTTGACGCTGAAACCGCGCAGAAGACCCGACGATCCAGGGGTTAAGTCACCGTCTCCTGCTCTCTCTTCCTCTCTCTCAGGTCTCTCGTTCTCTCTCTTCACTCCCCCGCTCCTCTCCTCACACATCCACAAAGTGAATATTTATGTACGTGTTTATTTTCTGTTTCTTTAGTTACAAGCTCACTTATCAACAGTGTCAAAGCATTTCCTTTCTTGGCTTCTTCCTGAAGGAAATGTTTATTATGAATTTTTAAAATCCACAACCAAAATAGGATTTCATAAGAGAAGTGCTGACAGAAACTTATTTATTCTCTTGAGATTGCAACACTGTGCATAATAAACATTTAGTAAATTGTTAAACAGGGTATGATGAAATGTTAACATAAATAAAAGAGAGTACTTAAATGAATTTCATTCCTTTTGTTTTCCCCTTGCTGAGCTACAGAGCCATTTCAATAAACAAAGGGAAAATAGTGGGAGAAGTGAGAGCAAAATTCACACAAAAAGGCTAAGTCCATCCCCCACTAAAGTTCTGTCTCTTTCTTCATGTCTTTTTGTTGGTAAGAACTTGTTTTTTTCAGTGAACAACAATTACAACCACCACTGTAACAACAAAATCAACAATAGCAACAACAGAAGGTAGTTTTCAAAGACTAAAGCAGTTTTAATAGGCACTTAGTGCAAATGTGGACAGTTTAATTACCTCAGGAATCTCTTCATTCAGAGTAACAGTACTCTGTCAGACATGAAGGAGCCCTTTTTACGAGCAGTCATTAAACATGCTCCTGTGAAGATTTGCTAGAAATAGAAACCAATGGGTACCACTTGGCATGCTGACACACTCATTGTAAAATATAATTTAAATATTATCTTTAAAAACACATAGGTAGCCTGTACAATGAATTTTAAGTGTTCAAAATATTTCAAAACTCTCCTTTAGAATTATTTTTTAAAAAATACAACTGGCAAAATTCTGCTAAGATTTCAGTGTTCACAGAGGTGCATTTGTTGAATTTTCAGAATAATAAGCAACTGTCTTGGCAAACTTATCTGATTTTAAATCTACTATTATTGCTATTTGGGAACCAGATGCTAACTTTGTCTCATTTTCCTTCCTTACTTGATTTAAGAATTCAGTTGTGAGGGGTCTTGGAGCTCATTTTCTGAAAACACTGGGGCAATATTCCTACTTGAAGATTGTCAACTCAGGACTTAAGGGAATGTGTTTCCTTCATTTGTTGCTGGTGAGGATTTCACACCTAATTCATTCTGAGTTTTAGCACTTTTTTTTTTTTCCAAAGTAAAAGCTATACTTTCTGAAGGGGTTTCAACTAGCTAATGTTTAAAACCATTGCAGAAATGTGATCAATTCTAGGGTGCATATGTCATTAAAGAGAAAATATTTCATGTCTTATGGAAAACTTCCAAATATGGAAAGTGGCTTTTCTTAACATAGTGTTGGTAAGTTGCTGCCCATCTGCCTCACCAATCCATTGGCTGAATGAGCATCTTTGTTCCTGCACTTCAGGACTTTTGCAGCCTGAGACCAACAGCACTTTCTTTAAAGGGAAATAAGACATTTTCACCCCCAAGGTGGTGGTAGTGGTAAAGGACCTACCTGTCAATCCAGGAGACCTACGAGACCAGGGTTCGATCCCTGCATTGGGAAGATTCCATGGAGGAAGGCATCGCAACCCACCCCTATATTCTTGCCTGAAGAATACCGTGGACAGAGGAACCTGGCAGGTTACAGCCAGTAGAGTCACTTAGTCAAACACAACAGAAATGACTTAGCATGCATGCATGACATTTTCTACATCTCACATGTCATATGAAGGATTTTTTTTTCTTCCAAAGTTTATGAGCAGAATTTGACTATGTGCATCTTTCCTTTTTACTGCTCTAAGCTGGCGTGGACTCCATCACAGACAGGATATACTTTGTCTTACAAGGGGTGGTAGCCTGAGGCAAGGGGGCAGTCTTCAGTCTTCACCACCTGCTAACTATAAGACGTTAATGAGATACATTTCCCATTTGGATTTTCATTTCTTAATATGTAAACATCATATAGTATATATACTATAAATATATATTGAAGAATAAAATAAATACTCCATGTATAATGCATGGCATATAACAAGTGCTCTTGCATATTACCACTCTATCTCCTTTTCTTTTTTTTCCCCTACAGAATAATAGAATTATCTTCACTATATATACTAAAAAAACAGGCTTTAGGGCTAAATCACTTTTTTCATGTATAAGTTCTTCAAATTTCTTTAGATAATATATATGTGTTTATATGTTACCTTCAAGGAGTAAGATAATCTTTATTCTTTCTTAAACCTATGTTTCCTATCTCAGTTTTCCATTGACACCTAATAACTGTCTCATAAGCCATGGAAGTTACCACTAAGAACTTTGGGGAGGTTTCCTGGTGACACATGTAATTTAGTGTCTCTAGATAATTAATGTTACATCATAATCTATGAAGTGTCCTTTGACAGAAACATGAAATTGCTTACTTGTTCTTCCACTATCACATGAATGAAAGAAATAATAGCAGAAAATATGGAAAAAATTATAATTTTTCAAAAAGGTCCAGGAGGTCGAGACATGCTTCATCACTAGGGAAGGATGGCTAGAGGAGCATCTTTGAATGAGACAGATTCGTTGCCTCAGAGTAATTCATAAGCAGCCATTCCAAAGTGGAAGCTGTCAGTGAGCAGAAGATGGATAAGATATGGTAAGTGGGAACAAGCCTGCTGCCCCATCACTTACAATTTACTAGGCTAATAGCATTCTTATATTCTTCTTTGAAATATTAAAAATATGTATAAAATGGATCTGAGTGTCATTCCACTATAATGTAGTTCTGCAAATTCAGGTTGATATGTATCTGGGGATTTTATTTGCTGATGTTTTGACATATGAGATTTTGGTTGTTGCTGAATGATAACATAAACATATTACTCTGCAGTTCAAACAGCTTGGGCATGGCTTCCTTTTATACTGATGTGATTGTTTCATAAACATTTATTGTTTGATTTTTTACATATTCCTTTTTTGCTCAGGTACTTCAAAGTGAAGTCTGAAGTTAGCTTTTCTACCCAAGAGGGACTATTAAGAAATCCTGGTTACAGTGAGCAGAAAGTTTTGTGCACGGATTATAGTGACTAAATGCCTAATTAGGGAGAGTCTGGAGAAAATGAAAAAATTGTTTTGGTTCGGGAATTTGCTGACTAGAGTAGAAATAAGCGCCACAATTTAGGGACTTTTTCTCTCTTAGGTCCCCTGAAATGAGAACATTCTTAGGCACATGATGATGATCAAAGAACATTTGTTAAATAACCATAGTATTCATGCTCGATGCAATCTTCTATATAATATAAAATATATATTTAATTGAATATAATTGTAAGGTATAATCATATAATATTATTATTCACTATTAATTATATATTAATATGGTTAATCACATAATAGTATTATTTCATTTTTTAAAATGAGCTCAGAAATTTTTTTTTCATTTATTTTTATCAGTTGGAGACTAATTACTTTACAATATTGTAGTGGTTTTTGCCATACATTGACATGAATCAGCCATGGATTTACATGTGTTGCCCATCCCGATCCCCCCTCCCGCCTCCCTCCCCATCCCATCCCTCTGGGTCATCCCAGTGCACCAGCCCTGAGCACTTGTCTCATGCATCCATCCTGGGCTGGTGATCTGTTTCACCCTTGATAGGATACTTGTTTCAATGCTGTTCTCTCAGAACATCCCACCCTCACCTTCTCCCACAGAGTCTAAAAGTCTGTTCTGTACATCTGTGTCTCTTTTTCTGTTTTGCATATTGGGTTATCGTTACCATCTTTTTAAATTCCATATATATACGTTAGTAAACTGTATTGGTCTTTATTTTTCTGGCTTGCTTCACTCTGTATAATGGGCTCCAGTTTCATCCATCTCATTAGAACTGATTGAAATGAATTCTTTTTAATGGCTGAGTAGTAATTTAAGGTGATTTTTCTCAAGGTCTTGCAGTAATGCTTAATCATCTAGTACCCCAAAGTAGCTGAGACTGGTGGATTTTTCTTTTCTCAAGAGGGACTGAATAGTCTCTTTGGGAAGAATACATCTAAGGAAGGAGAGTTCCAGGCAGGATGAATCTACCCTCAGGAATTTCTGAAACTGGAGGAGTTTACTATTCTGAGTTCAGCTTGATGGCTCTGATTTGAAACTGTCCCTATTCCAGCCTCATGGATTCATGGAGAAAGGTCAAGAAGAACAAACCAAATTTAGCTGTTTCACAAAGAGTTAGTTACTCAGTTATGTCTGACTCTTTGTGACCCCACAGGCTGTAGCCCACCAGTCTCCTCTGTCCATGGGATTCTCCAGGCAAAAATTCTGGAGTGGGGTAGCCATTCTCTTCTCCAGGGGATCTTCACAACCCAAGGATAGAATCTGGGTTTCCTGCATTGCAGGCAAATTCCTTATTGTCTGAGCCATCAGGAAAGACCCCTGTTTCACAAAAGGTCTATATAAATTTTGGGGCATAGTGCAATCAATGACTTTGAATTACAGTTAACAGTATAGAGTATAATACAGTATTACACAGAACTATTTTGTTAAGATCATTTCTATTATAGCTGTGGGGAAATTGAATTATTAAATTGCTAAATACTACAGAATATAAATGTATAAAACAGTCAATATAATTCATGATTCATTTTCAACAATTAAGAAAATATGTAAAGTAAGTGCCTGATAAATAAAACATATGGTCAACTATATTTAGTGACTTATTGATATGAAAGGCCCAGTGTTCCTGCAGAAAATTTATTGTATTTATTCTTTATTTTATAGAAAGATGGATTATATGTAGAGCATTATAGAGGAAAATTATATAGTAAATATGTTAAAAACATATACATGCTCACAGATACTTGTTGAATTTCAATAAATACACTTAATTTATACTTGTTTGGATCATTTCTTCATTTTTTTTGAAATGCTATCAATTTTATTTCACAATACATTAACTTGATTAAAGTGTAGGATTCTTAATTACCCTTTAATAAAAATAAAATTTAGGAGTCAAAGTTGCATAACAATATTTTGCTGATATTTACTGCTCAACAAGGATTGAATAAAAGCTGTTTTTCATAACTTCTTTAAGTCTATAGATTTACAAAATGATTATAAAGCAAGTAAAACATTGGTGATATTGGAAACCAAGTTTAGAAGATGTCAAATTAAGATAGGACCCCAAACCCTATATAATACAAAATAAAGTTTATCTATTGCTGCCTTTAAATTATCACTGCTTAAATGCTACCATTGGTTCATTCTTATAGTATAGAAAAACATTTGTCTCAAATTGTATGGGTATGGAGACTTCAGAAATATAATTTTGTTCTCTCACATCTCATAAAATGATGGGTATAATGGGAAAAAGGATTAGTTGTAGACAGTATTGACCATTGTTCCCCTCATGGGTTAAGGGCAGCAAGTGGGAAGGGAGGGAAAAAAGTGCAATGAAATGCTCATGGGCCCTGCCAACACACTAAACAGTTACAACTGGGAAGATGTATGGCGGTGCAGCCACTTGGGGGCTCTCAGAAGCAGAATTTCTGTCTTGATTAGAGTACTAGTAGCTCTGCATTAATGAATCCTCGCTACATACACATGACAAAATGTGGCTTTAAAAGCTGGGCTTTTAAATATGGGACATATTCACTAATTAAAAAAAATAAAAATAAAAACAAACTCTTTTTTGTGAGCCATCCTGGCCCTCATGCTGCTGTGGAGGAACTGATACCGTTGTAAAGGAAGCCATGGATCTCAGACGCTCTTCTATTTCTCTCAAAAGCGAGCACATCTGTATTATCAGTGAGTAGAAACTTTGTGGGGCTTCCCAGTGGCTGAGCGGTAAAGAATTCACCTGTAGTGCAGAAGTTGTGGGAAACATGGGTTTGATCCCTGAGTGGGAAAGATCCCCTGCAGGAGGGCATGGCAGTCCACCCCAGTATTCTTGTCTGAAGAATCTTATGGACAGAGGAGCCAACTCAAGCAACTTAGCATGCACTCATGCATGAGTTTTATGGCCAAGGATGTCAGGACCTTATGATGATGAAGTCTCACTGCTGGTCTTTAACATCACCACAGCTGTGGTAACTTGAATCACTAAATCCTCCCTATCTAAATTCAAGACATCCCTTTATCTTTATCCCTTTATCCTAAACTTGGATCCTCATCATTAACAAATGCCAAATATGCTCAGCATTAGGTAAGAAGTGTGCATATATGCTTCTAGTTAAACATATGCTAAAATGTTCAAATATTAGAATTCAACCATTATTAAGTCGCTAATCAAATTCCTTGCTGTTTGTACACGGATCTGGCATCATATCAATGAATCATATCATCTATTGTCAATCAATAGCCTGCCCCTAGATGGATTTGATGAAAGATGCATCTAAAGGAAGATCTTTGACTGGCAGCAGAGAAAAATTGCCCAGAACCACGATAGAAACCCCACTGTTATTTGAAATTTAACTGCCAGAAACTGATTAGGTTGTCACTGGTATTTTCCCTCAGGGGCAGAGCCTCATAACTAAATTTATATTTTAAAGAGCCAATATTAGAAAGCCAGGAAACGCTGAATTCAGTATCTTAATTATGTCTTAATGCTAGTAAAGCCATGTTATGCTCTGGGGGGTGGCAATATCAATTTCGATATAGAGAAAAAGGTAAAATGGGAGCTGGCAAAAGAGTTCAAGCACAAATATAAAAGTAGGGGAGTTATTTTTTAATGTGCAAATGACAGCAAATATTAAATTAAAGGGGCATTTACACTGCAAAATATATCATTACTGAAATTCTTAGAGCTCAGTGAAAAATCACAAACCAGTGATTGAAAATGAAAAGAACTATACTATGAAATAAACTTTCTAGAATACTGCTAAGCAAATCATCAGCAAAGAAGATGTTAAGGCATTGGCAAGATGGTGGGTAAACGCATTTTAAGTGGGGACTGTTGGGTGAGTTTGCATAGATTCAAAGGAATTATTAGAGGGGATTCCTTTCAGCTGCCTTGACGTACATCTTTCTAAGTATACTAATTTCACATCATTTCCTTGACTAAGTACAGTCTTCCTGTCTCTTGCAGGGGTCTATATGTAAGGCAGGGGGTAGAAAGAGTCACAGTAGGTTGGAAAAGCTCATGATCCATTTCCACAGCTTAGCCTGGGGTAAAGCGTAGCTATCCTGTGAAATACCACAGAGGAACTTCAGAAACAGAACAATTTTCTTTAGGAAAGAGAAAATCACAGGATGCTCCTCACACTGTTTTTAGGCTATTCATTGAGGATATGTTTATAAAACAGTGTGAGGAACATGCATGAACAATTTGGGAAATAGAGAAAGATTTTGGAACAATTGACTAGGTTATTTTCATGCTGCTAGGGCACCAAATATAAACACTGAGGGTAAAGGCTATGGATGGAATTTAAATCGATAGCCAATTTTTATCTCAGCTACTTAGATGACTGCTGTGCTATGCTCAGTTATGTTCAACTCTTTGCAACCCTATGGATTGTAGCCCGCCAGGCTCCTCTGTCCATGGGACTCTCCAGGCAAGGATACTGGAGTGAGCTGCCATTTCTTACTCTGGGGGATCTTCCAGACCCAGGGATCGAACCTGCATCTTTAGCATCTCCTGCATGGTTTGCTTTCTCCCCACTACATTACTGTTTTGTCTTCTTGTTCTCAGATCTTTGTTTTCATTTTATTAATTTATTTTTGTTTCTTATTTTTAAAAATTTGCACTAAAAAATTAAAGATATAAAATGTCATAAAAGAGAAAGCATTAGTCGCTCAGTTGTGTCCAACTCTTTGCGACCTCAAGGACTGTAACCTGGCAGGCTCCTCTGTCCATGGAATTCTCCAGGCAAGAGTACTGGAGTGGGTTGCCATTTCTTTCTCCAGAGGATCTTTCCAACTCAGGGATAAAACCCAGGTCTCCTACATTGCAGACGGATTTTTACTGTCTGAATCACCAGGGAAGCCACTATAAAATGTCATAAAGGTCATTAATTGGATGCCAACATGACAGTAAACAGCATAATATATTCTCAAGATGAGCATTTAATCTGGTGACCAAAAGGTCTACATGTTTGGCATTTTCACAGAAGAGAAAAATGCAGGCATTTTTCCACTTTATTACTATCATATTCAGAGAAATAAAAATTACTTTGAATTCATTTCATTTTTCCACAATGGAAATAGAGCTTCTGGCATAGAAAGAATTCCACCTCTCAAAGCTCCTGCAATGGAAGAAAAAAGCATGAGCTTGATAAAACTGAGCAAAATCCAATGTTCTGGGTTGTAGAGAATTTAAGTCACCTTGTGTTAGAAGGTCATCCTCCATGAACCCTGAGCATGTCATCCCATTCTTGCTGACCTCTTCATGTTACAAGGCTTATGATTGTTACATAGGCCACTGAATTTGGGTCAAAGTGATGGAAATGTACCCTATCAGATCATGCTCAATCCCAGGCAAGATAGACAGGTCAACTGCTTGGCCATACTATGTTGGGTCCTTGGCCTTGAGTTTCTCTCTTTTAAAACAACTCACTGTTTATGTAAATGTCACCTGCTCTTTTTTTTATCTCTCTTCAGGAACTGAGCCTAGAGAAACTGGCCCAAATTTGTTGGCCCCTTAATTACTACTTCTGTTATAAAAAAAACCTTCAATGTCTGATCCAAGAGTCCTGTATCTTATCTCAATATCCATAAAGCTGCAGCCAACCAAGTTGTTAACTTGCAAAGGAAATGAAATCTATACCTTTTCCAGCTGCTGAAATATTAAAGAGTCATAGATGAAAACAGAAAATGCATGAATAGAAAGATCTCATGAATCTCAATATAAGATTGGAATCACATGTACACAGGTGGAAATTGAAGTTGTGGGCATAAGGACAGAATGCTGTCACAAAAGGAAGGTGCTGGCATTTGGGGATTGAGTAATGCTAATAGGCACAGGTTTGCTAGTAGAGCATGGCCTCAGACAAAGACTGGAGAAGAAGGAGGTTAAAGAAGAGAGTACTGTGTCATAGAAATCAAGAGGAGGACATTCTTCAAAAAAGGTAAATATGCAACACTACTGAGAGATGAGTGACATGAGAGTAAGCACCCACTGGATTTAATGAGATGAGAAAGAGAGATACAGGAAGCTACTAGAAGAGAGGAGTTAAATAAACGTTGGGGAAGGATCTTTGGACAAGTCTTGGTTAAAAACACCAAGGGAACAGATAATATATTCCCTGGAAGGCAGGATAGGATGTCATGGAATGAGGGAGTGTAGATTTGATGAGATTGCTTGGATACCATTGAAAAAAGAGGTTAAGGAGAAGCCACTTGTTCATTATTACAGGAAGACAGGAAAACAGGATGGGTGTGATATTATAGAATTTAACATTTGTTAGCTGGAAGATTAAGTCTTAATGGATTCATTTTTTCTAGAAATAAAGAACTCAAACATGACTTGACATGTACTGGGCATTATGTGAAGTTTTAAAAACAAGTTTTGGTAGAATCAAGGGGAGCTTTAAAAACAAGTCTTGGTTGAATCAAGTGGGGTTTTAATAAAACATTTTGATAGAGTCAAGTGGAGTTTTAATAACAAATTTGGATAGAATCAAGTAGATTTTTAAAAACAAGCTTTGGTAGAACATGAGCCAGAGAGTTAGAGAAGCATGCTTTGGCAGTGTCGGAGGCCCTTTCAAGCTCATGACTTTGTAAGACAATTTCATGGGTAATGTTGTCTGCAGTATTTAGCTTTGAAGATAGAGGAACTTAGCATATGGCTAGGTTTAGCAAAGACAGTGATTTTCAACCATGGGTTGTACATTAGTGTCAGGGGACACTCGACTTTAAGGAATCCAATATGTTGCACTTGTCTTCCTCTGTGTGCCATTTCTCAAGGATTCTCTGTTCCTTATCAGTTCCTTTCCGGGAACGAGTAGAGCTGCACGCAGTTCTCAGGACTGAGATGGTGGGAAAGGGTACCTGCTTGGATTCCTTTCAGTAGTTCCCTTCAGTGACTCTTTTCAGCATCAACGACCTTGTATGTATTAGACTATCCATTTTGTTGCCACTGATGGAATTTCATTCTTGGTAATGGCTGAGTAATCATTTTACTAAAGATATATAAGCATGCATTTCTGCTAATAAAATACCCTTGTTCCCCTAGATACTTGGGTCCCTGTGCCGCTCTTTCTTTCTCTTTCTCTTTCTCCCTCTGGCTAATTTTCTGGAGCGTAGAAACCTGCCGAGCTCACTTTCCTGCCTGGGCTTTCAGGACCTCTTTGAGAGGACGCCCTGTGCCTCCGTGAGTGCTACAAGCCCTGTCCTAGGGCTTTATTGGTTCTCTGCGTAACTCAGAGAATACTAGCCTCTTTCTCTCTTTTGCTTTCTTATCGTCGACTCTGGACCACCAGGTTCCGGTCCATTAAAGGACCACAACACATTAGCATCATCCTAGTAATTTTTGAAAATTCTAATGCCCAGGCCACATCTCAGACCAATTAAATGAGAACATTCACAGATAAGATAGACATCATATCTTTATAACTTTCAGATGATTTGAGTGGGAAAAAGTTGATAATCACTAATGAAAAGAAAAAAAGAGGCAAAGTTTAATAAAAGTGAGAGGCATAGGCTTCTTGGCATATTAACAGGTAAGTCATACATGAATCTCTAATTTTTCTTTGGTTGGAAGTCCTAAGTGACTCCTCAAAGTGTCTTCTGCATATAGGAAGGCATCAACCAGTGATCTTGCTTGGAAGTCAGGCTAATAAAATCAAATGATGAATACCACTAAATATTTTGTCAGGGACAGAATAAGACCCTTCAAAATTAATCTTTAATGTGCCCCCTAAAATTTATAGTTTTAACCTATGAGTTATTCTCTTGCCATAGTCACCACCAGGGGCAGGGTGGTGGGATGATGGGGAGATACTGGTCAAGAGGAACAAAGTTTCAATTATGTAAGATGAATAAGTTCTAGAGATCTAATTGCCAGCGTGGTATCTGTGGTTAATACTGTATTGTACACTGAAAATCTGCTAAGAGAGTAGATCTCATGTCTTCTCACCACAAATCAAAATGAAAGGTGATATATCAGGAGATGGTTGACCTTAAATATGCACAATTTGTATTTTAAAAATAAATGCAAAAATAAATCCTGTATAATACTGAATTTAAAATGGATAGAATGAGTCCTTTTTCAAAGATCATACAATAGGATGAATAATCATTTCATATTTGGTCCCATACATCACTTGAAAATATTGTATTCTGACAAGTTTTCATCTGAGAACAACAAAGCAGAATACATTTCATCTCGTATATCTTGCTCTGAGTCCACTGGAGTCATCAGATTCTATTTCGTCAGGGTTAGATACTTCTCTTACAGCACAAATACTGCTGACATGAGTACTATTCTGTCAATCTGAATTTGCTTAAATCTTATTTGAATAATTTCATCATTAAATAAATTTTTCATTGAACCACAATTTTAAAGAAAAAATCCCATTAAACTTTGATTATATTTTTGATTGGGTTAATTTTAATTACTTTTTTCTTTCAACCTTACTGCTGCAAATTTTTTTTAAGTTGCTCCAATTTTCTGCTTGACTAAGTATACTGTCGTAAACAAATAGTCCAGTATCTTGCTGACAATCTCCTGCTCCTACACTGACTGCAGATTATAATTCTATCAATTTTAATTGTACAATATTACAAAACTAGAATACTGGAGAGCATTGTATTAGCCACAACCTGCATTGAAGGCTTCTTTTTTTTTTATATTTTGTTTTTAGTTGAAATATGCCATGATATTTATTATCTTATTACTCAAGAGGAGGCAAGATAATTCAACTTCTAGGTATGTATACAAAAGGAATGAAAATATATCTACACTAAAACTTGTACACAAATGTTTATAACAACATCCTAATAGTCAAAAGTGGCAACAACTCAAATGCTCATCAACTAATCAATGGATAATCAATTTGTGGTGACCATACAATGGAATATTATTTGGCGGTTAAATAAAACATGAAGTGCTGATATATACTATATCATGCATGGGGCTTCTCTTGTGGCTCAGCTGGTAAAGAATCCATCTGCAATGTGGGAGACGTGGGTTATATCCTTGGGTTGGGAAGATCTCCTGGAGAAGGGAAAGGCTACCTACATCCAGTGTCATGAATGAAACTTGAAAACATGGCAAATGGAAAAAAAATACAATAAACCGGTCACAAAGACCATGCATTGCCTAATTCCACTTATATGAATTGTTTAAAATATTGAACTCCATAGAGGTTGCAAGTAGATTAAGGGTTGCCTAGGGAATTGGGAGAAAATGGAAAATGACTGCTAACAGGTATGGGGTTTCTTTGGGAGGTGATGAAAATGTTCTAAGATTAGATAGCGATGATTGTATGACTGAATACACAAAAAATACTGACTTGTACAATTCAGAAGGGTGACTTGTACCCTCAATAAAGCTGTAATTAAAGAAGAGGCAGGTAGTTTTAAAAATTATTGAGGATTTTTGTTAGTTCAAGTTTCATTCTAAATAGACACATTTTCTTCTTTTTCTCTTTTTTGCTTATTATAGCTAGAGTAGATTATAATTCTCCCCAGATGATGAATTTTTAAAACATTCTTTGATGTACTACTCCCAAATTTTCTTCTGACTCATCTGTTACTTGGTACTTCAGCTTTTCTCTGTCAATAACTACAGTCTTGTGAATCACTTTTCTAAAATTTGTTTCTGTCTTTTAAAAATAGTCTTCTGGAGCTGTTGCACATGATTTAGTGATAAAATTTTGGAAATTTTTATTACATAACTGTGGATTTGCTACTGTATGTACTATATTTCCCAGGTTTCTCTATAAATATTTCTCTCATCTTTTATTTTTGAAATATATTTTGAGAAACAGTGTGTTTACTAAAGAATAAGTATAAAGTCCAGAAAGAACTAATTCCAATAGAAATAACCAAGTTAAAATGTTGCATTCCAAATTTATGATTAAATGCAAATGCTTCATTAAAAAGCAAATCCTTCATTTAAAGTTGTTCACTGGAATGCAGCTCAAATATTCAATCTGGTTAAATTTGATATGCTGAAAAATCATATTCAAAATATTTAATGAGCTTAGAAAATGTTAGATCATCTGCTTCTACCTCTAAATTTCTAGTAAACTAGTGACTCTGTTTACACAAGACCTTCTCATCAGCTGAAAGTCCTTGCTTATTTTCATCTATTTACATCACTTTCTGGAAAAATATGCTTCAAATTTTATCTCATCTGGGATACCATTACTGATAAACCTGTTGTCATGATGTCCTGATATACATGATTCAAATACTGAAGCATGCCATTTGTGTGTTACACATTTCAATCTCACAATATCCTCCTTCTGATGGTTCTCAAGTATTTCACATTATATACTTTTATTACAATTAGATTTTAAGTATTTCAATGGCACATCTATGTGTCTTATTTTTTATGCATTTCGAAGAGTGTATAAAGTGGCCATTATACAGATACTGGATTATTTGCAAGGCAGATGTACAAATAAACTATATTAAAATAACACATGTCAATATAAGTATTTTGTCTCCTACCTCCCTTGTCACTTTCTCAGTGTTTCTTTTGTAAATATTGCCTTTCTAATAACAGTAACAAAGGAAATGCTAAAGAAATACATATGGAGATAGGGCAAAATAGTATGGGCCTGCAGAAAAGAGGTTTTCTGTGTAATAGTAAAACTTTTGTCCAAAACTGAGGGAAGGTCAGAGAGAAGCAACACTAAGTAATGGATGTTAGCTTCCACGATATCAAAGTTTTCATCAGTAAGTGCAATGTCGCTATTGTGGAAATGACAGGCCCACGGTGGAATTGCTCAGGAAAGAGCAACCATTGGGAAATTTGTAGCGCCGAGCTTCAGAGACAAGCGCTGAGAGGGAAAAACGTATTGCCCATGCAGCATCCCAAGCTTCCATATTATCCTCTTGAAAATCGGAGTGAACCCCGTGGAGAGAACGGGAAGGCTGAGGAACGCATTGGAGGGGTCCCGCCGCAGCGCCCCCACCATTTAATCCACCGCTCCCGCGCCTCTCCAGGGTTAGGGAGGCGACAATAAGTTTCTCGCTTTGTGACTCTTCAGCTTTTGATGAAATGGATACGGTTTAGTTCCTGAAAGTGAAGTAGCTGTGAGGGAGCTGCCCATTGGGAAACAAGCAGGTTCTGCAGGAGAAAGTAAGATTTAGTGAAACGGAGTGTGTATTTTTACAACAGGAAGAAGATGTACAGTTGGATAGGATCCTGTGATGAAGGCTATATCTGGCTTACTTTTCCAGGAAGTTTTTGTGTATAATCCTCACCACATTTCATTGTCGGTGTCTTTTAAATCTTTCCGCTTTTTATTTAAAGGACTCTTTCATCCAACAGAGCTATTTATCCTAAAACCACACTGTGCCTTGTGTTAACACATCCTTCTCCACATGGATTTTGCTCACTTCATTTCAGCACAATGACCCCTTTATTTCAAATATATCCTGAGCACTAAGCCATCCCGGGGCAAGCCTGGATTTGAAATGTCTTCCTACAGACTACTGAGAATATGTCACCCTACCTCTTTTTTTTTTTTTTTTTTTTTTTTTTTTGCAATTTAGTATTTTGTAATTTAAAAATTCAAAAAAAGTAAAGGGTTCTCTGGTGGTTCAGATGGTAAAGAATCTGCCTCCAATGCGAGAGACCTGAGTTTGATCCCTGGATCAGGAAGATCCGTTGGGGAAGAAATCGGCAACCCACTCCAGTATTCTTGCCTGGGGAATTCCACGGTCAGAGGAGCCTGGCGGGTTACAGTCCGGGGTCGCAAAGAGTCGGACACGACTGAGCCACTAACACACACACTATTTAAACAAAAGTCCCATCCTTAACAGGATATGTCTTTTGCACTCTGACGGAAACTGAGATTTGCCACGTGCTCATCTCCTGCGTCAAACTCATGATGTGTTTACTTTGCCTGGCTGACTGCTTCCTGCGTTTCCTCTACTCCACCTAGATGTTTATAATTGCTTCTTCCCCACTAAACTACTCCAGTGAAATCTTTCCAAAGTCCCCTTTCCTGATCTCTTTTCCTTTTGTTATATTCTCCTTCTTAAACAGGGGAGCTGTGGTTACAAATGAGAGGCTGCAGATGGATTTATTTCCGTTAACAAAACCCTCCAGTTAAAGAACATTCACTGGTAAACAAGGGATTCTTTCCATAATGTATCTTTTAAAGGGCATGGGCCCAATATTTCTTGGTATGCTGAAGGTTTTTTCTCCCTATATTTAATTTAGTTTCCCATTTGATGATTTGTTACCCTCTATTTTTTTAAAAGTGCCACAATCTAAATTAAAAAGAGATTCTAATTACCTCTCTTACAGGGAAAAAAAGAATCATCCTGTAATTTAAAAATATTTGAGCTATATTTTGATGTGTTAAGCAAATAGATCTATATATCATTTTAATGAAACATAGCAGGATGCTTTAAAACACATTTTCCTTAAGAGAGTTCTAAGCACAGCTCCAGACGGATATGTTTTCAGTTTAGTTTTCAAGGCAGGAATGACAGTGCTCTATGAATAAAAATCGAAAGTAAATTTTCGAGTCAGGGGGCCTACTTGCTGCAAACTCTTGTTCCATGGGACTTGAGATTATACATCGGACAAACTAATAACCTGCTGATTTCAACCTCAGTGAGTGACAGGAGACCCGTGGTGACAAAAGACCTAAAAATATATCAGGCTTTGGCCATTAAAAGCCTTATCAGCAAGGAACAAAAATCAACAGAGCTTTAGGATTGCCAATGCAGGGATTTAAAAAGGCTCCTAGCAAGGGAATATTACTAACCATCCTGATAATCTGTTGACATACAACGCCGGCCGCCTCTGTCACCACTTTCTGGCTGAGAGCTTTAGGTGATGAAAGGCAGGATAGTTGGGAGGGGGGCATCAGACTGAATACTGACAGTCAGCAGCCTCGCGGAGGCTGCGGGGAGGGACGCGGCTCTAAACCTACGGCCCAGTGTAGCCATTGCTCTGAAGGCAGCAGGTGTCTAGATCTGCATGCTTCCGAAAGAGGGCTTGCATCTATTTTCATATTCTCTATATCAACTTGATGGCTAATCATTAATTTTAATACTGTAAATACTATTTAGAGCCAAAACTTTTTCCATTAGTACAGTAAGCAATTTGTTTTTTTTCTTGTCCCCCACATGCCTCTTGGCACAAAAATCTGTAAGGAAACAGAAGTGCATTAGAATATTAAGTCACTATTTGTGAATTCTAACTGCTCCCCCTGAAGGGATATAAAAACAGTGTGCCAAGGATATACTCGGGTAGAACCAGTAATTGTACAGTGTTTCCTGTTTGCATTTCCAGGTCTGTCTCCTGATAGATTCTTTAGTGACACATCAGAGACCTGTTAATGGGTTGATAAATGACCAAGGTTGGAAATCATCATCTAGTGTAGTCTGTCCAGGCAGACTAGGGAAGGGAAGAATCTGAGCTGGTTTTCTATTCATTCTGTCAAGGCAGGCACATTTATAATGTCTTTCTAGATACAGAATGGAGATGAGAATCAACCTATTTAGCTAAAGAAATAGAAAAAAAGAATTTGCCGTTTGATGCCTGGAATAAGATACTTAGCTGGAAGTCTGAAAGGAAGAGACAGAACTAGGGACAGATGAGTCAAGTGGAGCTGATGAGACTGGGAATATGAAACAGAAGCCAAGATAAACAATTAAACTCGCACTGATGTAACTACCTCCAGACTCAAGGAGTCACTGTGTATCGTCAATAGCAGAAAATTAGTGGGGTAGACAGTTAAGGGAAGCTTTTAAGACATGCCTATATGGCAAGTCAGTTGGCAAAATTTTCTAAAGATAAACTGATGAATAGCAATAAGGAAATATTTGCCACACAAGTAATTATGCTTTTTCCTTTTCACTTAAGGTATTTACAAGGGCTCCTCTAGTAATTTCTGTCAAGAACTGGTCAGGAGTCATCAATCTGGTGTATAGTAATGATGAGTGGGGAAAAATCAATAAAATCAAATTAAGAAGTAAAACACAAAGAACCAAATGAAAAATTCCACAAAGAATGGATATAATACAGCTGAGGATGACCTGAGGACTCTAAGTGGATTGGTGCCAGAAACAATATGGTGTTCTCTCTCCATCGTTACATTAATGTCTCTCTCTTTACTTCCCCTTACCCCATTCTTCACTCATTTTCCCCCCCAAATGAAAAGATCAAAGGAAATATTGAGGTGAGGGGGGGAGCATTTGCACAAGGGCAAACTCAGCCTGAACAGTGTGCCCAGGGTGAGCTGAGGGGCAGAGACACCCCACCAGTCACAGTGATGACAGAGAGATGGAAGAACTTTCAGTCTTCAGGGATGGAGGCCCCCGGATTTGCCCTCCCTCAGTACCATTCTTCATCTTTCCTTATCTGCCCCAAAGTTGAAAATTCACAAATCCCAACTCCTTTGTTTCAACATATCTAAAGATAGTTCTCACTTGGCTTTTGATCAGAGGTTGAATGGGTTATTTGATATTCACTGCTTCAAAAATTCAACAGAAATAACCCTTTAATAAATATTATCTTGGCCTTTACCCCTTTCTAACATATGTCTTGCCATGCTGGCGTTGACCTGTCTCATTCTGTGTTCTATTGAACATCAGAAAAATAATGATCTGTAACAATTTGTTTTCAAGATCTAAAAGAGAAAGGAGCCTTTAGGACAGGAAAGATACAATGCAGTGTGAAACTGGTGAACATGTCAAAAATTTAATTGCTTTTGATAACATTTGTCTGCTTGTTCCCATACAGCCCAGTTACTAGTAGAGTGTAGAGAAAAATTGTTTTCATGGACACAGGCTATCCTTAGCTGTGTCACAAGATGTGGTTGGTGTGACAAACCTTCAGGATGCTTGCTGGCTCCCACCCTTGTGATTCTACAGCTACACTTAAAAAACATGTGCACACTGTTCAAATGGAAAACAGGGAGAGGGAAAGTGTGTCTGGAAAATAACTTTATTTCAATGGGTGTATGTTATCGCCTTTGAAAAAACCCTTTTCTACTGTTATTAAAATCAAGGATGAGTACATCCTTCAGAATGGTTTTGCTTTATGCTAACAATGTAACATAACCAAATTCTTTAGATGAAAGCTGTTTTTGTGAGATAAGAAAAAGAAATAAATAGATTAAAAAAAAACAAACCTCGGCATTTACTATATCTGGAAAATAACATATTACAGTATATTCAACTCTGTTAAGTTTCTGTGAATGCAAAAATAACTTTTCCTCAGAGTGTTGGATGAACTATGAAAAAAAATGAAGGAAAAATCCAAAAAACAAACAACAACAACAAAAAAACAGCAAAAAGCTTCAGTCTGACTTTAAACTGTAAATGTATCCAACAATCTTTAAAGATTTTGTGTTCATCAAATACCATTCTAAGCACAGACATGAAAGGTAAATATTCCTGTGATCTTTCAGTGGTGGCATAGGAGTTTTGTGGATCACTTTCTCAAGTTGTGACAGACCACCGAGGTCAATGATTCAATAGAAAACATTCCTAAGTAGTCAATTATAGAGTGTTTGATTCTAAGCTTGTGTCTACAAAAAAAAAAAGCAAACATATTTGAAAAGTAATAAACCAATGTATTCCAGAGCAAGCATTAGATTCTTAATGGGAGCTTCATATCAGTTCAGGAAAATTTTCCATCTACCATTATTTTACAAATCTCTCTATTTTAGCCCTTTTAGTGAATAAATTAACTCACAGTAGTATTTAAAACCTAATAATTCTGCTTCTCTCTATGTGAGAATTCCAAAGGATAGTGAGAAGTGAATAACCTTACAGAATGAGACAAAAGGCCAGTTGGAGGCTGGATAAGGGTGACTTTCCAGATTATTAATCCTGAAAATAAATTCTGCTTTCAAAAAATATAGTTGGAATTTAATGCAGACATGCAGTAAAAAGAATATGAGTGGAGAAGGAATAGGGTTCTCATTGCTGCATCTGAAAAGACTTGATTTCAGTACAAAGGATATTAAGACCTCACCCATCTATTTTACGCACAAAGATATTGCTGCTCTTGTTTAGTCGCTGAGTCTTGTCTGACTCTTTGTGATACCATGGACTGCAGCACACCAGGCTGAACTGTCTCCTGGAGTTGGCTCATGTTTATGTCCATTGAATGGTGATGCTAACCATCTCATCCTCTGTCATCCCCTTCTCCTCCTGCCTTCAATCTTTCACAGCATCAGAGTCTTTTCAGTGAGTCGGTTCTTCATATCAGGTGGCCAAAATATTGGAGCTTCAGCTTCAGCATCAGTCCTTCCAATGAATATTCAGTGTTGATTTCCTTTAGGATTGACTGGGTTGATCTCCTTGGAGTCCAAGGGACTTTCAAGAGTCTTCTCCAGAACCACAATTTGAAAGCATCAAGGTGCTTAACCTTCTTTATTATCTAACTCTCACATCCATACATGACTACTGGAAAAACTATAGCTTAGACTATATGGCCCTTCGACAACAAAGTGATGTCTCTGCTTTTTAATATGCTATCTAGTCTTGTCATAGCTGCCCTTTCAAGGAACAAGCATACTTTATTTTCATAGCAGCAGTCACTTCAGTGATTTTGGAGCTCCAAAAAAGAAAATCTGTCACTATCTCCACTTCCTTTGCTTCTGTTTATCATAAAGTGATGGGACCAGATGCCATGATCTTAGTTTATCAAATGCTGAGTTTTAAGTCAGCTTTTCACTCTTTTCTTTCACCCTCATCAAGAGTGTCTTTAGTTCCTCTTCACTCTCTGCTATTAGGGTGGTATCATCTGCATGTCTAAGGTTGTTGATTTTCCCAGCAATCTTGATTCTAGTTTGTGATTCATCCAGGCCAGAGTTTCAATGATGTATTCTGCATATAAGCTAAATAAGTAGGGTGTTAATACACAGCCTTGATACTCTTTCCCCAGTTTGGAACCAGTCAGTTATTCCATGTCCAGTCCTAACTGTTGCTTCTTGACCTGCATACAGAGTTTCCAGGAGACAGTTTAGGAGGTCTGGTACTCCCATCTCTTAAGAATTTTCCACACTTTGATGTGATCCACACAGTCAAAGTAAAACCTTTGACTTTATTCTAGTTTATTAAGTTGAAGAAGTATTTCTTTTTAATTCCCTTGCTTTATCCTTGATACAGGGAATGTCAGCAATTCAATCTCTGGTTTCTTTGCCTTTTCAAAACTCAGCTTGTACATCTAGAAGTTTTCAATTCATGTGCTGTTGAAGTCTAGATTGAAGGATTTTGTGTGTAATCTTGCTAGCATGTGAAATGAATGCAATTATACAGTAGTCTGTACATTTTTTGGCATTGCCCTTCTTTGGGATTAACATGAACACTGACTTTTTCCCATCCTGTGTCACCTGTTGCATTTTCCAAATATGCTGACACATTGAGTGCAACACTTTAACAGCATTATCAGTTAGGAGTTCAAATAGCTTGGATTGAATTCCATCATTTTTACTAGCTTTGATCCTAGCAATGCTTCCTGATACTCACTTAACTTCACATTCCAAGATGTCTTGGAGACATTAAAAAGCAGAGACATTACTCTGCTGACAATAGTCTGTCTAGTCAAAGCTAGTAGATTTTTCTGGAAATCATGTATGGATAGTTGTATATGTGGACTATAAAGAAAGCTGAGCCCTATAGAATTGGTGTTTTTGAACTGTGGTGTTGGAGAAGACTCTTGAGAGTCCCTTGGACTGCAGGAGATCAAACCAGTTAATCCTAAAGGAAATCAGTCCTGAGTATTCATTGAAAGGACTGATGCTGAAGCTGAGACTCCAATACTTTGGCCACCTGATGCAAAGAACTGACTCATTGGAAAAAGAACCTGATGCTGGGAAAGATTGAAGGCAGGAGGAGAAGGGGACGACAGAGGATGAGATGGTTGTCTGGCATCACCAACTCAATGGACATGAGTTTGAGCAAGCTCCAGGAGTTGGTGATGGACAGGGAAGCCTAACATGCTGCAGTCCATGGGGTCGCAAAGAGTTGAACATGACTGAGCGACTGAACTAAACTGAACTGACCTGAGTGACCACACAATCATGGTTATTCAGGTTATTACAAGCTTCTTTGTATAGTTCTGTGTGTTCTGGCCACCTCTTCTTAATATCTTCTGCTTCTTTTAGGTATTTACTGGCTCTGTCCTTTATTGTGCCCATTCTTGCATGAGATATTTCCTTGAAGAGATCTCTAGTCTTTCCCATTCCATTATTTTCCTCTGTTTCTTTGCATTGTTCGTTTAAGAAGGACTTCTTATCTCTCCTTTCCGATTTCTGGAACTCTGCATTCAATTGGGTGTATCTTTCCCTTTCTCCCTTACCTTTTGTATCTCTTCTTTTCTCAGTTATTTATAAAGCCTCCTCATACAACTACTTGGCCATCTTGCATTACTTTTTCTATGAGATGGTTTTGGTCACTGCCTCCTGTGCAATGTTACAAACCTCCGTCCATGGTTCTCAAGGCACTCTGTCTAAAATATCTAATCCCCTGTATTTGTTCACCACCTCCACTGTATAATCATAAGGGATTTGATTTAGATAATACCCAAATGATTTAATGGCTTTCCCGACTTCCTTCAATTTAAGTCTGAATTGTGCAATAGGAGCTCATGATCTAAGCCACAGTCAGCTCCATGTCCTATTTTTACTGACCACGTAGAGCTTCTCCATCTTTGCCTGCAAAGAATATAATAAAGCTGATTTCTGCATTGATCACGTAATGATGTCCATATGTAGAGTTGTCTCTTGGGTTATTGGAACACGGTGTTTTCTTTCTTTTCTTTTTTTTCTTTTCCATTTCAGTCTCTTCAGGTGTTTTCTATGACCAGTGTATTCTCTTGACAAAGCTCCATTAGACTTCACCCTGCTTCATTTTGTACTGCAAGGCCAAGCTTGCCTGTTATTCTGGGTATCTCTTGATTTTCTATTTTTGCATTCCAATCCCCTATGATGTCAAGGGCATCATTTTTTTGGTGTTAGTTCTAGAAGCTGGTGTAAGTCTTCATAGGATCAGTAAACTTCTTCTTCGGCATCAGAGTTTGAGGCATAGATTTGGATTACTGTGATATTGAGTGGTTTGCCTTGGGAATGAACAGAGATCATTCTGTTGTTTTTGACAGTGCACCCAAGTACTGCACTTTGGACTCTTTTGTTGACTATGAGGGCTACTCCATTTCTTCTAAGGGACTCTTGCAAACAGTAGTAGATATAATCGTCATTTGAATTAAATTCAACCAATCCTGTCCATTTTAGTTCACTGATTCCTAAGATGTCTATGTTCACTGTTGCCATCCCCTGTTTGACCACATCTAATTTACCTTGATTCATGGACCTGACATTCCAGATTTCTATGCAGTATTGCTTTTATTGCATCAGATTTTACTTTCTCCAACTGACACATCTACAACTGAGCGCTATTTCTGCTTTGGCCCAGCCACTTCATCCTTTTCGGAGCTGTTAGTAATTTTCCTCTGCCTTTCCCCAGTAGCATATTGGATGCCTTCTGACCTGGGTGATCATCTTCTAGTGCCTTAACTTTTTGTCTTTTCATACTGTCCATGGAGTTCTGCAGTCGAGAATAGTGGAGCGTTGCCATTTCCTCCTCGAGTGGGCCAGGTTTTATTAGTACTCTTCACTATGGCCTGTCAGTTTTGCATGGCATGGCTCATAGCTTCACTGAGTTACGCAGGCCCCTTAACCATGACAAGGCTGTGATCCAAGAAAGGGATATCCACAGATACAGGAAGAAATCAACTTTTTTATATAAATTGTTCTTAAGTGTACTCAATGCTCTGCGGTTCCTTAAATGGGAAGGAAACCTAAAAAAGAGGGGATATATGTATACCTATGGCTGATTCACTTTGCTCTACACATAAAACACATATATAATGCATATAGCACAACATTATAAAGCAGTCATACTTCAATAAACACTTTAAAAGCAAAAGTGCTTCACATAAGTTTGAAGGATAAAGAGAACTGTTACCTCTTTCATGACCAGAAACACATTTTGCATGTATAAAAGACCAAAAAAGAAAAAAAGAAAAATGACATCTACATGCAGGCTTTTATGCCCTTCCTGGTTGTCCCAGATACCTGGAGAGTGATGATCAGGTTTTTTTTTTTAGGGTGTTGTGAGTTCACAGAGTACACTTTTGAGAACAGCTGGGCACAAACTCCCAAGAACGCTGGTTCCCAGCATTCTAAAGCCCAGCCATGATTTCTCCCTTAAGCACCATAGGAAACTGTTTTATATCATACATCAAGACTTATATAGACATAAAGAATCAAGAGATTTCAGCTTTGTAAAGAATTGTCTACTTTCTGGTTTTCATGTAAGTCAGAAGCTGGTGCCTAGAGGAAGGATGAGTTTGAACACTGTTATACTGTGAGGGCAGTGGGGGCATCTCTGAGGCTTGGGGTGTGTATGCAAAGGCAGTGGTGGTGAGGTTGTTTGCCTCTGGCTCAACTCTTCTTTTTGTTGGGAGTAGTTTTGGACCATCATCATTGAGTATCAGCTTGAAGAAAGACTTGATGGTGATTCCCCCTTTTAAGAGGATTATGTTTTGTCATATAATTATATAGGTATTTGAGCCATATTGCTTAACACATTGGTGGGGAAGGGAAATGTGTATTTGTATGAGTGGATGGAATAAATAAAACTTGCAATTTTTTTATGTTCTTCTCCTCATTCTCAGGTTTTCTGATCTATTTATTCCTAGGAATATGAATGAAATTATTTTCCCCATTTTTTCTTTTTTTCCCCTTCCTTTTCTTTGTATAAATACCTTTTGAGCAGTTTGAAATATGATAACAAATTTGAGAGTTGAAAACTCAGCATTTAATATCTTGTCTAGTCTCAGAAACTAGGTCAGAATTCAGATCTTTTATCTAATCCCCTCTTTTGTCCTATAAACAATCAAGGGCCTTGAGCTGTGAAGTTCATCGTCATACTGACTGAGTCACTGCTAGAGTTGGAGTCAGCTTTGAGTCTCTTGTCTTCCAGTTGGTGCTACTCACACTTGCCAAATAATGAACTCAACTATCACGTAACAATTTTAAAATTTTCTGTGTAATACAACCCTTGAGTGCATGCTGAGTCACTTCAGTCATGCCTGTCTCTTTGCAACCCTATGGACTATAGCCTACCAGCCTCCTCTGTCCATGTGATACTGCAGGAGAGAATACTGGAGTGAGTTGCTCTGCCCTCCTTCAGGGGATCTTCCTGACCCAGGGATCGAACCCACGTCTTCTGTGGCTCCTGCTTTACAGGTGGATTTGTTACTGCTGAGCCACAAGGGGAACCCAATACAGTCCTTGAGCAAGTGATCAAGTGAAATTCATTCAGTCGTGTCTGACTTTTTGTGACCTCATGTACTGTACAGTCCATGAAATTCTCCAGGTCAGAATAATGGAGTAGGTAGCCTTTCCCTTCTCCAGGGGATCTTCCCAACCCAGGGATCAAACCACGGTCTCCTGCATTGCAGGCAGATTCTTTATCAACTGAGCTATCAAGGAAGCCAAATAATGGAAAAGATAACTTTTCAAAGCTTAATATTTGCAACTCACTAAATGATGTGTCTGTGTTTTATATTATATGTGGTTGTTCCCTATCTTCAAAAGTAAATTACTTATTTTGATCATTCTTCCTATAATTTACCACTTGAGTGTGGATTATGTTGAGTCAACAGGCATAGTCAGTTCATTCGTGTTTTATAGCCAAATCTTTAGAACATAAAATTAATTGTTTTCCATGATGTGATGCTATGGTCAAGACAACTGTGTTGGTTGACACAGTGAAAATATGACTATGTCTAGGGTGCACAATTTTTTTAATGCGTACTTTGTGCCTTTATGGTATCACTGAGATTCAGCCAGCTTCATGGCTCCAAGAGCAACAGATCCAGTAATTTCTTACCTTCACAGGTCACTGAGTTTTATGATGACCTCAAAAACAAAGAAAGATTGTCCTCCTCTTGAGATAGTCTACATGTATGAATATACTTTGTTAGAAATTTCCATATTTTCTACTGCAGTGTCCTTCTTATTAGAGAAGAAATAAAATGAGTCTCCTTGTCATACACATATATACCTATGAATTAAATGATGCCCTAACATTTCACATTTCATACTTTTTATGTGTGAAATGAATTTGTGTTGTGTTTTTGTGAATGCATATAACATTCTAAATATGTATGAAAATATCCATATGCAATTTTTTTCAGTTGTAAATCTAAACAGCCTGTTACTTTTCAATTTTCCTGATTTATAGTAGAAAATGATTGCAGGTCGGGGTCTCCTTAAAATCACTTGGCTTGGTTCTTCTTTTATGAGTTGTTTTCCTAAGAGCTATTGTTGCTTGAACCACTAAAAGTTAATTTTGTGGATAAATCTTTATTTTTCTTGGTCTTACGTACAAGCTATCAAGTAATCATTAAAATAAAATGGATATAAATTTAGAATTTTTGACCATCTATTAGATATTATTCCTGATTTTGTGTGTTAGTCACTTAGCTGTACCTGACTCTTTGTGACCTCATGGACTATAAGCCGACCAGGCTCCTCTGTCTGTGGAATTCTTCAAGAATACTGGAGTGGGTTGCCATTCCCTTCTCCAGGGGATCTCCCCACCCAGGAATTGAACCCTAGTCTCCTGCCTTGTAAGCAGATTCTTTATTATCTGAACCATCAAGGATATCAAGTGCTAAAAAAGACCAAAAATACACAGATAAGAAGCTGGCCTGGCAGTTGATGGGTGCGGGAAGAGAGACAACTCAGAGGAGGAGCTGTACAATGTGAAATCTTTTAAGTCAGTTTCAAGTACAGATACACTCTGTGGAAACCTGAAACAACATCACGCAGACTGAAGCTGTCTCTGAGAAAACGGGGGGAGGATTGTACCCAGCACAAGATTTATCTCAGCCTAGGCTGACAGACAGGAATTTCCTCCTTCTCAGGTGCTAACATGACCTGGTCTTCCCCTGTAAGTCAGTGACCTCCTGCTAGGAGACCACTGACCATTGAACCAATATCCCTAATATCTTACATTCCAAACTGAGACTTCAGAATGTATTTTCTCATGGCAACAAAATTCTGACTACATATCTATGTATTTATCATCTTTCTAGTCAACTATCTTTCCTTGTTTTGTTGAAAAATGATATGGCATTATTTTCAAAGCTAAATACTTGCTCTATATATGTGTGAGTGTGTATAACTTAGATTCTTGTATTAACTTTGAAAGGTGTTTGATGTAATGCAGTTACTTTTTTAGCAAGACATAATGACCACCATCATATGGGGCACTGAAATACAATAAATTGACAGTTTAGGGTAATGAAAGCCCAGGGAATTTTTGATGATTGCCTTAGCTTTGGGCAGATCATTTTCACTCTTTCTGTGCTGAATCATTTTCTTCAAGCTCTTTTTCCACCAACTCAAATATGTGCTTAAACTTCAGTGTAAACAGTTTATGTTGTGTACGAAGAAGAATCTGTTAGAATTCTCAATGTTATAGCAATAACAACAAATGCTTAGATAGCAGTATATTCCAGACACAAATTTCTTTACCTAAATTAACTCTTTCAATTCTGACAACTCTATGAGGTAAGTGGTACTGTCATCCTCATTTCACTGGACAGGGAACTGATGCTTAGAAAGGTGAAATCACTAGCCCATGTCTCTACAGCTTGTAAGCATAAAGCCTGGATAAGAATTGAGGCAAGTCAATTCAGAGTCTGCTCTTAACCAATTTGCTAATGGCTAATAAAGTGCTTTGCCTTTGATTCCTGCAGCAGTTCTCTTTGGCAAGTTCATGTATTTTATTTCCTCAATATGTAGATAAGGATACCGGGGCTCGGGGACATTGAACACTGTACTCATCATCACTCTCCCAGTCAAAGGAAGAACTGAGACCCAGGTACGCATTGCCAACAGCAGAGAGACATTTAGCTTTGATGTAACATTAAAACACATTTACAAGAGATGGTTGAATTAATCCACCCAGCTCCCAGAGTCAGAATACTCCTCTTTTTCATATGCTTTGTAGAGTTTGGAAAATTCATTTTTAAAAATAACAGATTCCTTTCTGTGACTCTAGCAACATCACTCAAGGTTAAGGCTGGGAGATAAGTGGTGGTATGGAGGAATATTAACTATACTTACAACCCTTGGATTATTGCTTCCAATTAGCACGTTCCCACTCTCCTCTACTTTGCTGCAATATAAATAAGTGAATGACCTCCTATTTCTTGCATTCTTTCAGTTTATTTATATATTTCAGGGTCAAATTTGAATTTCAACCTCATTGCTATACTATTAATTGGTATGCTTGATTACATTATTATTATTATTATTTTGCCTTAATTGTACTTGACTAGTCCTTGACAACATGTAGTTACAGGATGTGGACATATGACCTTGCACTGGCACTGACTGCGTTCATTCTGTGGATTTGTCTTTATTTCTAAGCTTACACCTGCTTTTTAAAATTCTGATGGAGAAAATAGCTTAAGAATAGCTTGAGGTTAAAATACATACACACAAATCATGATAAGTAAAGCATTTATTTTCAACATCAAAATCATTATTGCCCCTCACAATATAATTTGCAATGAACTCCATGCTTTGTTGCCTGTGAAGACAGCCAAGAAAGCTTAGCATGCAATTCCTTTTGGACGAAAGTGAGTAGACGTATCAGTGAATAGTTCCACATTAACCCTTTTTTTTCATAGATTAATAGTCTTCAGCAGATGGTACAGTGCAGTTTATTGTATCCTTAAAAATGTAGAAAGGAAAAAATAATAAGTGATAAAATTATTTTTTGTTGCCCTGTCTTTCATTATTAGCTATCCTGTACTGAGTACATGCTTATGCAGTAGAAAGCATATCAGAAGGTCTCATTTGCAAAAACATGGAGAAACCTTGAGGGTGTCATGGTAAGCAAAATAAGTCAGAGAGAGATAAATACTGTATGATCTCACTTATGTGTGGAAACTCCAAAGCGAACAGATTGGTAGCTCCCAGAGGCTGGTGAGTGAGGGCTTGAAAATTAAGGAGGTGGTTAGAAGGTAAAAGCTTCCAGTTATAAGACAAATAAGTCCTGGTGATGTAACATACAGCATGGTTATTATTGTTAAATATATCTGACAGTAATTTACTGTATATTTGAAAGTTTCTAAGAGAAATGATCTTAAAAGTTTTCATCATAAGAAAACTTTGTAACTATGTGAGGCAATGCTAACTAAATTTATGATAATTATTTCACAATATGTATACTTATCAAATCATTATGTTCCATATGGGCTTCCCCAAACTAATACAATGTCATATATCAATCATATCTCAACAAACAATATAAAATAAAACATTCAAAAGTACAAAAGCAGAGACTAGAATGGTGGTTGCTGGTGGCGGGGGGCAGAGGGAGGTGCAATGTGGAGATGTTGGTTAAAGGGCGCAAAGCTTCATTTAGGCAAGATGAATGCTTTCTGAATCTAACATACAGCACAGTCACGAGAATCAACAGTACTGCACTGCATATTTGAACTTTGTTAAGAAGATGGCTCTTGTATTAATGAAGTGAACTCTAATCTTTTATTCTCCCTCCCTCACTTATTACTGGGCAAAATGGTGACAAAACCACATTTTAACTACTTTACAGATAGTGTAGTTTTCGCAGCTGTGATGTTTCCAATGTAGATGCTTCCAGTATAGGTAAGCCAGAGTAGCTCTTTAAAGAGTCTTAAAAATCACCTTCATTTCAGTTCAGTTCAGCCTCTCAGTTGTGTCTGACTCTTTGCGACCCCATGAATTGCAGCACGCCAGGCCTTCCTGTCCATCACCAACTCCCGAAGTTTACTCAAACTCATGTCCATCGAGTCAGTGATGCCATCTAACCATCTCATCCTCTGTCGTCCCCTTCTCCTCCTGCCCCTAATCCCTCCCAGCATCAGGGTCTTTTCCAATGAGTCAACTAGAAGAACTCATTACAATGCTTATGTTTATTAACCAGCTATCAAAAATGCTAATGTGCATAAAGACCAGGGAAGGCAACTTTAATTCTTATAATTTGATGCAGTAAAGGAAGTTATGCCATTTTGATGAATTTTTAAAATATAGCTCACACTCAACAGTTTTTATTGTTTAAGAGTAAGCTTGCTTTCTCTTAAAATTCACACTTCTACGGAGACTTTTCAGGTTCTTTCCAGGGGAGAAAGATTAAAAAAGTTAATAGACATTAAAATGAAAGGTGGATTTTGCTATCCTATCAATGCCAGAAAGCTTCCACACAAGGAAATACTCTGTGTGTATTATAAATCCATACAGATAGGCTATATAATCATGGAAAAGTGAGAAAAGAACAGAACTCAGAAATGGGGGAATGAAATTAGCACTTTTAAACTGGGAAATTAGTGTGATCCTTTGTTGAGTCTGCACTAAATAATTAAAAAAAAATTGCATTAACATAGCAGCCACCTGTATAGCTGTCTGCAAAGAAACCAACACTGCCGGATTGACCAGGTTACCATATTATCATTCTGTACATGGTATCTCAGACTTAGTTTTCCCGAGAGGGAAGCCATAAAAACACAACAGTGATGCAAATAAAGATGGGGGAATCCATTTCCACTTCACTTGTAATTAGATTTATATTAATTCAGGCTCTTTATTCACTTTATCATACTAGTCTTAAAAAGGGTCACTTACAGGGTGTTCATTGGAAGGACTGACGCTGAAGCTGAAACTCCAATACTTTGGCCACCTCATGCGAAGAGTTGACTCATTGGAAAAGACCCTGATGCTGGGAGGGATTGGGGGCAGGAGGAGAAGGGGATGACAGAGGATGAGATGGCTGGATGGCATCACCGACTCGATGGGCATGGGTTTGAGTAAACTCCGGTAGTTGGTGATGGACAGGTAGGCCTGGCGTGCTGCGGTTCCTGGGGTCGCGGAGAGTCGGACACGACTGAGCGACTGAACTGACTGACTGACAGGTGTCTGAGTGTAAACCCACACTCCACGTACTGAGGCTTGCAATAACAAACCCAACAGCTGGTCTTATCACTGGGTAAAGTAAACATGCGAGCTGTAGTTTTTGAAATGAAGTGCTGTGACTGCTTCTGAAGTCACATATTGACCACAGGTCATCACAGCTTCATTTGTGCCCAGGGGCAGTCACAGAGTGGTAGCTCCCTAGGGAAATAGAGGCTTGGCTTCATGCTTTCTCTCTGGCCTTCCTGGGCTCCAGAATGCTTTAATATTATTCAAAAATTGTCAAAGTTGCTTGCTAATGGGCAAGAGATATACTTAGGGCTTAAATTGACAAACTTAAGCTGTGGCCACAAAGAGTGGTTGCCGTGAGGAATGGCAAGAGAGCTGTAATGTAGCTCGATTCCCTAACTCTGTTGCTATGCACTGCAGACAGTTTGAAAAGCAAACCAGAACAAAACAGCTTTTGTTTCACACACCGTGAAGTAACATCCTTTGGATGCCAGACAGTAGATTTTGCAGGAGTCAGATGCAGGGAAAAGTCCTACAAATACTTAGCATTTCAACCTAAAGCATAAAGACTGAGATACTGAGGCAGGATACTGAACTACTTTTAAACTCTTGTGTTTTTTTTTTTTTTTCTTTTCCTTCTTACAATCCTCCTCTCCTTCTTTTGTTCAGTTTTCATTCTCTTTTCTGATAAGCAAAGTCACAGTTCAGATGCAGCAAAGTCTAAATCATTTAAAGCAAATCAGACCAGAAATGGGCTGATAATGAGGGGAAAAAAAAGTGTGCTTGCTTCTTACAGGTGGATCATCAGTGCGACAATGGAGTCTAAAGATTCTATTAGCATTACAGAAGCTGTCAGGAAGCAATTTACGTTTTCTCTCAAAGATTTTTACTCTAGTAATATAGAACCTTGATTATTAATTGAGATTGGTGTAGCTGAAGCTCAGCATGATGATTTTCCCCCTCTTTTTTGTTTATTAGTCTGCTTTCTCCGAAGAACTTTTGCATTAGTTACTATATGTGCAATTTCTGTTTCCAGATCTTTTATAATGGAATTCTTTTTTATTTGATCATTCAACAAATGTTTATGCAGAGCCTACTATGTCAGACACTAAACTGCTTGCTGGGAACAGATTTGATTCTATTTGATTCTATCTAATTGCCTTCACCGAGCATGCATTCATTTACTCTGAACATGTTTACTCTAAACATGCTATGTACAGTTATTCAAAAACACATTTCCACTGAGTGTCCAGTGTGGCTTCTAACTTATTAGTATGTCATGTAAAAAGTGCTTAATTTTTTCTTTCTTTCTTTTTTTCATTTATTTTTATTAGTTGGAGGCTAATTACTTTACAATATTGTAGTGGTTTTTGTCATACATTGACATGAATCAGCCATGGATTTACATATATTCCCCATCCCGATCCCCGCTCCCACTTTTTCTTTCTTATAAAGTACTGTTTAAAAGTAATTTGTTTGAGATTTTGATATTTAATAAATTAAATGATTTTATAAATTTTGTAGAGTATTTAGATACTTAGGATGTATTTGGCATATTATTAACTGACATATCACATGTTTGTATTAAAATGAAGTAAAAAATCAATACTATTCTTCCAGTTCTATGAGTTTCAGCTCTCTGGAGCTATATAGAAAATCAGTTTCACAATCCCTCTGACTCTCAGCAGTTTACAGAAGGACAAGGAGCAAGGCTGCCAGTCTGAGCGCCATCCACATTGAATTGTGCATGATTGATAACTGTCTTTTTGTTAATTTAATGGAGGCAGACAGCAGGAAAGGAGGGAGGGTGTGGAAAAATGAGTGTATTGACTTAGTGAAGGAAAGAAAGCAACAGGAAAATAGTTTTAAATTTCATATTGTCTTGGTCATTATGTGGTCCCTGACTGTTCTGGACACATTTTGATGAGCTGTCATTTGTACATTTCCTATAATGTGTCAACATTTAGGGAATGAATTCAGAGCAAATTTTTGTGATGCTAAGTTGGACACATTATTTGCTTCGAATGAGCGTGAGAGGAGGTGACAGGACTGAAGTTACCCAGAGATATCTTAGATGTCTTCTTAAGAGCTAATACAAAAAAAAGAAAAAAGAGCTAATACAACTATTAGGAGCAAGGGCCCGACAAGAGTCTTCTCCAGCTTTTTAAACCCAGTGAGTGAAAAGGAGGAATCTCTGAAATGAAAGAAACCAGGATGGAGTAGCCTGCTGTAGACTCTTGTCACTGTGAATGTGGACACACAGCTGGATGTACACAAATTCAACACCTTTCTTCTTTCCAAGCTAGTTATTTTTGTGGTGAGGCTCTGTCTTGCCAGGTTCCATTCTTCTTTCTTAAGTCAGAACCTGACTTCCGCTTGGAGATTTCCTCCCATTTCGGTGGTGCTGCATCTTCTCCCAAGCCAGCACCCTCTGTGGGCAAACAATTCAGGCTGAGCCAATTTGCACGTTCTATTCCCACTAGAGATAATGGTTCTGGGATAAACACATGCCTCAAGTCTGCCCAATAAGGCTTAATTCTGGGATTTTCTTTTGAGCTCAAAATAAATAGACTTTTTTCCCTAATAAAATTCTTAGGATGATATAAACAAAGAACTACTGGGAACCTCAACTATAGACAGAAGTAACAAGAGAACAAGACCCTTCAGAGAAAAGGAGAGGAGGGAAAGAGAGTAGTATTTGAGCTTTGATGACACTATTGGAGACCCTGGATCAAGCTATGCCTGAAGCCAGATACCACTGAAATTTTTGTCATGTGAGCCAAATAATCCTCCTTTTATTTTTCTTAAATTGAGTTGAATTTTATTTTCTTGTAATAGAAATATTCCTACTAATACTGACATAAATCTTATTATCTTCTCTTTAGATCATTTTCCTTCCTTGTCTTCCAATTGCTTTTGGGAAATCAGTACGGAATTCTTTTAGTTTCTTACTTACGTTCAATAAACATGTCTCCAAAATGGCCTTCATCCCTCAAGAAAATAAAGTATTGCCAAAGGAAATTAAACTTCACAAGAAGAGGAAGCTGAGTATGCAAAATATCTGACATTTTTCAATTAAGGCAAAATTACCTTTTATCTTACCTTATGTGATATATAGAGAGGGGAAAGCTCCTTGGAGGTATTTGAGGAACATCTATGCATACTTATATCTTCAGTAGCATTTGCATCTTTCACTCTTTTTGGTCATGCTTTCATCACCTCTTGAGTGAGTGAGTGAAAGTCACTCAGTCATGTCCATCTCTTTGTGACCCCATGGACTATACAGTCCATGGAATTCTCCAGGTCAGAATACTGGAGTAGGTAGCCTTTCCTTTCTCTAGGGGATCCTCCCAACCCAGGGATTGAACCCAGGTCTCATGCATTGCAGGTAGATTCTTTACCAGCTGAGCCACAAGGGAAGCCCAAGAGTACTGGAGTGGGTAGCCTATCCCTTCTCCAGTGGATCTTCCTGACCCAGGAATCAAACCGGGCTCTCCTGCATTGCAGGCAAATTATTTATCAGTTGAGCTATCAGGGGAGCCCCTCATCATCTCTTATATATATGAAATTTCTTATTAGACATCCCTGCCTCAAATTCAGTATGCACACTCCAAAACCAATTATTCTTCTTTCAAACATAATACACCTCCTCTTTTCTCGATTTTAGTTTGTGCCTCCATCATTCAGCCCTACACACAGTGTAGATATGGGGGAGTTGAGTTTAACAACTTCCATTCTCTGTCTTATACAACTCAGGCTGCTATTTAAAAAAATACCAAAGCCTAGTTAGCTTAGGCAATAGACATTCATTTTTCATAGAGCTCTCTCTTTTCCAGGCTTGCAGTTGACCACTCTCACTGTGTCCCCATGTGATGGAGACAGACAGAGAGAGAGAGAGAGCATGCTCCTCTTATAATGGCACTAGCTCCAACATGGGGTACCACCTTCTTGATGTCTTCTGAACAGAATTGCCTCCAAAAACTAACACACTGGGGTTAGGATCGAATTTTGGGAGAACACAAATATTCAAATGATGACACCCTTCCCCCACACATATCAAATGTAATCCATCTACCATCTTATGCTTGCATGAATTGATCTGTTCAACTCCATCTTTATTACCAATGCTTTTACTCAAGTCCTCATCATCTCCTACCTCAATAATCGTGATAAAGTCCAATTTGTTCTCATCATTGGTTATGTTTCATGAAAATTTGATCCCCAGATTAAAGTCATTGTAATGTATCAAGACTGCAAATCTAACCATGTCAGTTCTCTGCATAAAATTTTCAGTGTATTTCATATATTTATTTACATAATAGACCTACATAGCTTGATTTGCATCTGCCTGTGCAATTTCTTGTGGTGCCATTTCATCATTTATACGTCATGCCCTGACAGTCATGAGGCACTTATTCAAACTTAGACACACACACACACACACACACACACATACCCATACACTTCTGTTTTTCCTATCAATGATTACAGAATGCTGTTCTGTTGGAACCCCATTCTTCATCACATCCATTTTGTTAATCCACTGACCTTTCAAAAATCAGAGAGAGATACTTTCTTTCTGGGTTTCCATAATTCTTCATGCATACTGCATTCACTCTACTTCTCACTCTCTGTATTAGAGTAATAGAATTTTATTTCCTATGTAACTATTTTCACCACTAGATTCCTTGCTCTTTGAAGACAGAATTTACATCTCACTTTAATTTTTTATCATGTGCCTGGTATATTATCCAACACTGAGTAAGAGCTTGTTGAAGGTACCCTAATCCATAAGTGTCTTTAAAATCCAGTAATTTATTATGTAAATTAACTGCATATATAATCACTCATTTGATGTGTTTGAACTGTGGTGTTGGAGAAGACTCTTGAGAGTCCTGCGGACTGCAAGGAGACCCAACCAGTACATCCTAAAGGAAATCAGTCCTGAATATTTTTTGGAAGGACTGATGCTGAAGCTGAAACTCCAATAGTTTGGCCACCTACTGTGAAGAACTGACTCAATGGAAAAGACCCTGATTCTGGGAAAGATTGAGGGCAAGAGGAGAATGGGACAACAGTGGATGAGATGGTTGGATAGCATCACTGACTTGATGGACATGAGTTTGAGCAAACTCTGGGAGTTGGTGATGGACAGGGATGCCTGGTGTGCTGCAGTCCATGGGGTTGCAAAGAGTCAGACACGACTGAGCGACTGAACTGAATTGAACTGAATCACTCATGTAGTTTTTTGTTTTAATTGTTGAGCTTATTTGACTTTAAATGAATCCTAAGAAAACAAATATTAAGCAGAAGTATGAGAGAAGACTGACCTTTAAACTGAAACATTATTTCAACACTTTATAAATATGAACTGTAAACAAAATACCAAAACTGTTAGGTACAAATGAATAAAAGAAAAGAAAGAATAGAGCAGATATTAAGCAGCCAAGAAAAAATGTGATGGTAAAAAGCTTATTAAAGATTGCTGATATAGCCCAGAGAACTGTGCATCAAGGATAGAAAAGAACTATTGAGTTCTATGAGATTTCTGTTTATTATTACACAACCTTGTTAAACTGCTACCAGGCTTTACCTTCAAATAGCATTTTTCACAGCAAAAGCATATTTTGAACAAGAACTTCTCTATTATCTTCATTATATTCCCCTTTCCACATCAAATCTAAAATAGTTTTATAAAGTCATGCAATTATATTGGGATGGAAGAGAAAGACGGGTACACACATGGATTTTTGAGTCAAATCAGTCCTGAGTCTTAACAGTTTTATCAATCTCAGACAATTCTTTATCTTAGCAAAACAATATTTTCTCATCTACAAGCCTCTGTAATAATAGTACTTATTTCCTAGAGTGGTTATGATACTAAATGATACAATGAAGTTAAAGTGCTTAATGTGATCTATATTGCATTCAGTTCAGTTCAGTTCAGTTCAGTTGCTCAGTCACGTCTGACTCTTTGTGACCCCATGAACCACAGCACACCAGGCCTCCCTGTCCATCACCAACTCCCAGAGCTTAATCAAGCTCATGTCCATTAAGTTGGTGATGCCATCCAACCATCTCATCTTCTGTCATCCCCTTCTTCTGCCTTCAATCTTTCCCAGCATCAGAGTCTTTTCCAATGAGTCAGCTCTTTTCATCAGGTGGTCAAAGTATTGGAGTTTCAGCTTCAGCATCAGTCCTTCCAATGAATATTCAGGACTGATTTCCTTTAGGGTGGACTGGTTGGATCTCCTTGCAGTTCAAGAGACTCTCAAGAGTCTTCTCTAACACCACAGTTCAAAAGCATCAATTTTTTTGGCCCTCAGCTTTCTTTACAGTCCAACTTTCACATCCATACATGACCACTGGAAAAACCAAGGTTTGACTAGACAGACTTTGTTGGCAAAGTAATGTCTTTAATTTATAATATACTATCTAGGTTGGTCATAGCTTTTCTACCAAGGAGCAAGCCTCTTTTATTTTCATGGCTGCAGTCACCATCTGCAGTGATTTTTGAGCCCAAGAAATGTTTCTCCATCTATTTACCATAAAGTGAGGGACCAGATGCCATGATCTTAGTTTTCTAAATGTTGAGCTTTAAGCCAACTTTTCATTCTCCTCTTTCACTTTCATCAAGAGGCTCTTTAATTCTTCCTCACTTTCTGTCATAAGGGTGGTGCCATCTGAGGTTATGACATATCAGAGGTTACTGATATGTCTCCCAGCAAACTTGATTCCAGCTTGTGCTTCCTCCAGCCCAGCATTTCTCATGATGTAATCTGCATATAAGTTAAATAAGCAGGGTGACAATATACAGCCTTGACGTACTCCTTTGGAACCAGTCTGTTCTTCCATGTCCAGTTCTAACTGTTGCTTCTTGATCTGCATACAGATTTCTCAGCAGGCAGATCAGGTGGTCTGGTATTCCCATCTCTTTAGGAATTTTCCACAGTTTGTTGTAATCCACACAGTCAAAGGCTTTGGCATAGTCAGTAAAACAGAAGTAGATGTTTTTCTGGGACTTTCTTGCTTTTTTGATGATCCAGTGGATGTTGGCAATTTGATCTCTGGTTCCTCTGCCTTTTCTAAATCTAACTTGAACATCGGTAGTTCACAGTTCAGGTACTGTTGAAGCCTAACTTGGAGAATTTTAAGCATTACTTTGCTAGCAGATGAGATGAGTGCAGTTATGCAGTAGTTTGAACATCTTTGGCATTGCCTTTCTTTGGGATTGGAATGAAAACTGACATTTTCCAGTCCTCTGGCCCCTGTTGAGCTTTCCAAATCTGCTGACATATTGAGTGCAGCACTTTCACAGCATCATCTTTTAGGATTTGAAATAGCTCAACTGGAATTCCAAAACCTGCATTAGCTTTGTTCATAGTGGTGCGTCCTAAGGCCCACTTGACTTTGCATTCCAGGATGTCTGGCTCTAGATGAGTGACCACACCATCACAATATCTGGGTCATGAAGATCTATTTTTGCATAGTTCTTCTGTGTATTCTTGCCACCTTTTCTTAATATTTTCTGCTTCTGTTAGTTCCATACTCTTCCTGTCTTTTATTGTGCCAATCTTTGCATGAAATATTCCCTTGGTATCTCTAATTTTCTTGAAGAGATCTCTAGTCTTTCCCATTCTATTGTTTTCTTCTATTTCTTTGCACTGATCACTGAGGAAGGCTTTCTTATCTCTCCTTGCTATTCTTTGGAACTCTACATTCAGATGGGTATATCTTTCCTTTCCTCCTTTGCCTTTAGCTTCTCTTCTTTTCACGACTATTTGTCAGGCCTCCTCAGACAACCATTTTGCCTTTTTGTCTTTCTTTTTCTTGGGGATGGTCTTGCTCCCTGTCTCCTGTACAATGTCATGAACCTCGGTCCATAGTCTTTAGGCACTCTGTCTACCAAATCTAATATCTTGAATCTATTTGTCACTTCCACTGTCTAGTCATAAGGGATCTGATTTAGGTCATATCTGAATGGTCTGCCGGTTTTCCCTACTTCCTTCAGTTTAAGTCTGAATTTGGCAATAAGGATTTCATGATCTGAGCCACAGTCAGCTCCTAGTCATGTTTTTATTGACTCTATAGAGCTTCTCCATCTTTGGCTGCAAAGAATTTATCATTGGTGCATTATCAATATAATTATCAATACAGTCAGTGATGTGTTATCAATTCTTTATTATTTCTAATGAATCACATAGTAAATGTCAAATAAAAAATGTTGGCTAACCAAGTTACAGAGATTTCTTTACTGTATGATTTATTGGGGCTTAATATACCAATGTGTCCATTGAATTGCTAAATGGTAATGGATTTTGTAGTATTTTCCAGGTTTATATGACAATGGTTCCATTTTATTATAGAACACATCATGGCACTACTCTTTCATGCCACTCACTTAAGTAAGTGTTGCTTTCGGTGAACATTATTAAACTAAAATAGAATAAAAAATTGAGAAAGGATAAAGGAGTACAGGCAAGGAAGGTGAAAGTAAGAAACAATGGCATAATTACTAGCTTAGAGCAAATAGATTTATTAATAAACTTCTATACTATTCTAACACACTGGCTGTCTTTATCCTAAAGCCAACTAAAGTACTGAAGTCTTAAGGCTCATCACAAAATTCCCCTTACAGTTATAGTCACTCTCTGCAGGAATTACAGACAGACATTCAATCATGCAAATATCAAAACTGGAACATTTCTTTGAGAGAGATAGTTTTTTAAACAGTTTTATTGCAATGCAATTTTTAAGAAATACTTGTTTCACTCATCCCTTTCTATTAGCTTTATCACTTTAAAATTTGTATGTAACTTTTTTCTTAGGACCTATTGATGCCGTAAGAAAAGGATAGATTTTCTCTGAAGTGTATTAGAATAACCTGAGAGATATAATGAAATGTTGGCACAAAATCATATATCAATGAATTGCTTTTATTTACTAGCTCTATGATTTAGATAATGTTCAACTTGCCCCTTTATTTTCTGTGATTCACATAATTTATAAAGCTTTATCAAAGGAAAAGACTGAAGCAGAGGATATTGGCTACTGAGTTGCAATTTAGCAATCATATAACAAAAGAGTTTGATAAGAATATATGACTAGTTATTTTTCTGAACTACATTATTTGGGAACAAATTATATTGTGAGAGTTCCTAAAACTAGTATTATGTAAAATAGCTAATATTTGCTACAACTACTTCTTTACCCCTTTTAGGATTAAACAGGTAAGGGCTGTTTAATGGGCTGCTCAATTTCACTATTTAGCAAACATTTATGCAGCAAAGTACAGTTTTAGGGGTTGAGAGTGATGATTCATCAATCAGCAAGACTCATGAAAACAAGAAAATGGCAAAAATCTATGTTAACACAAATTATGGTAGAATATAAGAATGATATTTGTATCGTGTTACATAAAAGAAAATGCCCATTTATTAAGAAGAATCACTGGGTAAGAAGAATAATGTAGAATTCAATGGGTATTTGAAGAATGGAAAAGATCCTGAAAGATGGAGCCAGGGGAGAAGCTTCTCCAAGCAGAAAGAAAATCTGGGTATGTTAAATTGTGTACTCTAGGGAGAGAAAGGTAGTTTTGTCAAAGTTACAGTTTTTTAAATTTCGGTTTTAATAAAAAGACATTTTAAGAAATACCAAAAATGATAGGGGTATGTTTCATAGTGTAAATCCAGCAGTAGTAGCACCAAAGAATGGCTGGTGAGGTTTATGATCTTCTCGGTTTCTATCACTTCTCTCAAATTAATGTGCAACTATAGCTTTCAGATAAATGTTGTAGCCCTGCTTTCAATTCATTTCCACCCCTTTTCATACATACAGTTTGAAGTAAACACTGAATACCAGTCTACTTTCTAACGGTAACTTATGAAGTTTCAAGTAATGATGAGATTAGCTACTTGTAGACATTATTTATTTCAGAAATACCCAGAATAGAAAGGGACTGTACGCTGTGACTCTGTCTATGGCTTCCTGTCCACTGCTTAGAAATTCAGGTGAGCCTAGGGCCTGCCTCCTCCGTGCTCCTACACTTTCTGGTTAGTACCTGTCAGGCCATTTTGAGATGATTTGGCATTTCATTTAATTTGAGAAGAATGAGCTCCTCAAAATTAGGAGACTGTCTTATTTTTCTTTACACTTTAGGTGGCACTTTAAGTTTAACGGTTAGGAGTTGATCTGTAAATGCCTTATAAACAGAAGGGAGTTTATGCATGTGTGAAATAATAATATGTAAAATTTAAGGATGTCTTATGCTATATGTGGAAACCTACCACATTAAGGGATTTTCATCTCTTACTTCATTTAATCCTCAACAAATTTATGATATAACTACTTTCATTATTCACAATGCTCAAGTTCACTGTCCCAGTGATAGAACAAGAATCCAAGTACAAGACTCGGACTCTAGAACTCCAGTTTAGAAATCCTTTCTCTGTGTTCCTCCCAGACACTTAAGCTTTGAATACCTCCAGAGATGGTGAGCTCTCCCCACTACAGAACATGGTTAGGTATTATTATTTGCGCACACGTAGGCTTCTGGGTCACTGGCTCCTGACCACCATTCATTCTATGTACAAAAAAAGAAAGGAAGAAAAAAAAAAAAGAGAAATAACTCTCTACTACAAAACAGCCATTCTAAATCTATCTTCTGCAAGTTTTGTTTTCTTGAGAATAAGAATTTCTGGTTTCATCAATGTCATTTTATGCATCATAGTCTTTAAAGACACAGTGTTGGTATTTTTTAATGAAGTCGTACACTTGTGCAGGAACACATGGCTGGTTTCATACTTTTTATTAAATGCAAAGCTGTCAGCCTAAAATCTTATTCCATTGCCCCCCACTGATGTCTAAGCTTAAAACAGTTTACAAATTTAATTTATTTGAAAAGGACATAATAAATTTGAGATTAAGGAGTTGTTAAAAACAAATGACTTCACAGGTGGCTAAATGGTAAAGTGTCTGCCTGCCAGTGCAGGAGATATGAATTCCATCCCTCAGTTGGGAAAATCCCCTGGAGAAGGAAATGACTACCCACTCCAGTATTCTTGCCTAAGAAATCCTATGGGCCGAGGAGCCTGGCGGGCTACAGCTCATAGGGTGGCAGAAGAGTCAGCCATGACTTAGTGACTAAACAACAATACAAACAAATGATGCAATTTACTTGAATAAATTTTGAAAATAAAATGCATTATATTTGTTAAATTATTTATATTTCCCAAAATTTATTTATGAAAGTTTCTTTGATTTATTTATTTATTTATTATTATTATTTTTTAATTTATTATTCATAGCTATTTGCTTTTTGAGTTTGTTTAAGCTTTAATTTTTTGGTAGAGTATTTTTTTTCCTAAGATTATTTCTGTTTCTTTCAAAAAATGGATTAAGCTATTGAGGGCAGGACAGATTCAATTATTTGTGTTATACATCTGAATGATTTAATTATAAAAAATATGACTTGGAGGATAACCAAGACTTGAAATATAGTTGCCAAGTATGACAAAACACACAAAGACACTTTTCCCAGCACAACAGACTTTTCAACTGATAGTTGAATGAATTAATTTGTTACTACTGTAGCAATAACTCAGGTGTTTCCTGATCCTATGTCTAGTTAAGCCCTTGCAGACAAGACCTAATTTTAAAAAACAGTCATTATTATGATGTGCATTAGACCTCTCTCTCGCTCTCTTTTAAAACCATCGAGAGTTTAGTTAAGATGCATGTGGTACTTTGTGACAATTGAAATGAATAGAGAACTTATGAGTGCATACTTTATGACAAATGTATAACCAGATTTGTCTTCCATAACCAAGTCTATTGTATTCTCTAGTAATATAATATTGCTTTCAACAGAAGTATGCATCATGGTGTAAATCTAATATGGTCCAGTTGGTTTAGCAGCATTTGACAACCCTTGATATTTCTCTGAAAGATTATCCATGACACTGAATTAAGACAAATGGTTTTTCTCAGATATAGCAAACTTTACCATTTTATTCTTTATTTCTGATGGAGTTAAAGATAACTCAAATAATTTGAAGCTCAAAACGCATGCTCAGCTCTGAAGGAAGTCTTCGTGTTAAGTGCTAACTTAAAATCGTTATCAACATTAGTGAGAATTCTTTCTCAGATTACTTCCAGCTCATTAAAATATAGGAAAAAATAATATTTTAAATAAAGGTAAGTTTTCATCCCTCTTACTTGTTATTGATTCCTAGAGTGACTTTCCTTATGGGTCACTGGAAATGGATTGCTGGAAAGGAACTTGGGATCAATGGTGATCTGTTATAATTTTCCAGGTGACTCTAAAGCAGTTATTTTTTTTTTAACATACTAATTTCTATAGGATATTTTTTCATTCTCAGAAGAAACCTTCCATTTTTATGTTATTTTTGAATCTGCTTTTTAAAAAAGCAATTATTTAAAGGAAAAGTCCTCTAAAGTGTCATAATCATGCTTTGGAATTCATCACATTTGATCGGCAATGATATAAACCACGCCTCAAAGATATTCTGTCATTAAAGTGATTTTTCTTAAACCCAATCAAAAAGGAGGCACAGTAACCCACCTTTCAGCTTGCACTGAAATAGCAAATGCTGACAAGCTAGTTAATAATTCAAAAGTTTTTTTGGTAGATTGTGTCTATCCCTAAGTTTCAGTTTTATAGAAATGTTCAAATATATTACTTGCAGTTCTTTGCAATTTTTTTTTTTTTTTTAGAATTTTGTATTCCCTCTTATCATAAAACAGACTGCTTTTGAAACTCATAGCAAACACTTCTGCTAAAGCACCTCTGTTATTTTTACTTCACTCTGCCTAAGTGTTTTCTCATAGCATCCAAGAAATAGACATCTCAGCTAGAATGAGATAAAGCCTATTGCCCCAAAGGAAGATATATCTTTAGTATTTTTCCTTTGAGGTAAAGAACCCATGTAATTTATTTCATAACTGGAACCATAATTTCTGTCCGTGATTTTGATCAAACTATTTAGCCTCTTTATCTCAATAGTTTTCATTCTTAGTTGAAAGTGAAGTTTAGATTGAAAAAAATAAAGGCATGAAAACGAGAAAGATTGTTTATTAATACTAACACAAGAGTTAATTTTTGAACAGTGTAACAGTCCAGGTTGGGGCTTATTCATGGAAATTATCAAAATAGCAATTTCTTCAGCTACAAAATGGAAGTTTGTAGTATAATCAGAGGGTTATACAGTTTTAATTGAAGCATGAATAGTTAAGCAAGTCACATTAAGTGGGTCTTCAATTTCTCTTCATTTGCCTTTAGTTTAGTTTATGTTAACACTTTGTTGTTTGCAAGTGTTGCTATTTTGACTCAAAGAATTAAAGGTTAACATTTTTCTTCTCATTTCTTATTCCCACCCAATACATTCTAAATTTCAGGAAATCAGACTTTTGTGTTTTCAAGGCAAATATATTAATTAAAAAGACAGTGTTTTCTTTTTTTTTTCCACTTTGAGTATGGCTGAAAAAAAAGTAGTCTAAAAAACAGAGTAAATATTTTATTTCAGAAACCAAAAGTAATATCCCTAGAAATGTGAGCCAGAAGCAAAAGAAGAATATGCACACTAAGAAACACACAGGTTAAATCAACTATTAGAAGGAACTCTGGGAATTCAACTGGATTATTTTAAACTTCGAGTAATTCAGAGACTCTGATAAGCTTACTCAAATTAGGTGTTACTTATCTTTGATTTCTTGAATCATAAACTTTTTGATTTGGTTCTTTTCAGTTTCATGCTAAAACAATTTAAGAAATTGGTCAGTTAAGAGATAAAGGAGTTATATATTGACATCAACCAGCCACAAGAGGGAAGTCTTGGCTATATTAGAAGTAGTGTACATATAGGGAGGGGGCCAGTTTTGCAGAAAAACAGGAATAAAAACAAAACAAAAGAAGAGAAAAAGTATTTTATCTTCTACTCTTTATTTATTTATTTTTTTGTATACCTAGATGCTGTACCAACAAGAGAAAAATTATTTGTATGTTTGGTTCTTTATTAGACTTTACAAGTACCTTTGTCATACAATTTGTTTTCCTTATAACTTAAATCACATGTTCTCTGTGAAAGTCACTATAAATCTACTCAAATATATATATACATGTATATATGATTACTCATGCATCTATATTTTATTCATACAATATAATTCATAAGAGTAATTATTGCTTAGTTTTCTGAGCTGTACCTATTAGTTCTCTCTGTTATGCATTAGTGGCATCTTTGGAATGAATTCTGACTGAACTTTATCCTTCTTGAGAATCCTATGTGTATAATTATGGGATTTAGAATCTCATACATATATTGGCCAAGAAATAAATGAAAAGGATAAAGCATTTCTTAATAAGATCAGCTATTAAATGATTTGGAAATTGACAGTGAAGAAAGTTCTGAAATAAACACTGGACTCTGGAATGGTATGTTTTAACTGAAGGGTGTTTGGTTGGAAATTTTTGTTTGAGTTCTCTGTTGGAGTGTTTCTGTTTCAATTCATAACCACTCACCAAATAGTCAGCCTAATTACACATGGTGTAATTAGACAATACAATCATCATGTTATCTACAGAACAGAATGTTCTAGTGATTTGTGGCAAAGCATGGAAACAGAATTCTTAAATTCCAACTTCAGCTTTTAAGAATTTTAACTAATGACATACATAATAAGTACAAAATATTGTGAATGCTTCTGCTCTATTATCTTAAAAAGTGTGTAATTTTGTTCTTTAGCTTTTCATTGAAAAAAATAGTGAAGTTCTGTGAAAACTTGAAATATTTCCACTCATACAGAAAAAAACAACAACAACAATACTAACAAGGCTTTTAAAACACATAGAATCCATGCAAATTATGCTGTTTCTCTTTCTACTTGTAATCATCACTATACCCATTTCAGTTTGTGTGCTTTGACATTGCAGCTATATATAAAAATATTTGTTATTTTCTCCAGTTATTTAAGAGTAATTCATTTTAGTTTAACTCTAGCAACTAGTTCAAGTTGGTTAGTGACCTGGTGGTAATGCAAATTAATAAATGCTATGTCTTTGCTTAGGTTTAACTTCATATTAAAGTGCATCTCTATACTCTCAACTGAAAATTGTAAGATTATATAATTTAATGTTGAGTAAAATCATTATATCTTTTGAAATAGAAAAAATATTCAACATATTGAATGTAATATAATAATCCCAAATGCTGAAGTCCTGTTTTGGCTAATATGTTAATATTGACTTTTTTTTCCAGGTGAACAGTTTAATAAACTGTGGAGTGTGTACATTTTATTGGCATTGAGCTCATCAATTCCCACTTTTAATGGAGTCAATTCTACTCTCAGATTTTTTTTTTTTTTTTTTTGGCATACAATTAGCAATCATTCATGTTCTGAAGAACTTTTAGTGGCAGGATAGATAGACTCTGTTATGTTTTCCTTCTATTAGGATGGATCACTTACAGATAATCCTGCTGTGATGAGGCATTTATTTTACAGTGCAAAATCTATATGGGGATCATTCTTGACATGTCTCTGGAGTTTGTTTTCATCATCAATCAAGAAATACAGAAGTGAAGAAGAACATCTAGAGAGGACAAGAGAATGTCTAAGCATAGTCAAACAAGTCTCTTAGAGAAAAATGCTTTTATGAAAGATACGTTGTTTCTTAAACTATATAGAATATTAAGTCTACACATGGCATTTTTATTTTTGTTTTAACCCTATTAAAGTTAAGCCATATTTAATGGTGGAACAAGATTCAGCTTTCATAAAAGACATATTACAGCCACATTACTAATTTAGAATTTAAGGAAAGCAGCATTTCAGCTGCCAGTGTATGGTTACATAAAGAATTAGTAAGCAGAATGAAGGCTGTTCAATTCCCAAATCACTATTCCAATTACTGGGGATTAATACTGTCTTATTTTCACCTTGTTTTCTGAGTGTATTGCATGAATGTGCATTTGTTGAAACTACAATAGATTATTATTCTGAGAGAGATGCATGTCTTCTTATCAAACAGCAATCAAACCCTCTTTCTTGGAGTGTTGTATAATGTATATTTTAATATTGTACACAAGTATTTTTAAAATTTTATCATAAAGCAAATAATTATTAAGAGTTTAAGTAGCATGAGTTTAATGATTATTTTTCCATCAACACATTTGGTATAGCACAGGACAAGTTTTTTGTTACTATCTATGAACTGAGCTTGTTTTCCTTCCAAAGTATCATCAATGGTTTTTGATCCTTTTTCCAAACTTCTATAGGAAATTGAATATTTCCATCATCTTCAATAAAGTGGTCATTAATTTATGAAAATAACATTCTGCATTTAAAAATCAAGCTGCAGCTTCACATTCAGAGACAAACACTTTTTAGCTAAGGATTACAAAAAATTTCAAACCATAGCATTCTTCTCATTTTACAAGGTTACTGCATATGCATTATAAATAAGTGTACTAGCAACAACATTAGGGTAATCCTCATATATTAGGGAAATGAATGTTTAATGGACAAATTAACATAAAATTTACAGAAATATTTACTATTACATTATTCTAGCGCTTTATAGATCTGAAAGATCTATCAACAAATTTAGGGCATCTAAACTTGGTGTTCTGATTAGACTTGTAAAGTAATTTCTAGGCAACATAGGAAGGAGAAATTTAACCATCTGGGGTTCTTTCTGCACTTAACTGATGTCTGTTTATGTCCTTATGAGACACATGTTGTCACATCATAATAAATTGAACACATTAGAGATAACTCAAAAGGAAGAGAGATTTTGATTAATTTTTTTAAACTCATTATCTTCTGAACCCTTTTTCTGATGTGGTTAGTCTACCCACAAACTCAGGTTTGGAGGTAACACTGACTAAAAGAGGTGTGAGAGTTGGATCATAAAGAAGGCTGAGTGTCAAAGAACTGATGCTTTTGAATTGTAGTGTTGCAGAGGGCTTTTGAGGGATCCTTGGACACCAAAGATGGAGAAGCTCTATACAGTCAGCAAAAACAAGACCAGGAGCTGACTCTGGCTCAGATCATGAACTCCTTATTGCCAAATTCAGACTTAAACTGAAGAAAGTAAGGAAAACCACTAGACCATTCAGGTATGACCTAAATCAAGCCCCTTATGACTATACAGTGGAAGTGAGAAACAGATATAAGGGACTAGATCTGATAGACAGAGAGCCTGATGAACTATGGACGGAGGTTCGTGACATTGTACAGGAGTCAGGAATCAAGACCATCCCCATGGAAAAGAAATGCAAAAAGGCAAAATAGTTGTCTGAGGAGGCCTTACAAATAGCTATGAAATGAAGAGAAGCAAAAAGCAAAGCAGAAAAGGAAAAATGTACTCATTTGAATGCAGAGTTCCAAAGAATAGCCAGGAGAGATAAGAAAGCCTTCCTCAGTGATCAATGCAAAGAAATAGAGGAAAACAACAGAATGGAAAAGACTAGAGATTTCTTCAAGAAAATTAGAGATACCAAGGGAACATTTCATGCAAAAATGGGCTCAATAAAGGACGGAAATGGTATGGACCTAACAGAAGCAGAAGATATTAAGAAGAGGTGGCAAGAATACACAGAACTGTACAAAAAAGATCTTCATGACCCAGATAATCACAATGGTGTGATCACTCACCTAGAGCCAAACATCCTGGAATGTGAAGTCAAGTGGACCTTGGAAAGCATCACTACGAACAAAGCTAATGGATGTCATGGAATTCCAGTTGAGCTATTTCAAATCCTGAAAAATGATGCTGTGAAAGTGCTGCACTCAATATTCCAGCAAATTTGGAAAACTCAGCAATGGCCACAGGACTGGAAAAGGTCAGTTTTCATTCCAATCCCTAAGAAAGGCAATCCCAAAGAATGCTCAAACTACCACACAATTGCACTCATCTCACATGTTAGTAAAGAAATGCTCAAAATTCTCCAAGCCAGGCTTCAGCAATAGGTGAACTGTGAAGTTCCAGATGTTCAAGCTGGTTTTAGAAAAGGCAGAGGAACCAGAGATCAAATTGCCAATATCCGCTGGATCATCGATAAAGCAAGAGAGTTCCAGAAAAACGTCTATTTCTGCTTTATTGACTATGCAAAGCCTTCGACTGTGTGGATCACAACAAAATGTGGGAAATGCTGAAGGAGATGGGAATACCAGACCACCTGACCTGCCTCTTGAGAAACCTGTATGCAGGTCAGGAAGCAACAGTTAGAACTGGACATGGAACAACAGACTGGTTCTCAATAGGAAAATGAGTGCATCAAGGCTGTATATTGTCACCCTCCTTATTTAACTTATATGCAGAGTACATCATGAGAAATGCTGGACTGGAAGAAGCACAAGCTGGAATCAAGATTGCCAGGAAAAATATCAATAACCTCAGATATGTAGATGACACCACCTTATTATGGCAGAGAGTGAAGAAGAACTAAAAAGCCTCTTGATGAAAGTGAAAGAGGAGAGTGAAAAAGTTGGCTTAAAGCTCAGCATTCAGAAAGCTAAGAAAATGGCATCCGGTTCCATCACTTCCTGGGAAATGGATGGGGAGACAGTGGAAACAGTGTCAGACTTTATTTTGCGGGGCTCCAAAATCACTGCAGATGGTGACTGCAGCCATGAAATCAAAAGACGCTTACTCCTTGGAAGGAAAGTTATGATCAACATAATATTAAAAGTTATGACCAACAGCATATTAAAAAGTAGAAACATTACTTTGCCAACAGAGGTCCCTCTGGTCAAGGCTATGGTTTTTCCAGTGGTCATGTATGGGTGTGAGAGTTGGACTGTGAAGAAAGCTCAATGCTGAATAATTGATGCTTTTGAACTATGGTGTTGGAGAAGACTCTTGAGAGTCCCTTGGACTGCAAGGAGATCCAACCGTCCATCCTGAAGGAGATAAGTCCTGGGTGTTCATTGGAAGGACTGATGCTGAAGCTGAAACTCCAATACTCTGGCCACCTCATGTGAAGAGTTGACTCATTGGAAAAGACCCTGATGCTGGGAGGGATTGGGGGCAGGAGGAGAAGGGGATGACAGAGGATGAGATGGCTGGATGGCATCACCGACTCGATGGGCATGAGTTTGAGTAAACTGTGGGAGTTTGTGATGGACAGGGAGGCCTGGTGTGCTGCAATTCATGGGTTGCAAAGAGTCAGACACGACTGAGCAACTGAACTGAACTGAACTGGACACCAAAGAGTTTAAACTAGTCCATTCTAAAGGAAATAAACTCTGAATATTCATTGGAAGGACTGATGCTGAAGCTGAAACTCCAATACTTTGACCACCTGATGCAAAGAGCTGACTCATTGGAAGAGATCCTGATGCTGGGAGGGATTGGGGGCAGGAGGAGAAGGGCATGACAGAGGATGAGATGGCTGGATGGCATCACTGACTCAAAGGACTTGAGTGTGAGGAAACTCTAGGAGACAGAGAAGAACAGGGAAGCCCAGCATGCTGCAGTCCATGTGGTTGCAAATAGTTGGACACAATTTGGTGATTGAACATCAACAATAGCGGACTAAAAGCTCTCCCTGATTTCTGGCAGATATAGTTGAATATTTGGTCTTTATTCAACCAATGATATGCTCTTGTGTTAAATTCAAATTAGCCAGTGTTGTTTCTATTATTAATATTTGAAACCACAGAACCTGGCCTATAGCAATTTACTTAGATTTATCATTGTCATCCTCTAACCCAGAATGAGAGTAAATGGGGCATTGTTAAATGTTATGCCATGACAAAGGGTGTAAACCAGGACTGTCTTGGGTAAACTGCAATACCTGTCACCCTTCTTAAAGTTAGATAATTAACTATAAGCTGCATCAGTTTAAACAACTGCCTTCCTGGAAGAATTTGGGTTTTACCTGGTGTCTTTAATTTGAAAAGCATCTGATACTTGAAGAAATTAATCTATAATGGTGCAATTACCAGGGTTGATATTTTACAGCAGAAGGTCTCTTATAAACTCCCTCAAAACACAGGCAGAAGAATTCTTACTCCAATGATGCATCAAGTTTTCTCTCGAGGAAGGGAAATTTCAAAGAGAACCCTTCTTCTTTTCAGAGATAAAGAAGCTCTGTTAGTCACCACATTTCCAGGGTGACAGAACAGTGTTTCCTGAGGATTTCTTCGTCACCTGGCTGCAAAACTGATCATCTGGTGAATAGGTAATTATGGATTGAACTAGGAATCATGCCGGGATGTAAATGTCTAGTAACCACAGAGTGTTTGCATTGTAACTAATGAATAGCCCCTTGCCTAATATAACCCAACTTAATAACCCATAAAGCTTTGGGTAATTTTCACTTGACCCTAAACTTTGTACATTTAGCTGCTTCTGTATCCAATACTGAATGATAACTCAATGAGAGAGTAGTGAGTGTGAAAAGGTTGTTCCTTCTGCAGTATGTCGTTACGGTACATAGTATTTTAATCAGAAGAAATCAGTGGTTTTAGTAAGGTCTCATTCATGACCTAATCATCAGTTGTCATTTGAAGAAGAGCCAGCCCAAGAAAGAAGACTTCAAATAGTTTTGCCATTTGTCTCTTTTGTTAATGTTCATCAATTCTTTTGTGTTAGCATCCATTGTAGAGAAAAAGGGTATTGAGGCCACTGTAATACATTAAGGAAGCTAAGAACTGAGTCTCACTGGGGGTGAAATGCCTTACTCAAGTCTACATCTCTAGTGCCTGGTACCTCACCTGAAGCATAAGATATGTCTCAATTAATATTTGCAACTTATTCACTTTTACTCAATATTTACTTATTCACAAGATTTGAGAGTGTTCCAGACCAATACCAAGGGTGATATCTAAGCATTAACATATGCTGTGGAGGTTGTTTTTAAATGTTTAATTTTCTGATAGAAATGTACACATTATAGAGAAGCTGATTCTGAGAGTAACTTTAATAAGCAATAACAGAAAATTTTCAACAGAACAGCTGTTTTACAGCTGTGTTATCTAACATGCAGTATTAATGAAACTTTCACAATATGCCCTCACCCACAATTCAGACACCATGTTAAACTGAAACCAAGATGAGAAAGGAGAAGATGTACATCAAAGTGTGATCATTAGGAATATGTCGAACATGTATGACACTAGTGATTGCTGATCTACAAAAGTGATGAAGTTAATAAGAGGGCAAGTGAGGAGTTTGAGAGGGAGGCCTCTGAGATGAGAAATAAATCCTTCATATATACTTAGGTTTTGGGAAGAACTAAACATATGCTTGATACACTTCTGGGGAAATTTGAGATCAGCACCTCCGATGCGGCTGTCACTGAGGTCCTAGAACTTAATGTCTTTGTTAAAAACTTGCTTAAAGCACAGTTCAGAGATCTATCCTGATTAGGCTGAGGATGATGTTGTATGTGAAATTTCTACCTAAAAATGTGGCCAGACCTGTGCCTGTGAAAATATTCTTTCTTTCACACACAATGTTAGTGTTTTCTTTCTTTAATATAGTGTACTGACTCCCTCCATATGCCCAGAGGAGATATGAGGAAATGAATAAAGATGTCAGGAACTACATTGAGGAAATGGTCTACAACTGAGAGTCAGAAGCATTTTGTGCCAGTTTTTGGTTGGAATGATGACAAGTTGCTGGGATCCAAGCTTTAAAATGTTTGGAACAGGAATACAAAATCATCCGCACTGTTTCTGGAATTATATTTCTTTAAAAATTAGTTTCTACCCTGACACAACCTCATGCAATTTAAGAACTTCTAATCTGACCTTCCAGGATGAGTATGAGACTGGTGCTATTGGTGCTGTAATGGGAGTCAGATCAGGATCTTCTAGGACTAGGGAGGGTAGAGCATCTTTGTTCCATTCAATGTTAGAACTGAAGAAAAGTCTATAAATGTGAATTTAGATTCTAAATGAAGCTCTGCATGGTAATCAGTTGGATGTCCAGGTGATTAATTGCATTCACAGTCGTCTACTGTAGTGCATGGCTGGTGGAGGGAATAACAACCCCCATGGGGTGGGGGTGCTCGCTTTAGCAGTTCTCATCCTGACCTATCAGGGCCTGACTCTTGCTGACCATGCACCATTGCCGAATTGTCACCTCTCTCATAATGCTGGAAACTTTTCTGGGATTTAAGTGGAAGACTGATCTCCATGTTGATAAAAAGATAGCACCTTTAAATCTGATGATATTGTCCTTGTCATCGAGTGTCAGGCAACATCCTGTATGAAGAGATAATCTCAAGCTAGTCTTCCTAGGATGTTTGCTAAGCTTGAGACTAACTGTAGCTTTAAGTGTTTTTTTTTTTCCCCCCTTGAAATTTATGAGAAGGCTATTGAGCTTCCTCATAAGATTCTGAAGAATGACTGCTAGTTCCAAAACTTGGAAAACATTTTGGGAGGAAACACATGCTTTGGCTATAACTCTATTTTATGTTTATGGCAGTACACAGAAGAACCATGCAAAAAAGATCTTCACGACTCAGATAATCATGATGGTATGATCACTCACCTAGAGCCAGACATCCTGGAATGTGAAGTCAAGTGGGCCTTAGGAAGTATCATTTTGAACAAACCTAGTGGTGGTGATGGAATTCAAGCTGAGCTATTTCAAATTCTAAAAGATGATGCTGTGAAAGTGCTGCACTCAATATATCAGCAAATTTTGAAAACTCAGCAGTGGCCACAGGGCTGGAAAAGGTCAGTTTTCATTCCAATCCCAAAGATAGGCAATGCCAAAGAATGCTCAAACTACTGCACAATTACACTCATCTCACACGCTAGTAAAGTAATGCTCAAAATTCTCCAAGCAAGGCTTCAGCAATACGTGAACTGTGAAGTTCCAGATGTTCAAGCTGGTTTTAGAAAAGGCAGAGGAACCAGAGATCAAATTGCCAATATCCGCTGGATCATCGAAAAAGCAAGAGAGTTCCAGAAAAACATCTATTTCTGCTTTATTGACTATGCCAAAGCCTTTGACTGTGTGGATCACAATAAATTGTGGAAAATTCTGAAAGAGATGGGAATACCAGACCACCTGACCTGTGTCTTGGGGAACCTGTATGTAGGTCAGGAGGCAATGGTTAGAACTGGCCATGGAAAAACAGACTGGTTCCAAATAGGAAAAAGAGTACATCAAGACTATATATTGTCAGCCTGCTTATTTAACATATGCAGAGTACATCATGAGAAATGCCGGGCTGGATGAAGCACAAGCTGGAATCAAGATTGCCAGGAGAAATATCAATAACCTCAGATATGCAGATGACACCACCCTTACGGCAGAAAGTAAAGAAGAATTAAATAGCCTCTTGATGAAAGTGAAAGAGGAAGGTGAAAAAGTTGGCTTAAAGCTCAACATTCAGAAAACTAAGACCATGGCATCTGGTCCCATCACTTCCTGGCAAATATGTGGGGAAACAGTGGCTGACTTTAATTTTTTGGGCCCCAAAATCACTGCAGGTGATTGCAGCCACAAAATTAAAAGATGCTTACTGCTTGGAAGCAAAGTTATGACCAACATAGATAGCATATTAAAAAGCAGAGACATTACTTTGTCAACAAAGGTCCGTCTAGTCAACAAATGTCCATCTAGTCAATGCTATGGATTTTCCAGTAGTCATGTATAGATGTGAGAGTAGGACTATAAAGAAAGCTGAGCACAGAAGAATTGATGCTATTGAACTGTGGTGTTGGAGAAGACTCTTGAGAGTCCCTTGGACAGCAAGGATATCCAACCAGTCAACCCTAAAGGAAATCAGTCCTGGGTATTCATTGGAAGGACTGTTGTTGAAGGTGAAACTCCAATATTTTGGCCACCTGATGCAAAGAGCTGACTCATTTGATAAGGCCCTGATGTTGGGAAAGATTGAAGGCAGGAGGAGAAGGGGACAACAGAGAATGAGATGGTTAGATGGCATCATTGACTCAATGGACATGGGTTTGGGTAAACTCTGGGAGTTGGTGATGGACAGGGAGGCCTGGTGTGCTGTGATTCATGGGGTCACAATGAGTTGGACATGACTGAGCGACTGAACTAACTGAACTGAAGATATTAATCGTTAAAATCAGAACATTTCAGTGGGAAGAAAATACCAAACTCCTGACACTGAATTTTGAGGCTGTAAAACAAATTTAATGTGACTTTTAAAACACCAACTATGATGTGGATGAATGAAGAAGAATTAAAGAGCCTCTTGATGAAAGTGAAAGAGGAGAGTGAAAAAGCTGGCTTAAAACTCAACATTCAGAAAACTCATGGCATCTGGTCCCATCACTTGTTGGCAAACAGATGGGGGAAACAATGGAAACAGTGAGAGAATTTATTTTTTTGAGGGGCTCTAAAGTCACTGAAATGGTGACTGCAGCCATGGAATTAAAAGATGCTGCTCCTTGGAAGAAAAGCTATGACCAGCCTACCAACAAATGTCTATCTAGTCAAAGCTATGGTTTTTCCAGTAGTCATGTATGGATGTGAGAGTTAGACTATAAAGAAAACTGAGCGCCAAAGAACTGATGCTTTTGAATTGTGTGTTGGAGAAGATTCATGAGAGTCCCTTGAACTGCAAGGAGATCAAAACAGTCAATCCTAAAGGAAATCAGTCCTGAATATTCATTGGAAGGACTGATGCTGAAACTGAAACTCCAATACTTGTCCACCTGATGCAAAGAACTGACTCATTGGGAAAGACCCTGATGCTGGGAAAGATTGAAGGCAGGAGGAGAAGGGGACGACAGAGGATAAGATTGCTGGATGTCATCACCAACTCAATGGACATGAGTTTGAGCAAGCTCCAGGAGTTGGTGATGGACAGGGAGGCCTGTCGTGCTGCAGTCCATGGGGTCGCAAAGAGTCAGACACGACTGAGCGACTGAACTGAACTGATGATGTGAATGACAACAACAAAAAAGGTTGAAGGTGTTCTGATTGTATGCTTATTCAGTAATTTTTGTATAACATGTTTAATATTTTCATCCACATTATAGGGAATGAAGTATAATACCGCATAAGAACTATCACAAGTTGTGTTTGCTGCCACTTTTGTAGAGAAAGTGTGCTAAAGAGACAGTGATTTAATAGCCAGGAGACTGAATTACTCTCCTACATCTGCAGCTGCTCTCTGAGGGTCAGGGTTGTGGTCTGTGGATAAGGTAAGGAACAGGGGAAGAGAAAGAAAAACCACGTACAACTGTCTGTGTTATAAATGCTCTGATGGCAAATAGGAAACATTTGTCCCTAAGGACTTGCAATCTGACACCTGTCAAGAACACTAAAGTCTTTTTTAAGAATAAAATGGGGCTAAATTGACTGCTTGTCTTGAAGATTCCTGAAGGGAAGAAGAGAATAAAAATATGGCTTAAGTCACTTTGCTATAACTTACTGAGTGTGGAGCCCTAGAGGCTGTTGTACCATCTTTTTAAATGAAATCAAATGATCCCTTAAGTTTACTAGGAGTTTAAAAAAATGACAAGAATGTGTGGATTTTCTGGATAGAATTCCTATGGATTATTTAAATAGTATTTAAACTGAACATTTTTTCTAGTAAAAACAGCTGAAAGCAGAAAAAAAAAAAAGCATATATCAATGAAAATTCAACGAGGAAACAGGGGAAACAGGATAAGCTTCAGATAATACAGTATGATGACTTAGGAAACAAAGAGGAAAATGTTTTATTTATTCATATAACACATTTTTAATGAATTCCTTCAAGTGCTGACAGTACTGATAAATATGGAGAGATACTTGTGTGAGAAAAGATAAAGGCATGTATAGTCAGGCAGTGGAAACAAATAGTGATTAAAGAATCACAAAAAATGGAAAAAAGTCCATCTCTAACAATGGCTCCAAAAGGATAGTGACTGGATCCTAGCTATCACATACAAGGGGAGTGTTGGTCTGATCTGGAAGGTCAAGGGAGACGTCCTTGAGGAATGATGGTGAAGAATGGGTCTAATTTCAAAGTTATGCTGAACTGGGTGAAGAACTAGAGGAAGGTGACTGAAGCTTAAACTATAAGATGTAGTTAACTCTACATACAAATTTTTTGCACCTAAGATTATGTCAACCAAGAATAGCTGATTGAAAGCTGACATTTTTCTTCACAGAACAGTTTTATTGTTTTACATATTTTTGCTAATGCTGGAGCTGACTGAATTCATGTGAAAAGTGAAGGTAATTTTTAGTAAAGGCTTAAATACATGAGACCCTCATCTTGGTTTTGCACTGACCTTATGGATGTGGTTGGGAAAAATGATGGAAAGCAAATAGACGAATATAGTTCTTGATCTCTGGAATTTTAAAATACAAACCATTAAATGCCATTGACATAAGAAAACATGTGTCATATTCCCACCAAGTTAAATGTAGAGTTATGATTTTTTTAAAAAGAAACCTAGTGGGGTGAAATGAAGTCACTTAGTCATGTCTGACTCTTTGTGACCCATGGACTGTAGCCTACCAGGCTCCCCCATCCATGGGATTTTCCAGTCAATAGTACTGGAGTGGGGTGCCGTTTCCTTCTCTAGGGGATCTTCCTGACCCAGGAATTGAACTCAGGTCTCCCGCATTGTAGACAGACACTAAGTTTGGAATAAAAAGAAATGGTTCAATTATTACCTTTGACACTGCTTTGAAAATAACTTGAAAATTCTGATTGGCTAGACTAAAACAAGGATACAAATGAAAATAAAAACTGGTAGCTCTGAACAAAATTGAGACAGGACAGCTAATTCGTGCTGTGTTACATTTTACATAATAGTGTAAGCCACTATACTTTCATTTGTACAACTCAACAATATAACATTACTCTGCACTCTTATTCTCAGTCTATTGGTCATAAACAGAGTGTACTGCTTCTCAACTGATACTCTCATATTTCACCTCTCTGCGTGTAACTTTCAGTAGTTGCCTGTCTAGCTTTCTTAGTGAGGCACTTGTGGACTACTAGAACTTGAACTTTGCCCACCTCTTCACATTTATAGCTTCACCGCCTGGAACACATGGTTCCTCAGGTTGCTGGCAGAGGAAGAGAGGATGTGGGAAATGAGCACTTATTTCATCTTCCCAGCACCGTAGGTGACATACCGCTTCCTCTCATATCCTATTGATGAAAGATAAATCACAAAGCTCTTCTAGATGCACTGCTGAGATCAGCAAAACATTTCATTTTACTAGGCCCACAGCTACACTACACTTCCCAGTCTAGCAATATCTCCGGTGAGATGAAATGGGTTAGTAAAGATATATTTCTCTAGCCCAATATCAAAGTTTTAGTTACAGCAAAAAATGACTTTCCAAGAATGAGAATATTTATGTGTGCATGATGAACATATTTTCTCCCTATTAACAAGCAATATATAATATGGTATTAAGCCTGATGCATAAAACTCCATTATGATTAAGGAATTGAAGAAAAGAAAATGGATTAATGAAATGCTTACTAGTTGAACTAAGATAACTTGATAATTCAAATGGGGAAGGATTTGCCAGTAGGGCTAGAGATCTAAAGTCTGTTGGAAAAGAATCTCTGTCTGTTGAACAGAGCCTCAAGGTCTCACAAGCTATACTTTCCTTCATTCTTTATTAACTTCCTTATTCTTTGCTTTCTTACAGACAAATCCCAACCTACCCTCATCCATAGTGCTATGATATAGTCTTTCTTGAAATATACTAGTGCCTTTGGTCACATTTCAGCAAAATTTTACTCATCAACTCTTTTGAAGATAATTATGTACATACATGATTATGTGTTTGTTTTAGGGCTCAAGTCTTCAAGTACTATCTACTAGTTCTCACTTCCAAAGTTTTAGAAATTCTACTCTATGGACTCCATATAGTACAAGGCCAAACAGATAATGTTTACTGTCAGGATAAGAGCTACCATTTATGGAATGCAAATCTGTTAAGAGAATGCATGTAGTATCAAGGCCTTACTGGCACCCACAAATCATGCTACCTATATTGCTCTCTTCCAGACACATGCACAGAGAACTCTTTGTCATCTATGGAAAAAGGAAACAAAAAGTAATATTGAATTCGATTACTGTTGGAAGAGTTTTCTAACACACACACACACACACACTCACACACACACACGCATAAAAGGAATGAAAAGAAAACAATGAGAGACTAAATATATTGACAGACAGATATTACCCACAAATGCTATTAAGGAAAACAAATCAACAAAGGGCAAAGAATTTTTTCTAAACATAATATACATAAAATGGGACCACTAATTACCAAGATGGATTGTGTATTCTCAGAAGAGCTAGCGATGATCATTAGAAACCAGCATAGGTTCACTAAGAATAAGTGTTAGTCACTCAAGTCATGTTCTAGTCCTTGAGACCCCATGGGCTGTAGCCCCTAGGCTCCTCCATCCATAGGATTTTCCAGGCAAGAGTACTGGAGTAGGTAGCCATTCCCTTCTCCAGGGGATCTTCCCCACCCAGGAATCAAACCTGGGTCTCCTGAATTGTGGGCAGGTTCTTTACTGTCTTTTAAATAACTTTTTTGGGGCAGAGGGATCAAGTAAATATGATGGAGAAGCATTCAATTTTATTATTATCTTTGCTAGCTTCTCAGATTATTTTTGTAGGCCAGACAAAGAATGTATGTTAGAGATAGCATATTAGATGAATTTTAAATTGATGTAGTTGGTTAAACATTCATGCTAAAAGAATGATAGAAAGAAGTTTCTCCAAGACTCTGTCTTCAATTCTATTCTAATCAATGTTTTAATTAATTATTGGAAAGAAGATATGTGAGGCAGAGTTTATTCAGTTTACTGATTGAACAGAAAACTAATTCAGCAAATTAAATATTTATTAGGTACCTATTATGTTTCTGGCATTGTGCAAGAAGAAAAAAAAAAACTAATAGTATGTGAAGACTACCAAGGAATTTTAATTTATTATAAATTCAATTTAAATATATGAGTGGTTGTTAAAACCAGAAAACACAACCTGAGCTTGCTTGAATAAAATGCATTTAAAACAAAGGAAAAAAAAAGTGGACTGTGGTTTCAGACTATTCAATGTTTTATATGGTCTCCACTACAACTTAGCTGTGTGACATTGTACAGGTTAATTTTCCTAAGCCTCAGTTTTCTTTCTCTAAAATAGGCTAATATCTTTCTCATGTTTATTTGTAAGAAATAGTGAAATGCACAATGTGAAGTATTAAACATCACTGTGGAAAAAGATTATGACTCAGCTCGTGTGTGCTAAGTTACTTTCGTCGTGTACAACTCTGCGATGCTATGGACTGTAGCCCTCCAAGGTCCTCTGTCCATGGGATTCTTCAGGCAAGAATACTGAAATGGGTTGCCATTTCCTTCTCCAGGGGATCTTCTGGGAATGAAACATGCGTCTCTTATGTCTCCTTCTTTAGCAGGCAGGTTCTTTACTACTAGTACCACCTGGGAAACCATTGCTCAGTAAATAGCTACAATTATTCTTAGTTCACTGTACAGATCAACAGATACACATACTGGATCAGGAGACATGAAGCTTGGGTCTCTGTTTTAATTCTTCCTATCATTGACAATGACACATTTAATCTATTTCTAAGTGATCATTCTTCATTCTTGGTATTTCATTTTATTAAGAGTTTTGAAAAAATGGAATCCATTCAGAAAAGAGGAACTGAGATGGCAGCAAGTCTAGAAACCATGCCATGAAAGAAGGATTTTGAAATATTCAAATTAATTAATGAACACTTTGCTTTATTCCACAGAAAGTTATAAGTTACTGACAAAAATGTATACTGTGCAATAGGATAAAAATAGCTAAAGCAGTGAAGGTAAAAAAGAAAGAATATCATGAAACAGGGGTTACTAAATGAATCACAGTTGCATTAAAAGATGAAGAAGGGAATATTTAAGACCAGGACAGCACATAGCTGTTGCTAAAAATTGTTTCCTTTACTCTCACCTTTACTTCCTAGTATTCTCACTCACTTACCCAAATGCCTCCAGAGCCATAATACTTTGACCCCATTGAGATATCTCACCCTTTTACCCCACAGCTTATAACCTGTCAGCCTTGTCTCTTCATTTCCATGTTCTCTAGTTTAGATGGTGTGGTTTTAGTATAAATATAATTGCTTACTCCTATCTCTGTCAGTTGTACTCTGAAGCCAAACCAAAACCCTGGATAAACCACAGTATTTGTCTTAGCCTACAACCACACTGACCAACCACACTTGAAATCAATAATCATTGAGTCTGCTATGTTTTATGAGCTTGATATTCCTGCTTAACTATTTCATTCCTGCTCATATATTATTAGAAGTCTCTCACCCTCTTCTTACTCTTATTTTACACTTTCTTCACTGAGGGACTCTCAAAGTCACTATCTTTCCATCACTCAATCTGTAAAGCTATCTGCCCCTGAAGCAAGATTGTCTGCCCCAGTCAAGTAAAGATGAAGGAATAAATTGACCTCTTATTAAAGTCCAGTGTCTTCACATGTGCTCTGGGTTCTGTCCATTTTCATCATCTCAAGGAATTCATGCCTATGGCTATGATTTTTTTCTAGCATGTCATAAATCTCTTTTCTAATATAGATTATTTTCATCAAGATGAAACAAGCTTTGGTGCCTCATATTCTTTAAACATCCTCCACAAATGCAGGACACTTTCCAGGAATTTTCTTATTTCTGCTCTCCTTTTCAATAGCTTCAGTTTGCTAAAGAGAGGCACACATGCCTCTTTGACTGTAACTCATGTAACCCTTCTTGGTCCAGATTCTTCCTTCACCGACTATTTTCAAAATCTCTAAGAGTCTCTCATGTTACCAAATTTAATAGACACTATTTTTCTCTAACTCACTTGGTGTCTCAACAGCATTTGGTAGATGTGACAAATCACTCTATTTTGGAAAGACTTAATAATTCCTGTTATATCATTTTCATGCATTCTCCTCTTTCTCAAAATGGATTCTTTTCTGTCCTCTTCACTGGCATTGCTCCTTACTAAATTCCTGGTGGACTGATGTTGTGCAAGGTTCAATATTGGGTTCTCATTTTCCTGCCTATATATGTTTTTCCTAAGAAATTATAATCATATCTATGCCTTTAAATGGCATTTGCATTGTAATAATTCACAAATTTATATTTCCAGCACAGATATTACCCTTGAACTTCAGTCACATGTACTCAGTTGTCTACCTGACATCCATTTAAACATTTCAGAGCAAAACAAAAACTTATTGGGTGGGCCCAAATTTGAATTCTCCATTTCCACTCACCATAATATCTTTAAAAAGCCTGTACCTATGCCATTCTTTCAGGAAATGGCACACCAAGGTTACTCTTTATTCTGTCCTTAATCTCAAATTTTATTCTACTCCATTGGCAATTCCAACTGATTCCATTCTCATATTAAATTTTTCATATGGCCACAATCTTCGTGGCTCTTGTCCGAGTCTAAGTCCCCATATTGTTTTCCATGATTACCTCAAAGATCTCTTAGCGGTTTCTTCTCTTTCCACCCCTGTAGAGTAGTCAGAGTGACCTTTCATATGTGCACACCACATCTTTGTCTACAGTCCTAAGTTGACTCATTGCTTTCAGAACTCATTGCTATTAACTATTCAACATTCTTAGCTCACACTGACTTCCTTTCAATTTTTGACATACATCACGTTCTTTTGTCCCTTTAGCTTTTTGATCATATTTTCACTACATTTGATCCACTCTTACTTTATTCAAAATCTCTCATACTTTGGTAATTGTCATATTCTTCAACCTTTAGTATAAATTCTGTCTCCTTACTAGAGGGCTTTTAAACATAGTATCAGTCTCTATCTGTCCACTCCTCTTCTATCATATTATATAATCAGTTCCATCCATTGCATTTATCTCAATCTCTAATCTTTTGTTGTGTTAAAACATTAAAAATAGATTTCTTTTTCTAATGTAAGTTCTACACAGAACTTATATGTCTATCTTTTTTAGTGCTGTGTTCCCAGAATCTAATAATGATTGGAGACGAAAACCTATCTGATGAATGAACAAATGAGTGAATTCACTCAGTGCTTCAGGAGAGAAGAGACTAAACTGAAGTTATAAACAACAACCACACATCTGTGACTAAGAACACAAAGGCTTATTTCTTGCTCATGTTGCAGTTTTTCTCGATATGGTTTTTATTGTAAGAACCTCACTAACATAAAAGTGAGAGGAGACCTGGAAAAATGTGAATTACAATTGCTTCTTGGAGATTCTGCTTACAAGCAACATATTCAATTCCATGCACATTTTATTGGCCAAACTATGTCAAATATGTGTTTCCGAGTTAGATCCTACAGGTAAGGGGGAAGTAAGGTCAGCATCCCAGAGAGAGACTGTGAATATTTTCAACAAGTATACAATTTATTATATGTACCACTGATCATCCATAGGCAGAAGTTGCCCACAAAACTCAGTAAAGAACTCTAAAGTTAGATCTAGATTCAGCAAGAAAACTGGTTTGAATTACATGATCACAGTATGGGGGAGTGACAGCTGATGTGCTGACATTTTCAATCTCTGACATATATGTAATTTTATTGTTGTAAACAATTGAAGGAATGTCATGTGGAAAAGGAACTGAGCTGAAATAACAGATAAGGATAGAGTTTTTAATGACAGGAAAATTTAGTTAAGCTTGACTTACTTAGTTAAGGTAAAAACATTCTATATTTCTATCTGTTTAAAAATGATATAATTCTTTGTAAAAAAAAAAAAGTGAGTATTTTTAAAATCACATAAAGTATTCACAAACTAGCTGCATGCCAGGCCATCAACTAAGGTATAAATATCTACTCTGAGTGTTGAGTAACTCTATTTGTCTCTAAGTTTAAAAGTCTATGGGTTCAAACCTAATACAAAGGACACCGGGCACTTTCTGTCAGTGTGGATTCTAGTGTGATCTTGTTATGCCATCCACAAAGAAAGCATGTTGAATCATCAAGGGTCTTTTATGCTTAAAATTTGAGATTTTTCTTTCATATCAATATCTATTGAATACCTACTCTCTACAAAATTTTGTGGTTAAGTCTTAATAGTACCTAATAGGTTAAAAACTGTGAATAGAACTTATAACTTCAAAAACAACTGAGGGAAGAAGATGATATATATGAGCCATGAGAAAGGATGTGTTAAGAACACCAGAGCTGGTGCAATGAATGAGAAGTTCTATTGAGGAAGCAGCTAGAGATGGCACAAAATATAGCCTTTGAAAAACAGCCCTTGAAAAGTTTTGTTAGACCAAGGAAGAAGAAGGGGAAGACAGAGTATTCCAGAAATTATATGACCTTAAACTTTTGGTTCAAGATGATAGACTAAGTGCAAGTTTTTCTCATCTCCAAACTTTACTGAAAGACAGCAAAGGTACTAGACATAGGTTAATTCCTAATTCTGGAAAGCAGAGAGAAGGGCCATAAAGAAAAAGTAATTTTAAGGTTTTTTTGGAGGATAGAAAGTAGTTACGATATGACTGAAAAAATCCAATGAGTGAGCAATATCACCTGGAACACAGGCAGGAAAGTGTGATGGCTGAGGTGATAGCCATTCTTGTCTTTAGCTTTGTGACTTCAGTTTAGTACTTTCTTATATTTTCTGTCTTCATTGTGGAAGTCCTCACTGTATTCATCCATTCTTCTCCTGAGTTCCTGAAAATTCTTATGACCATTACTTTGAACTGTTTATCAGGTAAATCACTGATCTCCATTTCATTATTTTTTCCCATTAAGACTTTTTTTTTTTTTTTTCAGTGGGTTTTGTCATACATTGATATGAATCAGCCATAGAGTTACACGTATTCCCCATCCCGGTCCCCCATCCCACCTCCCTCTCCCCATTAAGACTTTATCTTTTACTTTTGTTTGGAACATATTTTCCCGTTTCATCACTTTGCTTGACTCTGTGTATCAATTTCTGTACATTAGACAAAATAGCTACTTCTCCTAGTCTTGAAGAAGCCGCTTCCTGTAGGAGATGAAACATGTTGTTCAACCCTACCCTATGTCTTGGTTGTCTCTTAAACCTTTGTGGTTGTCCAAACAGCTTATTCTATTTTTAATGGCTCCCAGTAGTTGAGGCCATGTGAAGACCCGTGAGTATCTCAAATAGGAGAATCTCAGTCAACATATAGATTCAGGCTACTTGGAACCTGTACCCTCAGGCAGTAGCTTTTAAAGTGTGCAGATATATACCATATGTGGGAGCATGTAATCTCCATTGGCTGCCAGTGCCAGGGAGACTTAGAGTGTCCCCTGGCTGCAGTCAAAATCTTGGGGCTGCTGCACACGCTCCTGTCTGTGAGATTCTGGTGAGGGGGGTGAGGCAGAGGGACAGTGCTTAGATGGTGTGCAGTGGCTTACAGGTCCCATGAGCAGGTGTAGAGTCCTTTGTGAAGTGAAAGTGAAAAGTCGCTCAGTTGTGTCTGACTCTTTGCAACCCCATGAACTATGCAGTCCATGGAATTCTCCAGGCCAGAATACTGGAGTGGGTAGTCTTTCCCTTCTCCAGGGCATCTTCCCAACCCAGGGATCGAACACAGGGCTTCCACATTGCAGGCGGATTCTTAACCAGCTGAGCCACAGGGGAAGCCCTTTAGATGTGATGTAGATATAGGTCTTTAGATGTGAGCAAACCCTGAAGTCTGTCTCTCATGCTGAAGCTTTAGAACAAGCAAATAGGTTTTTCCCGCAGAAAGACAGGGAGTGTGTTTTAGTCAGCTGCGGTCTGTACAGTGCCCTGGGGGTGGCTGCCTGCTAGAACTATTAATGTTTTTCTGATTGCTACAGTCCCAAGGGGCCCGGGTCCAGAGCTAGGTGATCAAGGGGCACCTGGTGGGTCGGCGCTGCAAAAACCCGCGGCACCAGAAGTAAGAACCAGGACACTAGACGGGATAAACTCTCCCCTGCGAGGGGTACTGGCACTCAGGAGCCTGGCGGAGGGAGAGCACAGAGATGCTCCTGCAAGCCTCCATTTTCCGACAGGCCCCCAGATACGTGTGAAATGAGACCCCTGCCCCTCAGGCTGACGTGCTGAGACAAAGTCTTGGCACAGGAGTCGGTCAACAGGCTGCCTCTCTACTTGGGATGGGTGATTCCAAACATGCGAACCCTAAAGAGCCGTTTCTAAGGTTGGACCGCAACAACTACATGGGTCTCATGGGCAAGAGCCCTGCCAGATTTTCACATTTAGATGTTTGGGCGGTTCATCACTCAGATACAGATCTTTAAATTTGGGGGTGCCCAGTTTGATGCTCAAACCCTTCGCTCCTCATGGAAAAGCTCGGGATTTTGAGTTTCCTCCCAACTGTGCCTCACTGAGCTAGGGTGGGGTTTATGGTGGAATTGGGTTCCAGCCTCTTTTGCATGGTGTCCGTGTGTGGTTTCTGTCTCTCAAAGTGCAATTTTCAGAGGAAGTTCTTCCATCTGTAGCTGTGCATTCAGTGTGTTTGTGAGAGGAACTGCAGGTTCCTTGAATTGGTTATATTTATATGCAACAAATGTTGACAGTCTACCTGTGAAACTAAAAGTGATTGTTAGAATTCTGCCAACAGCAATGCAAAAGAGAATTATGATTCTGAAAGACATGAAAAAATTTTGATAAAAGATTTGCTGAAGTTTTTCATAGATGATACACATTTGAATATATATTTTAAAATCTAAAAGCAAGTCATACAAAGGGACAAGAAGATACATAAATTTCAAGTTAGAGAGGAAGACCAAAAAGAGTAATAATAATAAAACTACGCTACACTATGAAAAGAGAGATCCTCAGTTTCAGTAAAGTAACTTTGTAGATGAGTTAATCTATAATTTCTTATTTAGATTTGTATGTTGAGAAGGAAGTGAGAATCCACTCCATTATTCCTGCCTGGAAAAACCCCATGGATTGATGAACCTGGCAGGCCACAGTTCATGGAGTCACAAAGAGTCAGTCAGGACTGAACAACTGAGCACAGATTTGTACATAAAATAAAATATACCAAAAAATAAAAATAAGAAAATAAGAGATGGACAAAGATATACATATTAAGTTCAAACAAATTGACAAAAGTGTGAATTTTAATATCAAGCAAAGCAAAAATAAGAGGAAGACTTTTGAATGGGAAATATGCTCGCTCTCTGTCTCTGTATGTATGAAAGTTAAAGTGAAAGCATTAGTTGTTCAGTCGTGTCGGATTATTTGAGACTCCGTGGTCTGACCATGAGATTCTCCAGGCAAGAATACTGGAGTGGGTTGCCATTCCCTTCTCCAGGGGATCTTTCCAACCCGGGGATCAAACCTGGGTCTTCTGCATGTAGGCAGATTCTTTGCTGTCTGAGCTAACAGGGAAGCCCATATATAAAGACAACTACATTAATAATTTGAAGAAACTCAAAACCCAGAGCTTCTCCTAAGGAACAAACAGTTTGAACCCCACAGTTGGGGTTCAGCTTTTAAGACCTGTCAGAGAAACCCCCAAAGCATCCAACTTTGAAAATTCATCAGGGCTCTTGCCCAGGAGAGCTTCTGGGTTGTTGTGATCTGAGGTGAGAAATGGCTCTTCAGGTGTCACATGCTTGGATTCATCCACTCAAATATCCAGCACAAAAGTAGCCTACTGAGGGGTGCCTGAGTTCTATGTGGGGACTTTATTTGGTTGTCTTGGAGTACCAGTCTGAGAGGCATGCACCTGACTTAACACACATCTGGGAACCTGCTGGATGGCTATCTGAAAATGAAGGCTGGTAGAGACAGAGAAAGACAGGGATACAGACTGAAACAGAGGGGGAAAGAGAAAGAGAGATCCAAATAACAAATTAAGTAGCATAAGTGAATCTGCTCAGTTTCTTATCAATGAAAATATTCCCATTTCTTCTCACATCATATGTTACCAGAGTAAATATTTTTGTGTTACTTAGGTGTTGTTGTTTATTGTTACTTCATGTCTGACTCTTTGTGATCCCATGGACTGCAACATACCAGGCTTCCTTGTCCTTCACTATCTCTTGGAGTTTGCTCAAACTCCTGTCCATTGAGTCAGTGATTCCATCCAACCATCTCATGCTCTGTTGTTCCCCTCTCCTTCTGCCTTCAATCTTTCCCAGCACCTGGGTTTTTCCCAGTGAGTTGGCTCTTCGTATCAGGTGGCCAAAGTATTGGAGCTTCAGCTTCAGCATCAGTCCTTTCAATGAATATTCAGGGCTGATTTCTGTTAGGATTGACTGGTTTGATCTCCTGCCTGTCCAGGAGACTCTCAAAAGTCTTCTCCAGCACCATAATTCAAAAGCGTCAATTTTTCAGCACTCAGTTGATCCAACTCTCACATCCATATATGACTACAGGAAAAATCATAGCTTTGACTATACAGCTTTTTGTCTGCAAAGTGATGCCTCTGCTTTGTAATACACTGTCTAGGTTTGTTATAGCTTTTCTTTGAATGAGCAAGCGTCTTTTAATTTTGTAGCTGCAGTCACTGTTTGCAGTGATTTTGAGACCCAAGAAAATAAAATCTGCCACTGTTTACTTACACATTTTTAAAAATAAAAGTTGCTCTTTAAATGCAAATCAATGACTTCATTCTGTATTATTCAAAAGCCCATTAGTCTGTTCCAGTATGGTTCTACAGGTCACCAAACTAAAACATTCTTAAAGAATTTTCAAACAATACTAATTCTTATTATTTTTTGTGTTATACACTAATGATAGATTCAAAAACCTGAGTAAGATACCATATAACTATACGAGTTTATATGTGCCTTTCAACCCACACTAGAACCTTTCAAATAATTTGCAACTTAAAAAAGTGATCATTAAAAAATATAGTCACAAAGAAAACTATAAATCATGTCTATTTTGTAAATCACTTTTGTTATATTTTATAACCATTGTATAATAGAAAAATAAATGAATACCAAGTCAACAAGAATAGGGTAAGTGCTATCTTGACTCAGAAATATGCATGTGGGAGTTTACATAACAATGTCTTAAGAAATGGTTAAGAGAGAGAAGTAAAGCAAATATTAGAGATTGTTAAAAGTGGTTTCTAGTGGATAAATTTCAAAATTAATGGAAGATGATATTTAGAGCAAACTATATTACCTAAACATATTTATGAGATAATATAAAATATTTCAAATAGTATCTGATATTGTTTACATAGACATACATTTTTAAAAATAAAAAAATAACATTTATCTTATTAACAAAAGTGATTTACAATACTGATTTATGATTTACAGTTCTCTTCATGACTATATGTTTATAAAATAAATAAAATAATTTTCAAGTTCATGAAGATAAAAAACATGATGACAAGAACATGATGAAGAAAACAGCTTGTGCAGAGGCCGAAAGGTGGTTGATTAAAATAAGTCAGTATGTCTGTGGCACAGAAATCAAGGAGGAAGGGAAAGTCTAAGACATAAGATTGGGGGCCAATTGAATGTAGGCTTTTTTAGGCTAAGATATTGAGTTTGAATTTATTCTCAGAGTAGTGGTAGACATTGCAGAGTTCGAATCAGTAAAATGCTGAATTAGTTCTAATGAAGCAAGAAGATCAATTGGGAGGCAATTGCAGTCTTTAAGAAGAGAAGTAATGAGGGAGGCCTTGGAGTAATGTGCCAACAGTGAAATAGAAAGATAAGTGGTTAGATTCAAAGTTTATTTTGGAGCTGAAGTTAAGAGCAACTTGAAATGAATCAGATGAGGGCTGGGGGTGAGGAAGGGGTGTATTAAATAAGACTACGGCACGGAAGGTTTTTGGAATGACAGCTCTTTTTGGGTTTGATATCTTTCTGCTACCTAGTATTTATATAAGCTGAGATGTCAACTAGATTTTGAAAATATGAGTCTGGAATATAGTGAATTGATAAGAATAGGAGAAATATAAAGGTACAGTAGATATTTAACATGTATTGATAAATAAGTTTGTGGATACATTTCTTCATAATGATCACAGATAAGGGAAAATACCTTTCAATTTCTAGGAAAACAGCTTGGAGTATGTGTTGTGTGGTCTGTTGTATGATAACTGGTCTTACAGTCATTTTGACACAAGGGTTCCTCTACTTCTGGGTTTCTGTCTGACAAAGTAATACTTACTAGGAGTCCAGTTTGAATGGGAGGCAAAGTGCTGCTATACCAATAGCTGGGCAAATCTTTAACAACTTCTGAGTTAGAGCTGTGGTAAAGTTAAACTGGAGAACACTGCTTAAGCCAGGAGAACAAAACAAGACTTGTGTTTCCATCTCCTTTCCTTGAATCTAAAATGGGTGGGATTGTGTCCAGGTCCTTTGCAGCTCAGGGGTAAGAATCTGCCTGCAGTGTAGGAGTCACAGGAGATGCAGGTTCAATCCCTGGGTCAGGAAGATCCCCCAGAGGAGGGCACGGGAACCCACTCCAGTATTCTTGCCTGGAGAGTCCCATGGACAGAGGAGCCTGGTGGACTACAGTCCATGGGGTTGCAGAGAGTCAGACACGACTGAGGCAACTTAGCATGCATGTACCCCATTGTTAAGTCATAATAAAGATGGAGAAGAAAGGGGGGGAGATAGGGACAGGGGTTTAAAAAGTACAAACTGGTATATATTGCCCGAAGCCGGCACACGAGATCCCACTTAGGACAAGGTCAAGAGGGAGAAAACCTGAGGGCAAGGCGGATCGGGTTTTCAGGGATTCTGAAAAGCTGCCCCCGGCGCTCACCTTAAAGATGATATCTGTCTTCCTGATGCTTGCTTCAATAGACTACTCCCTAATTTCTGTGACACAGGCAGAAGGCCTTCCCCGATCTCTTTCCAAATAAGAATCAATTTAGAACTTTAATCAATAAGTTTCCCGGGCAGTGGTATTTTATGAGATTATCCAGGGTGAAAGGAGGGTTTTAATTTAAACTCCTTTGCTGGTATTTCAGTTTGTTTGGCAAATGCGTTTATGCCCTTGGTACTAATATGCATGATTGCTTATAACACCGTAATCATAAAATAACATAAAGAACCTGATCATATAAAGGCCCTAATAGACACAGAGCCCTTCGGGGGTGAGGAAGCCCTATTAGAGAACATAAAAATATTATTCTAAAAGTGGCTATAGTTAAAGATCTAGAAAAATAAGAGTTTAAAATTGTTAATTTTAACCAGGAATGCTAAACAGGGGCTGCTCACTGGAGCTGCAGAGTCTTTGTGTGGTAAACCTTTCAGATAAATTTAACTGATAACTTCTGCCAAAGGACTGACCTTTGTGTTCGTTAAAGAGTAGATTACGGAAAACAGCTTTGCATTCACCTAGGTCATAAAATGTCAATAGGCCCCAAGGCCAGAAGATAAAGTACAAGACCCTCATAAACAAAGAAGTATACAGAAAACACCCTGGTTTCATGAAGAATAAGCTGATATAATGTTAAACTATCTTCCCCTTAGAAATGTACTAATTCAGGGTATAAAATCCACGGTAAAAAATAAAGCATTGCCAGACTCTGCCAGACCCTGCCAACACCCCTGTCTAGTCATTCTCTCTCTCTCTCTCTCTCTCTCTCTCTCTCCCTCGCAGACTTGGCCCTATCAAGGCTGGTCTCACGTGTCTTCTCTCTCTTTCTCGCCGACGCCGTTCATCCTGAGGGTATCCCCTGGATCCTGCAGAGGCTGGACGCTGGCCATATATAAAATAAGCTTGAAAAGTACATTGGACAGCTCAGGGAATACAGCTAACTTTTATAACAATTTTAATGGAGTATTACCTATACAACTTTTGAATAACTGTGTTGTACACTTGAAACTAATATTGTAAATCAACTATACCTTAATAAACTAAAAAAAAAAAAAAAAAAGGTGCGAGAGGAAGATGGTCAAAAGAGAGCCAGTGTTTGTATAGAAAACTTGCCTGGATATAATCTGAACACTATAATCTGAAAACTGCACTTGGTTCATGACTTCTAAAGTGCTAGTAAAACAGGCTGCCAAATACTGTCTCAGGCATTGACCCCTCCCCTCAGGAATGACTCTGGCCTTGGGAGCAAAAAGTAAAGGAAGTGAGTAGACATTTGAAAATAAAGGGAGATGGACACCTTTTCTTGCAGGTAGAATCATAAAAAGCTGTTTTTCTGGTTCTATGATAAAAGAGCAAAGGAAGACTCAAAGGGATTAAAACACAACCAATTCCAAGTAAAATCCTAGGGAATACTTTTTAAAGCAATGTATAATTAACTTGTCAAATGCTTTACCTCACACATTATTCAAGCAAACAGCTTAGAAATATTCTATCGACAATAGAATGTAAACTGTTTTGTTGAATAGGACTACTTGTAACTACATTTTCAATGTTCTACCTGTATTATGCATTTTCTGTTGTGACATACAAGGAATGTGAATAGCATTTGTAGCTACATTAGCATAGATAACATCACAAAGATTATCAATCCCTATTCTTTATGACATACATTTGTTATAATCTTTTATGAAGATAAAACTACCCTTCTTGATAAAAGTGATGAAGATAATTTTATGGAACACTCATTTGGGGTAGGAGAGAGGTAGAGAAGGTAAGCAAAGGAAATATATTTCTGATCAATAAGAGATTCTCTTGTCATTCATGATTCTCATTTTTGATAATCTTAGAAGATGCTTCAAAATGAAATCCAAAGTGCAAAATAACTGACATAAATCTTTTTAGGGCAAAAAGGTAGATATTGAATAAAATCTTACACATACACTCTCATATAAATAATTCTCTTCATATAATGCAAATGCCTCCTTTTGACCTGCCTCTTACATTTCAGTCTTGTTTTACATTTGTTACATACCTAATGTATCAGTCAAAGTATGCTACTTAAGGCTCTCCCAATCTAATCACTCTGCACACAATATTTTTTAATATGTCTCTTAAGAATAGCTTGTAGAAGCTTAAAATTGCCATACTTACCCCTCTCACTACCTACATGCTGCATTTTATTTGACTGCATCTTGCTTGTTGAGGAGGATCCAAAGCTGAGATGTCATTCTCTGGGGATGTCTCCCCAAGTCTCTCTGCTCTCTGTTCTTTGCAGGCTGTATTCTCCTCAGTTATCCTAAGCATCACACTACAGGGCTACTTTGAGCTTGCCTGTCTGTCTCCTCCAGTCAGCTGCTTTGAGTGGGGAAGGTATGTTCTAGATCCAGATACTACTGTGTTGGGGGAGTTTGTAATTTCCTTGGTTCTGTCTCATCACAGCAAAAATTTGAAATGCTGGACAGACAAGTGTTACAGCTCAGTTTTATTTGACAAGCAAAGGAAAATGCCTCATCGAGGTTTGAGGGTGGGCTGACCCAAAAGATTCGAAGAGAAGAGAGGCCTGAGGCTCAATTTTGGCTCCTTTTTTTATGTTTTCTCTCCTCCCCCGGAGTCTGCGATATGTTAATTGGGCTGGCCAGGAGGGCTGTTTGTTTCCTCTGAGGTCCTCACTCTGGTCCTGGGACCTTTCTTTGTTCTATTTTCATGGGCTTTTCCCTTCTTTGTCTTTTAGCCACCTCCATTCTGGACTCCTTTCTCCTATTCTAACTACCTAATACCTGGAAATTGATACAGTGTTGGTCATATGGTAAGTACTCAGGAAATATTATTAAATAAATTAATATATGTCTAAACAGTGTTATTTTGAGAAAACTGTCTTAAGGAAAGCAAAATTTTTTCTAACTTTTCTAATTTTTTCTAACTAGAAAGATGATATGCAGAAATCTGTTTGTAATAAAAAGAATTAGAGTGAAAGACAAGAAATAATATCTATTTCCATATTCAATAAGATGTATAAAACTCTTCATATATATGATTTCAAATATTTATAGAAAGGATTATTGTTTGATATTATCTAAATAGACGGTTTATTGTTTATTTGGAAGTGAATGTTTTTTCATATTATTTGCTTCCTAATCATATCAGGAAAAATCAAACCATTCATTGAAAAAGGTCCACTATCATCTAGATAAAGCAATCTTTGCCTACAGCAGATGCAAATATTAAACAAAATTGTATACATCATTTCATGTCAATTACCATTCAACTTATGAAGCAACTTCTTTTGCTGTTAATTTTATTATACTGATGGTCAGTTTTTCCTCTCTGGGTTTCTAGAACAAGACACACAATTATTACTTTAATTGATACTCTCTGTCTACACACACACACACACACACACACACACACACACACACACACACAGAAAAAAATCAGTCACAATTGTATATTCTGTTTACAGTTGCTTGTCCATTCTATGTAGTCTCTTTTCTATATACACACTTTGCTTATTTGCTGCATCTGTACAATGGGATTGCTGTTTATGGCTCTGACAGTTCCTAGTGCTAGTGGTACACTTTCTGCCAACAATTGGCCAGGCTACTTTTAGTTAGTCTTTGAAACCTTCTGATATCTTAATGTTTCCATCTATACAATAGAGATAACAGTAATATACAAAGACAATAATATAAATTACATTATTGTTACAGTATATAGATGTACTACATTTTAACAACATTAAAGCAGCGATGGTCATTGCCCATTGATGTGTCTTCAACTATTGTGCAATTTGTTAGAACAGACAGCATCACCAAAAATAAGCTTCTTTCTTGCTTCTGCCTAGTATGAGATGACAGGAGTATACATATACATCTTTCCCTTCTTTTGTATATTTATTTCCTTTCTATTTTTTTTAAATAAAAGAGTTTCTTGACTACTTTTTCCTAGCACATCTGCATTAAGCTCAAAACAGGGTCTAAGGCTGCCAGCTGCATTTATTTTCCAAATGATTCTGATTATTATGTATTTCTTTTTCTTACATAAATATATGTAAAAATAAATTTAAAAGTTATTTATTTTGGCTTGTTAAAAACACGAAGCTTGGGAAGGAATGTTAACCAAGATAAATATTCAATTTGTCCTTCAGCTGATTACTGAATAACTTGAAATGGCTTTGGCTTTTTATTTATTTATTTATTTTAGGTATGCAGTGAACACATGATTTAAAAAGGTTGGAAACCAAGTAAATCGATGTTTTGGCAAAGAGAAAAATTTTAATGGCACACTATGTGATAATTATAATTATCCCTTAACCCACTGTTTGTGGGTAGGTATAATCTCAAGGCAAGTGTGAATGAAACAAACATCTGTAAATTGCTCTGGGCATATTTGTTTTACTTTATTTATTCTACGTTTTTCTAACTAGTAAAAATATATTGTGTCAACAGGTGTCTGTAGGACTTACAAAGAAGGCACTCACTTGTACCCTGTGAACCTAGGGTGGGTGTCAAGTGCTCCTGAATCTACTAGGGGTCATGGGCTAAAGAGGAAGCTTCTACTTCTAAGCTGTCTAAACCCACAGTTTCTTGGGAGACCTTTTAAAAATGACTCTGAAGTAATTAAACTGCACTTTCAGTAATCTATAAATGCAGTTTAGATACTCATCCTTTCAATATAAGCACTGTTATCAGGACTGAGAGTTGGCAGCTTTCTCTGTATAGGTCCAGTGCTAATCAATGAATTATCTGGGCTTCAGCTATGTTCTCATTATATGAACACAGAATACTTGAGTGAAATTAGTTCTTTTCACAATTTTTTATCAATAGAGTCAAGAATATTTCTAACGAGTATGTTTCCAGTCACACAAATAGTAGCACACAAATCAATAAGCATCATGCAATTTGAATATTGAATTCACCCTTTGAAATGGCCTTAGAAACTTAGCTTATTGATATGGGAAAGCTTTAATTGCAATTGTCATTAGAAGAACACAAAATCCAAATGTCAAAACTCCTTTGCAATTGGGAGAGCAATGAAGTTAAAATAGCCATGGTCATCAAAGTGATGAGTTCAGGAAATTCCAGGAAGTCACAGGAGTCCTTTGAAAAGCCAAGAGCAGTTGGGTCAGCATTAGCATACATTGTATGAATAAAGGGCTGCTTTTATTCACTGTTATGTTTCATTTTTTTAATGTAAAGATATATTTCAATTAAAGTGCCAGGATGATAATGCTTAAGAACATTCAAATGACTTCTCTAATGTGCAAGATTAAAAACAGTTAACAGAGTTAAGTAGGGAGTTTAAGAGTCTAGATTTGAGGCTAGGAAGTCAGGGGTGAGGCTATCAAATACATACATAAATCATGAACTTCTGTGTCTGCAGGTTCCATAGCACTAAAGAGCTTAAATCTGTGATAAAAAATGGGCAATGGAATAATGGCATAATTTAAATTGCTGAGGAGTATATAACTTTGCATTCAGGTGGTTAGACTGGATTTGTGTAGATGGTGGAGGGGAAAGAATTAGGTGATAAAATTTCAACCTGAACTTCTAAAATTGATTGTCACTCTGAAGATTCATAAATTGTTTTTATTATAATCACTTTCACGCAGTGGAGGCTCAATAAATATTAATGAAATTGTTTACAATAATGGTGTGAGGAGAGGGAAAAAAAATCCTTTTATTCTTTTAGGTTCTTAACTGAGAATCCTGTTATAAAAGATAGATTAATTAGTGAAAAAAGAAATGCATTAATATGTTTATATGGCAGCAACTCAGGAATAAGTAAACTCAAAGAGGTGGTTAGAACTTGAACTCAACTATAATCTTTAATTAAAGCATAGAAAAGTGCAGAGGAGGCGAGTCCTGGGATGATTATCAAAAATAGTTCAATAACAAGGAAAAGACTTGAGTCTATGCCTTCTCCATTGATAGAAATTGCTCATGACTTAGAGTCACCCTTCTCTTCTAGGTACAGTGAGAATTGTTGTTTAGTCACTAACTCGTGTCTGACTCTTTTGTGATCCCATGTTCTGTTGCCTGCCAGGCTCCTCTGTTCATGAAATTTTCCAGAAGAGAATACTTGGAGTGGGTTGTCATTTCCTTCTCCAGGGTATCATCCTGACAGTAGGAATCAAATCCCTGTCTCCTGCATTAGCAGACAGATTCTTTACCATTGAGCCACCAGGGAAGCCCCAAGATGGAGAAATTCTTTATAAATGTAAATTTCCATTACAAAAGGATAGTTTACGGTTTCCAAAGCTTCTGTTTCTACTGTTTTTCAAAATAATCAGACCAAACCTATCCTTAAGCCAAAGAGCCACGTTTTGCAGAAGCATACAATGACCCAATCACAATAACAACTAACACTACTAATACTTGATGAGTATTATGATAAGCTGAGGCTTTGTTCTAAAAGTTCCTTATATGCCAACCTATATGATTTCAACAAAATTATAAAGCAGATTTATTTCTGTTCATGCTTTAAAGATGAACTTCGTGAATTTAAAATACAAAGTTATAACGTGATGGAGGTCTGCATAGCTCATCCTTGTTCTCCAAGATCCTTCTGTGAAATTTAAAGTTGTTTATGTATCTATTAATTTTATAATCTCTACTCTAAGTTACTAACTTCAGATTCAGACAATTGAGGTGTTTTTGTTTTCTATTAGGAGTTTTAATTCCAATAATTTTTACATTGCTTAATCACTATAGCTGCCAGATGCAAGTGGGTAGTTTTTTTTTTTTTTTTTTTTTAACTACATTTGTTAGTATAATTTCTCCTTTTTTCCTTTCCTTGGTTGTGTCTTTTTTTTTTAAAAATTAATTTATTTTTTATTGAAGGATAACTGCTTTACAGAATTTTGCTGTTTTCTGTCAAACCTCAACATGAATCAGCCATAGGTCTCATTTTTGATGACCACTTATTCATAAAAATCATCTAGAAAACTTAAGGACAATTTCACCTCTTTTACAAATTTGGTGCATTCACAGAGGAAATTTATATAATGCTTATTTCATGTATAGCAAAAAGGGAGAAAAACATGAGGCTTTGCCCTCAACAATAAAGCAGCACAAAGACAATCTGTATATGTATAGCAAACAAAAGAGACATAATATATTCAAGTAGGAGCTAACTGAATTGCATTCAACTCCCAGAAAGTGTTGTCAATTTTTCTAGTGATTAAAAAGCTGCTATGTCAAAAGGTTGATGATGTTGTAAAATAAAAGTCATATTTTGTGATAAGATTAGAAAAAATTAGACATAAAATATGTTCTTTTCCATTTGGCCTCCACTGTTCACATACTTTTGAAGCCTGGCTTGGACCAGTTAGAACCAGACATGGAACAATGGACTGGTTCCAAATTGGGAAAAGAGTATGTCAAGGCTGTATATTGTACCCTGCTTATTTAACTTATATGCAGAAATCATGGTAAATGCTGGCCTGGTTGAAGCACAGGCTGGAATCAAGTTTGCCAGGAGAATATCAATAACCTCAGATACGAGGATGATATCACCATTATGGCAGAAAGTGAAGAGGAACTAAAGAGTCTTTTTATGAAAGTGAAAGAGGAGAGTGAAAAAGCTGGCTTAAAACTCAACATTCAAAAAACTGTCATGACATCTGGTTTCATCATTTAATGGCAAAAAGATGGGGAAACAATGGAAACAGTGACAGAATTTATTTTCTTGGTCTCCAAAATCACTGCAGATGGTGACTGCAGTCTTGCAATTAAAAGATGCTTATTTCTTAGAAGAAAAGTTATGACCAACCTAGACAGCATATTAAAAAGCATAGACATTACTTGGCAGACAAAAGTCTGTCTAGTTAAAGCTATGGTTTTCCCAGTAGTCATGTATGGATGTGCGAGTTAGACTGAGCGCCAAAGAACTGATGCTTTTGAACTGTGGTATTGGAGAAGACTCTTGAGAGTCCCTCGGACAGCAAGGAGATCCAACCAGTCCATCCTAAAGGAAATCAGTCCTGAATATTCATTGGAAGGACTGATGCTGAAGCTGAAACTCCAGTACTTTAGCCACCTGATGCAAAGAACTGACTCACTGGAAAAGACCCTGATGCTGGGAAAGATTGAAGGCTGGAGGAGAAGGGGATGATGGAGGATGAGATGGTTGCATGGTATCACCGGCTTGATGGACATGAGTTTGAGCAAGCTTCGGGAGTTGGTGATGGACAGGGAAACCTGGAATGCTGCAGTCCATGGGGTTGTAATGAATCGGACATGACTGAGCAGAAAGTGAACTGAACTGAACTCCTCGACTGTGTACTGTGTATCTGGCATTATGCCTCAACCAAGCCTCCCCGACAGCAGAAACACATGCTCAGTCATAAAAAGACACATTCTCATAGCATCAACAAGATAATTCCTTGGAAGACAGCATTCCTTCCTGCTCTTGTAAGGGGGTCACCATGGCCCACCACTTTGTACTTGCAGATCTAGATTGTATAAACTATTAATAATGTGCCATGTACAGCTGTCTGTCTCAAAAAACTTATATAACTGTGCTTTACCTTCTAATGGCAACCCACTCTAGTACTCTTGCCTGGAAAAACCCATGGACAGGGGAGGCTGGTGGTCTACAGTTCAGGGGGTCACCAGGAGTCAGACATGACTGAGTGCTTATGCTGCCTTCTACCAGGTGGAACGAGTCTTAGAACTTTCTCACATGCTGTTCCTGGGTTACAATCCTCAATTTGACTCCAATAAAAAATATCACTTCTTTCTTAGATTGACTGTTTTGTTGACAGTGTTATACACCAGCCAAGGTACTAAGCAGTAATTGATGCTCGGTTATCTATATTGAGACTCACTTTATTTTGAGTACAGCAATAAAATCTGGACAGGTTATCGGCACTTAAAGTAAGGCAGCAACACTTGAGACTATTACCTTCTGATGTGGCCACAGTTTATACTCAACATTAATTACTAATATTTGTCATTTCACAGTTTATTGATTGGTTGTACTTCGTTGCTTGTTAAGACATGAGTTGTCAAGTGTTTGCCAATAAATTCAGCTAAAAAGAAATTCCCTCAGGAATTTGCAGAAAATGCAGCTCACAATTATAAAGCTGGGTCTCATTATCTAAAAAGCTGGTCTGTGATTTCCAATGACTTTATTCTCCTATGTTGTGTTGCTTTCTAAAGAGATTCTGTATGTTCTGTATGCAGTTCTTTGTAATGGAATGTAATCAGTAAGTAACTTAGCCTTTCTGTTATTTTTTTTTTCTGTTATTTTTTTTTACTACAAGTTATTCTTCATTGTTTAATCTGGCTGTTTCCTGGTGGCACTAATTCACTGTTTTTCCCTTCCGTAAGCATTCATTAAGGGTTCACTATGAGTATGGAACTGTCTGCCAAGCTTTCTATCGTTTTATTTATTTTTTCTTTAATCAGGTGAGCAGCCCTCAGTTCAGTTCAGTCACTCTGTCCTATCTGACTTTGCAACACCATGGACTGCAGCACTCCAGGCTTTCCTGTTTGTTACCAACTCTTGGAGATCGCTCAAGCTCATCTCCATTGAGCTGGTGATACCATCCAACCATCTAATCCTCTGTTGCTCTCTTCACCTCCTCTCTTCAATCTTTCCCAGTATCAGGGTCTTTTCTAATGAGTCACCTCTCATCAGGTGACTAAAGTACTGAAGCTTCAGCTTCAGCATCAGTCCTTCCAATGAATATTCAGGACTGATTTCCTTTAGGATTGACTAGTTGGATATCCTTGCAGTTCAAGGGACTCTCAAGTGTCTTCTCCACCACCACAGTTCAAAGGCATCAATTCTTCAGCATCAGCTTTCTTTATGGTCCAACTTTGGAAAAACCATAGCTTTGACTAGATGAACTTTGTTGGCAAAGTAATGTGTCTGCTTTTTAATATGCTGTCTAGGTTGGCCATAGCTTTTCTTCCAAGGAGCAAGCGTCTTTTAACTTCGTGGCCACAGCCATCATCTGCAGTGGTTTTGGATCCCAAGAAAATAAAATCTCCCTCTATCTCCATTGTTTCCACATCTGTTGCCATGAAGTGATGGAACCAGAAGCTTAGATCTTCGGGGTTTTTTTTTTTTTTTTTTTTTAATATTTTTTTAAGCCAGCTTTTTCACTCTCTTCTTTCACTTTCATCAAGAGACTCTTTAGCTCCTTTTTGTTTTCTGCCATATGGGTGGTGTCATCTGCATATTTGAGGTTATTGATATTTCTTCCTGCAATCTTGATTCCAGTTTGTGCTTCATCCATCCCAGCATTTCCCATAGTGGGAAATGCTGCATATAAGTTAAATAAGTTAAATTACTTAAGTTAATTATATATAAGTTAAATACATTATTTAAGTATAGGTTAAATAAACAGGGTGACAGTATACAGACTTATGTACTCTTTTCCCAATTTGGAACCAGTCCATTGTTCCATGTCCAGTTCAGACTTGTTTTTGACCTGCATACAGGTTTCTCAGGAGGCAGGTGAGGTGGTTTAGTATTCCCATCTCTTTAAGAATTTTCCACAGTTCGTTTTGATGCACACAGTCAAAGATTTTAGCATAGTCAATGAAGTAGAAGTAAATGTTTTTCTGGAATTCTCTTGCTTTTTCTGAAATCCAGCACATGTTGGCAATTAATCTTAAAATTCTTCATTATTATTGTCAATATCACTTATTTCATTAACATGTCACCAAATTAAAAAAAAAATTAGTTTCTCTTTGTACCAGAAATCCTTTTCATTGTATTATGAATTATTAATTTCATAGTAATGAAAGTCCATATATCCTTAACATTTCTTGCATCTCCACTATTGACCATCTAAAAAGTATCTTCTAAGATGTAAATAATTTAGATTTAAGTATGTTTCTTTCCATAAGTGAACCTCAGATTTGGTCCCTTTATATTCTATATTGCTTCTCTTCTGTCAGCCTAAGAAGCTCAAGTCTTCTGGTTCATTCAGTATCACTAGGCTTTTTTTATTTTATTTTTTCTGAACATCTTCTAATTTGATTCAATATCTACCATTATCCACCTCAACTCATCAAACTCTTTCACTATGTTCCCTGGACTAATATTGATAGCAAAACCCTCTATTGTACAGCTAGGGTTATCATAGCAAGCAACCCAAATTGGTGACTTAAATAACAGAAATGTTTTTTTGTGATTCTTGAGGCTGGAACTCTGAGATCAAGGTATTGGCGTGGTCGGTTTCCTGTGAAGAAAACAGCTTGTGTTGGCCATTTGCTCACTTGTGTCTTCACATGATCTTCTGCCTGTAACTCTCTGTGTCCAAACTTCCTTTTTTTATAAGGACACCAGTCATAGTCAATTAGGGCCCAGCACAATTATCATTTTAAAGTTAAGTGCCTATTTAAAGACTATATCTTCAAATATGGTCACATTCTGAGGTGAAAATTTTAGGACTTAAACATGTAAATTGCCGGGAAACACAACTTACCCCATAACACCTATATATACAATTTCTTCTCTAAGCATTATATTTAGCTCTTTCTGTGGTTTGAATCCAGCTTTCCCCTAAGGCCACCGCTTCCCCACAGATATTTCTTTATTTTTAGTAGTTTTGATACATAGGTGTATACATACACAACAGGGTCTGGAAGTGAAATAGTTATCTTCCTTCCTATGGTTATAGCCTAGACTTTATTATAATCAAAACTGTAACGCTTTCAATATTGTGATTTTGCAGAGTACACTCTCTGACATCCCACTCTGAGCTGTGGTGTGTGTGCTAAGTCGCTTCAGTCAAGTCCAACTCTTTGCATTACTCTGAAATGTAGCCTGCAAGACTCCTTCTGTCTCTGGGATTCTCCAGGCAAGAATACTGGAGTGGGTTGGCATGCCCTTCTCCAGGGGACCTTCCTGACCTCTTATGTCTCCTGCATTTGCAGGTGAGTTCTTTACCACCAGTGCCACCTAGGAAACCCACTCTAAGACCCTTACCTCTGCTGTTTCCCAGTCAGTTCTGATTATCAGATTGATCCTATCATTTTCCCACTACCTACACACCCTGTCTTAGCTCTTCCCTTTTCAACTCAGTTTTGATTTCCTCTCTTGCTGCTTACTAACGTGGCAAAATCCCAGCCTGATTAAACCCAAATATTTTCTGACTACTCATTGGTATTTGAGAAATTAATAAGCCTGGAGGAATAACATACTGTGGTAGCTGCTGCTGCTGCTGCTAAGTCACATCAGTCGTGTCTGACTTTTTGCGACCCCATAGATGGTAACCCCACCAGGCTCCACCCTCCCTGTGATTCTCAAGGCAAGAACACTGGAGTGGGCATACTGTGGTAGAGGTGCTACTTAAATCAAAGGGCTTAATTTGAGGTGACCCTTGTAACAGGCTTTCATGGTGGCTCAAATGGTAGAGAATCTGCCGGCAATGCAGGAGACCTGGGTTCAATACCTGGATCAATGGCAGCCCACCGCAGCATTCTTGTCTGGACGATCCCATGGACAGAGGAGCCTGGCGGGCTACAGTCCATGGGGTTGCAAACAGTTAGATATAACCGAGCAACTTTCCACAGTTTATTGTGATCCACACAGTCAAAGGCTTTGGCATAGTCAATAAAGCAAAAACAGATGTTTTTCTGGAACTCTCTTGCTTTTTCAATGACCCAGCGGATATTGGCAATTTGATCTCTGGTTCCTCTGCCTTTCTAAAACCAGCTTCAACATCTGGAAGCTCACGGTTCACGTATTGCTGAAGCCTGGCTTGGGGAATTTTGAGCATTACTTTATAGTATGTGAGATGAGTGCAATTGTGTGGTAGTTTGAGCATTTTTTGACATTGCCTTTCTTTGGGATTGGAATGAAAACTGACCTTTTCCAGTCCTGTGGCCACTGCTGAGTTTTCCAAATTTGCTGGCATATTGAGTGCAGCACTTTCACAGTCTTTCAGGATCTGAAATAGCTCAACTGGAATTCCATCACCTCCACTAGCTTTGTTTGTAGTGATGCTTTCTAAGGCCCACTTGACTTCACATTCCAGGATGTCTGGCTCTAGGTGAGTGTTCACACCATCGTGATTATCTGGGTTGTGAAGATCTTTTTTGTACAGTTTTTCTGTTTATTCTTGCCATCTCTTCTTAAAATCTTCTGCTTCTGTTAGGTCCTTATCATTTATGTCCTTTACTGAGCCTATCTTTGCATGAAATATTCCCTTGGTATCTCTAATTTTGTTGAAGAGATCTCTAGTCTGTGTGGATCACAATAAACTGTGGAAGATTCTTAAAGAGATGGGAATACCAGATCATCTGCCCTGTCTCTTGAGAAACCTGTATGCAGGTCAGGAAGCAACAGTTAGAACTAGACATGGAACAACAGACTGGTTCTAAATAGGAAAAGGAGTACATCAAGGCTGTATATTGTCACCCTGCTTATTTAACTTATATGCAGAGTACATCATGAGAAACGCTGGGCTGGAAGAAGTACAAGCTGGAATCAAGATTGCTGGGAAAAATATCAATACCCTCACATATTCAGATGACACCACCCTTATGGCAGAGAGTGAAGAGGAACTAAAAAGTCTCTTGATGAAAGTGAAAGAGGAGAGAGAAAAAGTTGGCTTAAAGCTCAACATTCAGAAAAGTAAGATCATGGCATCTGGTCCCATCACTTCATGGAAAATAGATGGGGAGACAGTGGAAACAGTGTCAGACTTTACTTTTGGGGGCTCCAAAATCACTGCAGATGGTGATTGCAGCCCTGAGATCTGGACTTACAGGACAATCTCCATCTTTTTTCTTCGACTCCAACTGAACAGGCAATAAAATTCATGGGAAATTTTTTAATGCAATTAAGATCAGATAATGGAGACTAAGAGTTCTTTTTTTTTTTTTTTTTGTATAACAACCTATTAAAGATATGCTAAAAGGCTTACCATCTTGTGTGCATAGCCTAATTAGACTCTCAGCTTTCTAACAGAAATTTCCTTCCTTCCTTTACTTCTTCCCTTTCCTGTATCTGAAATCTTACAGCTCTCCAGGAAAAAACACCATGCACAGGAAAGTAAGCAAACAAACAAACAAACATGGAGATTACAGCAATTGATCACCTGTGCTTAAGTGGCTAAGACAAGGCAAGAATGAGGAATTGAAGGAAGGCATTTCCTCATTCATTGAATATTTATGGAAATCTTACCACATTCTAGACATCATTCTGTGCTGGAGATACAGCGGCAAACCACAGAATATTTGACAAGGAGTTGACAAATATTAGACAATTTAGAAAGTGATCATATCTCTGATGGGAAGTGTCTCACTTTTGAGCCTCCCTCCCCCTCTGACCCCATCCCTTCAGGTATCACTAAACCCCAGGCTGGCCTCTCATTGGTGTATAACAGCTTCCCACTAGTTTTCTGTTTTACACATGATAGAGCATTTATGTCAATGCTACTTTCAAAATTCATGCTACCCTCTTCTTCCCCCAATATGTCCACATGTTCATTCTCTATAGTTGTGTCTCCATTCTTTCTCTGCAAATAAGTTCATTGGTACCATTTTTCTAGATGCCATTTTAATGTGTGTATGAATAATATTTGTTTTCCTCTTTCTTACTTACTTACCTCTCTATAACAGGTTCTATGTTCATCCACCACATTAGAATTAACTCAAATTAATTCCTTTTTATGACAAAGTAATCTTGGTTAATTTAAGCAAATTGAAAGTTCAGTAAGCATTTTTTTCTGACCATAGAGCTATAAGGTTAGATATCAATCCTGGGGTGGGGGGTGTGGGGGAGAAAGTAAAAAACACAAACACATGGAGACCAAATAATATGCTTCTAAATAGCCAAAGTGTCACTGAAGGAATAAAATAATGTCTTGAAACAAATGGCAATTGAAACAAGATGACTCAAAACTAATGGGATGTAGTAAAAGTGGTGGCAACAGACATTTATAGCAATAGAAGTCTATCTCAAGAAAAGAGAAAAACATCAAATAAACAATCTTACAAATAAACTAATCTTACACCTAAAGCAACTAGGAAAAAAAGAACAACAACAACAAAAATCCCAAAGTTAGTAGATGGAAAGAAATCATTAAGATCAGAGCAGAAATAATTTTTTTTTAAAAAGATATAAACAATAGCAAAGATCAATGAAACCAAAAGATGGTTCTTTGAGAAAATAAATAAAACTGATAAACCTTTAGCTAGACCCATCAAGAAAAAAGGGAGATAGCAGCCATCCTGACTGGCATGTAATGGTACTTCATTGGTTTTGATTTGCATTTCTCTGATAATGAGTGACGTTGAGCATCTTTTCATGTGTTTGTTAGCCATCTGTATGTTTCCTAATAAATGGGAAAAAAAAGGGAGAAAACTGAAATCTATAAAATTAGAAGTGAAAAAGAAGTTAGAGCAGACAATGCAGAAAAACAAAGGGTCTTAAAAGACTGCTACAAGGAGCCATATGCCAATAAATTGAACAACCTGGAAGAAATGGACAAATTCTCAGAAAAGTATAGCCTTCCAAAACTGAACCAGGAAGAAATATAAAATATGAACAGACTAATCACAAGCACTGAAATTGAAACTGGGATCAAAAACCTTCCAACAAGCCAAAGTCTAGAGTCAGATGGCTTCACAGGCAAATTCTACCAAAAGTTTAGAGAAGAGCTATCCCACCCAAGTTCTTCCTATCCCACTCAAAGTCTTCCAAGGAGTTGCAGAAGGAACACTTCCAAAATCATTCTACAAGGCCACCATCATCCTGATATCAAAACCCAAAGCCTCAACAAAATCTTAGCAAACAGAAACCAACAACACATTAAAATGATCATACACTATGACAATATAGAGTTTATCCCAGGATCATACACTATGACAATATAGAGTTTATCCCAGGGATGCAAAGATTCTTCAATACGCTCAAATCAATCAATGTGATACATCATATTAACAATTTGAAAGATAAAAACCATATGATCATCTCAACAGATGCAGAGAAAGCTTTCAACAAAATTAAACACCCATTTATGACTTAAAAACAAACAAGCAAACAAAAACCTCCAGAAAATTGGCATTCAAGGAACCTACCACAACATAATAAAGGCTATATTCGAGAAAACCACAGCAAACATTATTCTCAATGAGAGTGTTCTTTTTGATAGATTTACTAGGATCCCTTTTTGAGAAAAAGATGACTTCACAGAGACCTGCATGATGAGGAGTCATCTATTTAAACTTCAGAGGAAAGACGCTGATGAATATGAGCACCAAGCAATTTGTACTTTATGAAGTGCCTGTGTATTCCATTCAAGGGGCTTCCCTGGAGCTCAGCTGTTAAAGAATCCACATGCAGTGTATGAGACACCAGTTTGATTCCTGGGTTGGAAAGATCCCCTGGAGAGGGGATAGGCTGCCCACTCCAGTATTCTTGGGCTTCCCTTGTGGCTCAGATGGTAAAGAATCTACCTGCAATGTGGGAGACCTTGGTTTGATCCTTGGGTTGGGAAGATCTCCTGGAGAAGGGCATGACAACCCACTCCGGTGTTCTTGCCTGGAGAATCCCCATGGACAGAGGATCCTGGTGGTCTACAGTCTAAGGGGTCACAAAGGGTTGGACATGACTGAGCGACTAAGCACAGCGCACACAATCCACTGAAGAGGCAAAGCGTAAGAGAGAGACTGGATTGCAGATCACGGAGGCTGTTTGAGGCTTTGGCAGAGAGTTTGGACTTAATTCTAAGTGTGACTAGAAGTTAACAGATGGCTTTTAGAGGGCAAAAATATAATTCATATAAAAAATAATCTGGCCTCTATGTGATAAATATACAATAAGGAGACACTAATGATTGTAGGGAGACAAATTAGAAGGCTATCATGGCAGTTCAGTGAGAGAAGATGATGGTTTTGTTCTAAAGTGGTAATGGTTAAGTTGTAGAACAAGAAGTATTTTTGGATTGACTGGATTGTAGGGAAAAAAAAAAAAAGAAATGAGAAGGGAAACCCTTGTAGTCTGGGGAAGTGGGTCTCCCTGAGAGCTCAATATGAGTTGGCATGCAGGCTACCATAGAAGGCTACAATCCTACTTGCATCTTGAAAAGCAGAAGCAGAGGCAGACGTTGATGTGATAAGATGCAGTAGGTACTCCTGAGTCTACCCTTGAGTGGATTTCATAAAAATTATAATAATTTGAGCCCTAAATAAATGCTTCCTTTGCATATCCTTCTGGATTCTATGCAAGAAAGTCCTTTTTGATAACTGACAATGCAGTCTGATATTAAGGGCTTCCCTGGTGGCTCAGGTGGTAAAGAATCCACCTGCAATGTAGAAGACCTGGGTTCGATCCCTCGGTCTAGAAGATCCCTAGAGAAGGGAATGGCTACCCATTCCGGTATTCTTGCCTTGAACATTCCATTGACAGAAGAGCCTGGTGGACTATAGTTCAGTCAGTCAGTCAGTTCAGTCATTCAGTCATGTCTGACTCTTTGCGACCCCATGAATCACAGCATGCCAGGCCTCCCTGTCCATCACCAACTCCCGGAGTTTACCCAAACTCATGTCCATCGAGTCGGTGAAGCCATCCAGCCATCTCATCCTCTGTCGTCCCCTTCTCCTTCTGCCCCCAATCCCTCCCAGCATCAGGGTCTTTTCCAATGAGTCAACTCTTCGCATGAGGTGGCCAAAGTATTGGAGTTTCAGCTTCAGCATCAGTCCTTCCAATGAACACCCAGGACTGATCTCCTTCAGGATGGACTAGTTGGATCTCCTTGCAGTCCAAGGGACTCTCAAGAGTCTTCTCCAACACCACAGTTCAAAAGCATCAATTCTTCAGTGCTCAGCTTTCTTCACAGTCCAACTCTCACATCCATACATGACTACTAGAAAAACCATAGCCTTGACCAGATGGACTTTTGTTGGCAAAGTAATGTCCATGCTATCTAGGTTGGTCATAACTTTCCTTCCAAAGAGTAAGCGTCTTTAATTTCATGGCTGCAGTCACCATCTGCAGTGATTTTGGAGCCCAAAAAAGTAAAGTCTGACACTGTTTCCACTGTTTCCCCATCTATTTCCCATGAGGTGATGGGACCAGATGCCATGATCTTAGTTTTCTGAATGTTAAGCTTTAAGCCAACTTTTATACTCTCCTCTTTCACTTTCATCAAGAGGCTTTTCAATTCCTCTTCACTCTCTGCCATAAGGGTGGTATCATCTGTATATGTGAGGTTATTGATATTTCTCCCAGCAAACTTGATTCAAGCTTGTGCTTCTTCCAGCCCAGCGTTTCTCATGATGTACTCTGCATATAAGTTAAATAAGCAGGATGACAATATAGTTCACTGGGTAGCAAACAGTCAAACATGACTGAGTGACTAACACTTCTCACTTTTTCTGATATTAAAGGCCAGGGGGTTACTTTAACAGAATATTTGCTTGAATTGGTGAAATGTCAACGAGTGGGACCATGATCATTATAATATTTTAGTCATGACACGGATATCATGTCATACATATTCCTTTATGATATCTGTCAAGACTGCAGAAACTTGATTGAAATCAGTGAACTCATTAAGTCTTATTCCATCTTGGTTGGGGATAATGCACTGTTTAAAGTCCCCATCCTGGGACTCTGGGTTAATGTACATTATCAAATAGAAGGAAGATGACATAGGTAGTCAATTTTCAATTGTTTCCACTTGTCAAGCTTGTGATAGAAAAGAGAGATTCTTTGCAATTAACTTTATACAACATTGACTTCTCTAATTTCCTAGCACTGAAGAAATGATAGGGAAAATGAAAATGGGGGATATATACTAGGAATCAATGGTTCTTTCTCCATTAAAGTGATATGATAACAATGAGAACAGAGTGAGTGTAGCTGCTAGTATTCAAGACATTCAAGGAGGATCACTCTGTCAAAGGATTTAAGGACCAGAGAAAATAAATGCTAACAAGTAAAATTATATTGAATTCTCAATTTTACCACTATTCAGGGCACTATTCAAAAAAATCTAGAAAGATTATTATATAGTTGGAATTTTAGTCACTAAACGCACAGGTGAAATCCAGATGTTCTTGCAGTCTTGTAGAGAGATAGCAGTTTTCAGTATTGGCTTTAAAGAATATTACCAGGTATCTAGTTTTGAAGATGATAACAAAAATAATCTTTACCTGTCACGGGCTGTTTTTTAAGTTTTATTATTAATTTTGAAGTTTGAAAGTACTTTTTTTTTTTTAGCATCTCTATAAACCTCATCACCTTTCAGAGCTGTTGATAGAAAAGTACTTAGGGGCGAGGAGTGCTGGGAGAAGAGGTATGGTTGATTTAATCATTTTTGAAAGGAATTTATAAGACCATGACAAATGACTCTTTAAAGTTTTAACCGCAGTGAGAAAACAGTGCTGAGACTCATTTCTAATTGTGGATTATGGTATAGTTCACAAGTCTCTGAAGTAATTTATTGAACAGGAGTTAGGTAGGAGTTTTACTAAGCAGACATTCTGAATTCTTCTGAAATAACCAGCAAATGCTTCTGCATTTAATTTACTAACTTCAACCACCATTAATACCTGTCTGAAAAGACTGGAGACAGAATGATGCCAGAAGGCTGGTGGGAAAAAAAGAAACTCAGAATTTTCAATTGTCATAGACAATTTGACAGAGAGCTGGGATACACTACTCATTAAACTAGTATTGAGATTGGGCTGCCCCAGACACATTTAAGAACTTGTTGGATAGGATTTGAAGTGTTGACTAAGGTGATCTCACTACTTGATGTTCCCTTATCAACCTCAGATTGGACATATTACTGGGTGGTAAATCTTGGTGACTGTCACCAGTATTTGTTGTTTATTTGGGAATGAACAGAGAGAATATACATGCCACTGGCCCTGCTCTCAATAAATGGATACCTTTATAGGTATTGTTAGATAGCTTGAGGTATTGTTAGCTATCTGGAAAGACCAAGAGGATGATAGCCTAAAGAAGGCACAGCAGCCTGGCTTGTGTAACCAACGCCCTCCAGTGGTACTGCTCTATGCCTTAAGTAGATTGAGGGCAAAGAGGGCAAGCAGCCCTCTGTATCAGTTTGGAGATACAGGTAGTAGAGGATGGGAAGAGGCAGATCCTTCAAGTAAGGCTATGACCTTTCTGAGATGCAAGGCAGTAGTTAAATCTTGAGAATTATAGGTTAATATCAGGAGTTAATGAGATATTCTATAAAACAGTGATTTTCAAACTGGGCACAGATCACAAACTGGACAATTGGCAATGCCTGGAGACATTTTTTTAAAATAATTTAACTAATTTGTATTGAAGTTTAGGTGATTTAGGACTTCTCTGGTGGCTCAGACAGTAAGGCGTCTGCCTACAATGTGGGAGACCCGGGTTCGATCCCTGGGTGGGGAAGATCCTCTGGAGCAGGAAATGGCAACCCACTTCAGCACTCTTGCCTGGAAAACCCCATGGACAGAGGAGCGTGGTAGGCTACAGTCCGCGGGGTCTCAAAGAGTCGGATACAAATGAACGACTTCACTTTCACTTTCACATAGTTGATTTAGAATGTTATGCTAGTTTTGTTTTAGAGAAGTCAGTTAACCATTTGCATATATCCACTCTTTTTCAGATTCTTTTTCCGGGTGGGTCATTACAGAGTATTGAGTAGAGTTCCCTGTGCTATACAGTCAGTTTTTATTAGTCACACATTTTATGTAAGCATGTGTGCTAAGTCACTTCTGTCACGTCTGACTCTGTGCAACACTATGAACTGTAGGCTCCTCTGTCCTTGGGATTCTCCAGGCAAGAATACCAGAGTGGGTTGCCATGCCCTCCTGCAGGGGGTCTTCCTGACTTGGGAATGGAACCCACATCTCTTATGTCTCCAGCACTGGCAGACGAGTTATTTGCCACTCACACCATCTGCGGGTACTGTGCACACGTCAATCCAGGCTCCCAGTTCACCCCTCCCCCACATCTCCCTTGGCAAACACAGGTTTGTTTCTGCATCTGTGACCCTATTTCTGTTTTGTAAATCAGTGAATTTGCACCATGTTTTTTACATTTCACATATAATTGATACCATGTGACATTTGACTTTGCCTGACTTCATGTCAATGTCAAATGATGACTTCTAGGTCCATCCATGTCCCTGCAGATGACATTATTTTGTTCTTTTTTATGCCTGAATAATATTACATGTATCTTTTCAATTATGGTTTTCTCTGGGTGGGTTTTCTCCCCAGAGTGGAATGCAGGATCATATGGGAGCTCTATTTTTAGATTTTTAAGGAAATTCAATACTGTTCTCCACAGTGGCTGTATCATTTGACATTCCTACCAACAATGTAGGAGAGTTACCTTTTCTCCACTCTTTCCAGCATTTACTGTCTGTAGAATTTTTGATGATGATCATTCTAATTCGTGTGAGGTGATATCTTATTATAGATTTTATTTGCATTTCTCTGATATATGATGATGTTGAGCATCTTTCTGTGAGCTTCTTGGTCATCTCTATGTTCTCTGGATAAATTAGAGACGTTTCTTTGTGGTCACTGGTATCTGGTAGGCAGAGGTCAGAGATGCTGATAAACATTGAAGACAACTGGCTCCCCCCAAACATATCCCCCAAATAAAATCCCATAATGAAATGCATGGTGATGGGGTAATGGGAGGGAACACATTCTAGAACTCTTAGAACGCCTGTCTTTTGCTCCAAATGAGAAGAGTATTTCCATCTACCAATGTAGGCAGCAGAAAACACTACCTAGTAGGTATAGGTAAAGGCAAGAAAGACTAAATAAACCCTGTAAATATTGTTTTAGAACTGTATAGTCAAAGTATATGCAATATTTTTGTAGCTATGGATCTTTTAACTCATTATTCTATGCATCTGTTTCATACTTGACAAAATAATGAATAGCTTTCTCCAAGGTTGGCCTAACTTTTAATGATTTTGAATAAGGCATAAAGAAGATATTTAGGAAAGCAGAAAGCAGCCACTAGTGAGTCTCCTGTACCCTGGACATTGTGAATATTCTCTGCTAGATCTAAGCATTGATGCTGAAGGCAAACAGTCAGTTTCCTATTAGATCATTTCAGGCAGTTTCAAAAGCAGGTCTCTTATTTTTCAATGACAAGACTAAACAAAATTTGTCACACATCTCTCCAACAAATTCTTATACAAACTTTGTAAGTTTCACATGTTTCACTTAATTAATTATATGGTATTCATCTTTCTGGGAAAGGTATACAAAGATTTTCTGGGAGTTCACTTGAGTACCAGAGTTTAATCTGATAATTTTATGTTTTCATTTTTCCCCCAAGGTACAGGAAGCAATATTAAATATATGGTGTGGGTTTAGGAGATCTTGTTCTTCAAAGCAGGTTTTAGCAAAGGCTTTCCTAATCTACACACCTAGAATAAAAAGGCCTCTACTTTAGAGATGGCTATTGTGAGTTTTTGTGGGTTTTGTGGGTTCATGTTGGCTGCTTAGATCTGTTCAGAGCAATTGAGATGTTTTGCAATATGGCCACAGAGGGTATTATCAGTAACCTAGAACAATAAGGGTACTGAGTGGGCTGTATCTTCTTTAAAAGACTGGCAATATTTGTCAGAACCTTACTAGATAGGCTAGAAACATTCCATCCAGAATGGATCCCAAAATTGGTGTTGCCCATTTGAAGTTTGGATGAGGCTCTAAGTGATGCCACACTTACGCTTTGAGTTAGAATACTGTCTTGGATGGGAGTGAAGTGTGGCACTCTATATGGAGCTGAACACAAGGATCATATTGGTTGGTAGATGCTTTAACTCTGGGAAAGAATGTTAATGTAGCACCACTTAGATGTGGTGCTAGGAGCCTCAGAGTTGCAAAGGTCTTCAAGTTACTGTAACTTAGCAGACTCCTGGAGAGGGTTCTGTTTTTGATAATCAGTAAATAAGAGCCTGCCGAATGAGGAAGTGCAGTTGAGTTTGGGGCATGCTTATAAGAGTGTTTCACAAAACTGCTTTCTGTTGGGGGGGGAGAAGTTAAATCTACAGTGTAGTATTTTTCTCGTCCAAAAGGAAAACATCTCTAGCTCTTGGTGAGCATAGAGTGCTGGTGGGACAGTGAAGAGACAGGGCCCTTCAGACCAAACTATGGAGTGGTAAGGGCAATTTGGAGATGGAAATGGCAATCCACTCCAGTACTCTTGCCTGGAAAATTCCATGGACGGAGGAGCCTGGTGGGCTACAGTCCATAGGGTTGCAAAGAGTCGAACACAACTGAGCGACTTCACTTTCTTTCTTTTGTGGAATGGTAGTGTGATTGTTTTAGCCATTAATGTCTACCTTGCTCATTACCCATTAAGGAGAAGGTGAAAGGAACCAGGCAGGAAAGAAGAGCCAATCCCAACACAGTGGCAGGGGGTGAAGATTATGCATGGATGACTTGAGGAGGTGGACCCAAAGCAAAGTTGCATGTCAAAGAAGAGAAACAGCAGGAGTAACAGCAAGCAGCTTGGTTTGAAACATGTGTAGTAGATAACATTTCTTAATGCTTTGTGTTTAACTAGTTTGAGATCTGAAGGGTGGCAGGGAGGGGATCCAGAAGTGAAACTCAGTTCCTTCTTGTCTTCCAATGAGAGAGGACACATTTTGGAGGTAGAGATGATAAGTTTAGTTTTAACCATATTTTAAAAATTTGGTGATCATATTCAAATAAAAATGCCTAGAAGACATTGGAAAACACACTTCTGAATATTATGAGAAAAATCTGGGATCCAGCTATGCTAAAAATGAGGATGAAAGCCTTGAGGATAGATGGTTTTCTAGGGAGATTGCAAGGTGTGTGGACTTAAAACAAAGTAGATGACCTGGTAACACTGGCCTTTTAAGGCTGAGCAGAGGAGAGAAACCTGAACATGAACTAAGAAAGGGATTCAGAGGTACAGAAACAAGAAAAGCAGACTCCAGAGTCATGAGCTTCCAAGGCAAAAGCTTTAAGGCATAAGGAGCACTAGTGTCAAATACTACTTCTAGGTCAAGTAAGGTAAAGACTATGTCCACTTGATCTAGCAAAATTAATATTAACTTTGATAAGAGAAAGTTCAGTAGTAGATTGGTAAAGATTAAGGTCAGATTTCTGAATGTCAAGTGAGGAAGAGGGAACAATGTGAATACATGACTTTCAAAAGGCTGTAAAGAGCAGAAGAGAAATAAGAAATCATTGAGAAAAACATGGGGTAGATAGAGAATAATTCAGTTTGGGAGATGAGTTTGCATGCTCAGTGTTCCTGAGGGAATGGGCAGTAAACACAGCATACTGAAGACACAAAAAAGACTACAATATTCATTAACAATTTGATAAAGGATAGAAATAGAATAAATCAGGTTGTCATATTTAGTAAAAAAAAAAAAAAAGTAAAACAAAAGTCAGGGTGTCTAAAAAAAATTTAGGTTTCAAATAAACAATAAATACATTTTTTAGTATAAGTATATATCAAATAATTCCAGAGACTTAGTTATACTAAAAGAAAAATCATCTGAAATTCAAATTTAATTGGGAATCCTATATTTTATCCAGTAACTCTTAGAGATACCAATCACAGATAAAAGGTTAGCTAGATTAAAATATATTTTTTTTAATTATGATGAGATGTGGATTAAGTTTAAGTCTCATAGCAGGAAGTTTTCACTGAATTCTTTTCAGCAATTTCTGTTTCCTCTGCGAAGTGAAAAATAGACCCCTGGCTAGGAGAAAGGCATAGTGGCAGTATTATAGATTTGAAGGAGATGTAGAAGGTTTGTAATAACTGCTGTGGAGAATAGGAGAAGAAATTGATTAGGAAAACATAGAATTATTTTCAGGCACATTGCGAGCTTAGTTGACACCGGGGACCTTGAATTGATAGAGGTACCAGTTCATGCAGGTGAGTGTCACTAATCTGCTGAGGAGGGCCAACAGGCAAATGGAGCTGTCAATACCGAGAAGAGGGTGATGGACAGGCTGGAACAGTGATCCAAGGTGGATAGTGAGGGCGGGTAGTTCAGAGTGGGCGAGGGAACAGAGGAATCGAACGATGAGCAGTTCATGAAGACAGTAAGCAAAGACGTAAGAATCACTGAATAACTGAGCTAACTGGGAGCTGTGACAGGAAATGGAATGCTAGAATTTAACCTCAGAGGTTAAAGTTCTAAGTTCTGAGTAATGATAAATTCTAGCTGGGACCATGAAAAAAGAGACTGAGGAGGATATGAGGTGGAACTTATAAGAGATGGAAAAGTAAAAACCTAAAGGCATTATGATTTTTTTTTTTTAAAGAGCATACAAAAAGCTTCTCATAGTCCTCAGGCACTATGATATGGGTAAAGGAACAATGCATTCACTAGTGCCCTTCTAGCTGCTATAACAGAAAAGCATCCAGAACTTCATGGCTTAACATAAAAAAATATTTATGTGTATACACGTAACTAACACAGTCATCATATCTAATGACCAACTTTCCTCCAAGAGATATTCAGGAACCTGAGTTCCTTCCAACTATGGCTCTATTATCATCTTACCAGGCAGTTTCCAAGGCTTCCTTGGAGCGGTCTTATTGCAGTCAGAAAAGGAAGGGATGGTCCCTTGGAAGAGTAAACATAGGAGGTTTTGAACGGTTTGGTTTGAAGGCAACACTCAATGCTTTTCCTACATGAACTGATCTGAATCCAGCCACGTGGTCACACAACTGCAAGGGCTTAAAGGACCTGTGACCAAGAACAAAACAGAAATGTAGATGAGCGGGGAACCCGCCTCAGACGGCTTCTACCTGTGAGTGTTTCAAGGCTAGCACTGTCTTCAGGGAAGAATGCTTTTACTTAAGGAGAGATGTTTAAATAATTCAGTGAAACCAGAGGTCTGAGGGAAAGGTGAGGGAGGCGGAAGCCCTGTGAGGTTAGGTTAAGAAACAGGACACACGGACTGGAATGGGATGGCAGAGGCTCCTGGCGGTATTCGCATCCTGCCTGAGGATCAGCCACCTAGATCTGCTAGAGAGGCTTTTGGAGGACTTAGTGTCTGCTCCCGTGGTCCTGAACATTGTTTCCAGGAGCAGAGAGTATCTTGGACAGAGGGGGTTGGGGTCAGACCCTCAAGGCTCTGCGGTGCTGGATCCCTAGTGTGATGGCCTGGGCTTCGTGCCTCTGAAGCACTTTCACCCGCTCCACCATTCAGTCCATTATCTTAAGTCTTTGGTTAAGTATTCTGCTGCACTCTATTACATCAAATTCAATTTTACATAATGGCTTGCTGTGCTGTTCTCCTTTCTCAAGGTATATATGCTTGGAAATGAAAGTCACTCAGTTGTGTCTGACTCTTCACAACCCCATGGAGTACAGCCCATGGAGTTCTCCAGGCAAGAATACTGGAGTGGATAGCCTTTCCCTTCTCCAGGGGATCTTTCCAATCCAGGGATCAAACCCAGGTCTCCCGCATTGCAGGCAGAGTCTTTATCAGCTGAGCCACAAGGGAAGCCCTATATATCCTTTAGAAACCTCAGATTATGTGGGTATATCATCTATAGTTGCTTAAATGTGATATTTGTGACTACTTCTATAAAAAATGGGCATCCAGTCCACTTGGAGTTATAAATGTGACTTCCTGTTATAATTTTGCTAGTATCATTATTCCAAATTGCAATTACTTTTCTAGGAATTTAATCTGCAATATATGTTTAAGACTATCTTTAGAGGATAATATGCTAAGATTTAAGTTTGTTTACTTATAATCAACTGCTGTTTTACATTCTCTCTCCCCCTGCCTCTTTCTCTCTCTCTCCCCTCAACTCCAGTATTGGTGTTTCAGTGTAAATGACACCCCGAATCCTGTTCACTTCTTGCTGCCTTAGCTCTGCTTAGTGATTTATTGTTCCCAGACAGTTCTGATTCTTGTGGCCTTCTAACATAGTAGATGTGCTTCCTCAGCTGTTTACATGATTCACTGACAGTATTATGTGTACTGCAAGCCAACTAAAAAGGGGCTTTAGCTTCTTAGCTTCCTCTAATCATTCTGATTTGTACTGGTTCAGAGTCAATTGAACAGAGGCAGACAGAAGATCAGTTTCAACATGTCTTCCTTTTAAGATTTATCTTTTCTTTCTATCTGTGTCTTACAAGAACAATATTCATTTTATTCTTTTAATATATAAATAATTCACTATTTTACTTCTATTGCACTGTATATAATCTTTATTTTCCCTTCAATTTCCATTCTCTTAGTCCTTTTAAAATGAGATTTTGAAAAATATCTGTGGGTTTAATGGAAGTGGAGATCTTGTTGAAGACATAGGCATGCCTTTTCTATATCAGTTACATTCTTTAAATATTATCTGTGGAACCACAATATACAGAGAAGGTGATTGATTATGGCCATCAGCTGCACAAAGAAGGAAGGATTCAAATTCAGAGTATGCTTAAGTCAATTACATTTTAGTTGATAAAATCAAGACATAGAAGTTTGAGAAGAGTTTGGGAGAAGGAAATGGAGGTAGAAGTTGAAAATGTATGTTTGTGAGAATGAATTTTTGGTTATTATTTATCCAAACTACAGAAAATGGATGCCTGTGTGATATGAGTAAACACTGTCTTTTATTTTCAATTTGTTTTTGACTAATAGTTTGCTGTTGTTTTCTAGTTCTTCATTTTCCTTAACTTGATTATAAATAAAGGCTTAAAGAACCTTGCATGTGGACAGCATCATGTGTGTAGTAATAACCCAGTGACTGAATAGAAAGCATATGAATTAATAAATGGTTGTATGAATTTCTTAATTTCTTTAAAAAAATTATGGTGTCATTTAATTTGAAAATATAGTGAATATACCACATGAGTCTTTGAAGTGTTTCCTATTCAAAAAAATTTAAACTTGAGAAAATTTTTCTCATTCAAGTAAGAACATAAACAAGTACTACTAATAACTTGTCTTATATCAAGTTAACTTTTATCTTCTTTTTAATAGTAAAAGGGAAACAGTGTGTCATGAATGGCTTGATAAAAGAGTATGCTTTGTTTTCATACAGATTTCAATGGTAATTTCTATTTTCACTGAGTGTATAAATGACATTGGCTAGAGCTTTATTTTTAAATATTTAAAGGACTGCTTATAATTTTTTTTTAATCCAAGTGCTATTACTGAAAATGAGAAAGAATCTCCTAGAAGAAAAGAAGTAGCTTCATAAGCAGCCCATGGCTGGAATTTTTTTCAAAGCTTGTGTTTCATCTTTGAAATTCATGTGAAATGTTGCAGAAACATTTAGTCTCTTTTTATAACGTGCAAAGTTGTGAATGGTAGCTGGTAGCATCCTTTTGGGGAAGAGCCTGGACAAAGAAAGAGAAGTTGTGGATTTTATTCTTGATTCTGCTTTTAACAAATGATTCACCTTGATAAACTCAGTTACTTCAAATTCTCTTAACTTCAGTTTCTCCATCAACAAAATGAGATCATTCATCTCTTCTCAGACAAACTACATCACGTGAGACAGAGTTGTACCAAAGGTTGTAGGGACTTGTAGCAAGTCTCCTCAAAATGTGTTACTTTTACATGGTGATTATTTTAAGCTAAAGACAATTGAGATCCTTCAGGTTCAGGAGAAAACTGCTGCCCCTCCATTAACGAGCTAAACTAATTTAAACTGGGGATTTTTCCCAAGAAAGAGTTATTGCCAGAGATACATATTATCTAAGTGGTCCCATCTTTATTGCAAGTCCAAAAGCTACTTATCAAACATTTGTTCTTTTTGTCCTATGAATGATCATTCTGTCCTTGGAAGCCCCAGGTCCCCACCCCATTGTTTGGCTTAGGATGACTTCTATACCTCATTTTGCCCTACGGTCTTTAAACCTCTCATTTACATGAAGTTCCCAAACATGAAAAATTGTTTGATATTCTCCTGTTAATCAGTCTCATGTCAGTTTAATTCTTTGACCAGTCAGAAGGACCTTGAAGTGTAGAGGACAGTTTTCTTCCTTCCTGACAGGGTTAAATGACATCAACTATATTAAAGGAAGGATATTTCAGAACATACTGCTGCTATGAAGATCCATATTTATTCCACAGGTATGTACATATTATATGTTGTAAATAAAATGGATGAACATACAGTTATAACCTTAATGAGTTTGGCAAAATTACTGAGGTTTACTAGACCAAGGAAGCCCATGCTGCAACGTGGTCATCTTGTGGGTTTTTCCGGGTTAGCTGAAATACCCAAACAACAAAACAACCAAGTAGACCCTATCCTCAGTGCTTATTTAGAATCAGGCGTGATTAATTTGAATAATAATGTAACTTTTATGAGGCGTCACTTCAGGCTAAATAACCCTCTAAACCTTGATCTTCTCATTGGTAGAACTGAATTATAAACAATCTATGCCAGGTTCCTTCTTTGCAGTCAACGCTGGTAAATTATTCAGTAAACGTAAACGCTTATTATAGCTCAGCAGTTTCAGGTCACAGTTAAAGCAAGCAACGGAAAAACATACTTACTCCTGGCTAAACTGTATTTATTTGTTCCTGTGGTGTGTATGAGCATTCAGCTGAGTCCATCTCTTCACAATCCCATGGACTGCAGCCCGTCTGGCTCCTCTGTCCGTACTGGACATACTGGAGTGGGTTGCAATTTCTTCCCCAGGGGATCTGCCCAACCCAGCGATCGAACCCACATCTCAGATGTCTCCTGAATTGCAGGCAGATTCTTTTCTCACGAAGCGATAACATAAAATTTACAGTCTTATCCATTGGGATTCCCTGGTTGCTCAGATGGTAAAGAATCTGCCTGCAAGGCAGAATCCCTGGGTTCGATCTCTGGGTCAGGAAGATCCCCTGGAGAAGGGCATGGCAGCTCACTCCAGTATCCTTGCCTGGAGAATTCCGTGGACAGAGGAGCCTGGCGGGCTACAGTCCGTGGGGTGGCAAAGAGCCAGACCTGACTGAACAAATAACACTTTCACTTCACTTTCATACCAAAAAACAGAATGGCTATATGGTAGTTTTATTTATTTATTTTTGAGGAAACTGTTTTTAATAGTGGTTGCACCATGTTACATCAAGTCCAGAAGAGTTCTAATTTCTCTACATCCTTGCCAGCATTTGTTATTTTCTGCCTTTTTGTTGTTTTTGTTGTTTAATAGTGTTCATCTTAACAGATATGAGGTGATGACTTATTTTGGTTTGCATTTCTCTGATAATTTGTGACTCTGGGTATCATCTCCTATGCCTGTTGATAATTTGTATATCTTCTTTGGAAAGAATGCACTTCTTTGTCCATTTAAATATCAGGCAATTGATTGATTTTTGTTTTTAAACTGCAAAAGTTCCTTAATATTCTAACTATGAACTATTACTAAAAATCTGTCAAATTAATACTTGTTAAGTGGAGAATAGGGTGAAAAATGGCAAGTGGTGGTTCAAAAACAGACCACAAAGTAAACTGAAATAGAGAATTTTATTATACATATGTCCTGGGGAAAGTAGCTCACACTTCTTGAAGGGACACATCGAAAGGTCAACGGAAATGTAAACAGAAATGAAAGATTCTGGGGGAGGTGTGGCCAAGATGGTAGAGTAGGAAGACCTAGAGCTCACCTCCTCCCATGAACACACCAAAATTTCATCTATTTACAGAGCAAGTACTGATGACTGATGAGAATGACCTAAACACTAGCCAAAAAGTTTCTCTACTCTAAAGAAGGAACCACAATGAGACAGACAGGAAGGGCAAAGACATGGGACAGTTAAGCCCCATATCCACAGATGGACAACCCACAAAAGAGAGGATAACTACAAGGTTGTAACTGCAGCAGTTCTCATGAAGCAGTGAGGGATCCAAGTCCCATATCTAGCTTCTCAACCCAGGAGCCCTACATCAGGAAGACATCGGGCTTTGAAGGCCAGCAGGGACTGCTTACTTTCAGAGGCGGCCGAGGGCTGTTGGGAAATAGAGAGTCCACCCTTAGAAGGCTCACACAAAATCCCATGCACTTTGAAACACAGGACAAAAATAGTAATTTGAAAGGAGCCTGAGTCAGATCCACTTGCTGATCTTGCAAAGCCACCCAGAAAGACAAGAAGCAGTTGGAACTCACACTGGGAGCATTTGCCCTAATAGCAACCATTTCTGAGTCATTGTCCTATTAAAAGGAAACTGGTGCAGGCAAGAACCTTTTTAAAATCCTAAAGTCTAAAATCCTCCAGCACCTGATGCTGCACATTGGTCCTGAAAATCCAGAGGCCAAGCAGCTAGCTGGGCCAGGACTCAGCCCACTCATCAGCAAGCCAGCACTAGCTCCAGGACCACTTGGTCCCTGGTCCTGCTCACTCTCAGGCTGACACCAGATCCAAGAAACTCTGTGCCCCTCAGCCAGGTGCTTCAGGATTTTTCCCAACTCACCAACAGGCTGACAACAACTTTGGGATGCCCCCAAAGCTTCAGCCAGTGGAAGGAACTGACCTGCTTACAACAGGTTGACACCGGATCTAGGACCCACAGGCCTACAACCAGCTAACTCCAAAGCTGGCCACACCCACCAGTGGCCAGCAGCTTCCACATAAAACAGGGCCTGGGAACTAGCCTAACCAAGGGCCAGCCAAACCTACCAGATCACCAACAGTAATCAGCCTGCTACAATAGAAGCACCCACACAGCTTACACAGTGGGGGACCCTAGAGAATACAGCTCTAGGTGGCCAGAGGGTAGTGCATTGTTGGGACATAAGGGGTATGTCCCAGCATACAAAATACCACTTCTACTACTAAAGACCACAACAACAAAAGACCACTTCTTTCATATTGGGAAACATAGCAACACTACCAGATATGTAGGAGTTAAAAACAACAAAAAGTGCAAAATGAAGTGACAGAGGAATATGTTCCAAAGTAGGGAAAAAGAAAATAAAAAAGAAGAACTAAGTGAAGTGGAGATAAACAATCTATTTGAGAAGTGTTTAAGGTAGTGATCATAAAGATGCTTAAAGAACTCAGAAGAAGAAAGGATGAACATAGTTTCACAGAGTTAGAAACTATAACAGATAACCAAACAAAGCAGAAAAATACAATAACCAAAATAAAAAAATATATACTAGAAGAGATCAACAATAAATTAGATAATACAGAGGAATGGATTAGAGAACTGGAAGAAAAAGTGACATAAATTACTCAAGTTGAACATAAACACATTTTAAGAATGAGGACAGTTTGCAAAATCTCTGAGACAGCATCAAGTGTACTAACCTTTGCATGGTAGGGATCCCAGAAGAAGAAAATAGAAAGTGAGAGAAAACATATATGAAAACATAATATCTGAAAACATCCTTAACCTGGGAAAGGAAACAGACATCCAGTTCTAGGAAGTACAGAGAATCCAGACAAGGATCAACTCTAAAAGGCCTAAACAGACACATTGTAGTTAAAATGGCAAAAATTGAAGACAAATAAAGTATATTGAAGTCAGCAAGGGAAAAACAGCAAGCTTCAATGACAGAAACTCCCATAAGTCTATGGACTGACTTTTCAGTAGAAACTCTGCAGACCAGAAAACAGTGGCATAATATATTTAACTTGATGAGAAGGAAAAAGCATTACAACCAAGAATATTCTACCTAGCAGGATTTAAAGGAATAATAATCAATAGTTTTACAGATAAGCAAAAAATAGAAGAGTTCACTAAACCAGTTTTACAGGAAATGTTAAAGGGATTGTCCTAAGTTAAAAAGAAAAGAGACTGCAATCAGAAATATCAAAATCACAAAAGAAAAAAAAATCTCACTGATAACAGCAAATAAACAGAAAAGATAGTGAATTAATCATTTATAATGCTAGTCTGTCTAATCAAGACTATGGCTTTTCTAGTGGTCATGTATGGATGTGAGAGTTGGACTGTGAAGAAAACTGAGCACCGAAAAATTGATGCTTTTGAACTATGATGTTGGAGAAGACTCTTGAGAGTCCCTTGGACTGCAAGGAGATCCAACCAGTCCATCCTAAAAGAGATCAGTCCTGGGTGTTCACTGGAAGGACTGATGCTGAAGCTGAAACTCCAATACTTTGGCCACCTCATGCAAAGAGTTGACTCATTGGAAAAGACCCTGATGCTGGGAGGGATTGGGGGCAGAAGGAGAAGGGGACGACAGAGGATGAGATGGCTGGATGGCATCACCAACTCGATGGGCATGAGTTTGAGTAGACTCCGGGAGTTGGTGATGGACAGGGAGGCTGGCGTGCTGTGATTCATGGGGTCTCAAAGAGTTGGACACGACTAAGTGACTAAACTGAACTGAACTGAAGAGATTAAAACAAATAAGTGGTAAAGTTGTTTATAAACAGAGTAAGAAGTTAAGGGATGCACAAAACAAAGAAATGTAAAATTCAAAGTCAAAAGCAGTAAATGTAATGGGGGATAAAAATGTGGGATTGTTAAAATGTCTTTGAATTTAAGACATCAACAACTTAAAATAATCACATGTATATTTGCATATAGATAGCTATATATAAACTCACGTAACCACAAACCAAGAATCTATAATAGACACACAGATACACAAAAGAAAGAAAATAAAAAATAGCACTCTAGTCATCAAATCACAAGGGGCAATAGCCCCAGGAGAAGGAAGTAAAAGACTGGAAAAAAAAAAATGTAAAAGCAATGAACACAATGGCAATAAGTACACAGTTATCAATAATCAATTTAATTGTAAGTAGACTAAATGGTCTAATCAAATGACATAGAGTGGCTGAATGGATACAAAAATAAAGTCCCTTTATGCTGCCTACAAAAGACTCACTTCAGATCTAAACACACACATACATTGAAAATGAGAGGAAGAATAAAGGCATTCTGTGCAGGAAATCAAAAGAAAGCTGGGGAAGCATGACTTCCATCACGCAAAATCAAACAAAAACTGCAACAAGAGACATAAGAGCATTATGTATGATCAAGGGATCAACCCAAGGAGAACATGGGTTACTCTTATATGGCCATTGTAAACTTATCGCACTATGCACTCAATATATTAGCACCTACTTACACAAATAGCAATATATCTAAAGGGAGAAGTTGACTGTAACACAATAATAGTAGGGAACTTTAACAGTTCAATTATATAAATGGAAAAAAAAAAAATACAGACAGAAAGTCAACAAGGAAACATTGGTCTTAAAGCCATGGTCCCCAACTTTTTGGCATCAGGGACTGGTTTTATGAAAGACAATTTTTCCATGGACCAGGATGGGGGAGGGAGGGGTGGTTTCAGGATGATTTAAGTGCCTTGCATTTAGAGAGTGGTTGTAAATATACTTAGCTAAAGTCTTGATAATTTTTTTATCAGATATATCCATTGCAATTATTTTCTCCATTTCATAGGTTGCTTTTACCCTGTTGAATGTTTTCCTTTTATGCAAGTTTTTAAGTTTGACATAATTTTGTTTTTGCTGCCTATGTTTCTGTTGTCATATACAAGAAATATTTGCCAAATGCAATGTCATGAAGCTTTCCTCCTATGGTTTATTCCAGGATTTTATATATCTTTAACTTTTATATGACTTTAATGTTGGCTTAAAACTCAACATTCAGAAAACTAAGATCATGGCAACTGGTCCCATCACTTCATGGCAAATAGATGGGGAAACAGTGGAAACAGTGACGGACCTTATTTTCTTAGGTTCCAAAATCACTGCAGATGGTTACTGCAGCCACAAAATTAAAAGAAAGTTGCTCCTTGGAAGAGAAGTTATGACCAACCTAGACAGCATATTAAAAAGCAGAGACATTACTTTGCCAACAAAGGTCCATCTAGTCAAAGCTATGGCCTTTCCAGTAGTCATGTAGGGATGTGAGAGTTGGACTATAAAGAAAGCTGAACACCAAAGAATTGATGCTTTTGAACTGTGTCATTGGAGAAGACTCTTGAGAGTCCCTTGGACAACAAAGAAATCCAACCAGTCCATCATAAAGAAAATCAGTCCTGAATATTCACTGGAAGGACTGATGTTGAAGCTAAAACTGTAATACTTTGGCCACCTGAAAAGACCCTGATACTGGTTAAGATTGAAGGTGGGAGGAGAAGGGGCCGACAGAGGATGAGATGGTTGGATGGCATCACTAATCAATGGACACGAGTTTGAGTAAACTCTGGGAGTTGGTGATGGACAGGGAGGCCTGGCTTGCTGCAGTCCATAGGGTCACAAAGAGTCGGACATGGTTAAGCAACTGAACTGAACTGAATTGAAACTATTTTGAGTTAAACTGTGTTATAGTGTAAGGCAGTGGTTCAACTTCTTTATTTTTCATGTGTATATTCAGTTTCCCAATATCACTTGTTGAAGATATGGTTCTTTCCTCATTAAGTGGTCTTGATACCCTTGTTGAAGATTATCAGATCACATATGCAAGGATTTATTTCTGGTCTCTATTCTGCTCCATTGGTCTTTCTATACAAATGTTTCTATTCCAAAACCATACCATTTTGATTACCATAGTTTTGCAATATGTTTTAAAAACAGGAAGTGTTAGACTTTCAGCTTTGTTTTTCTTTCTCAAGATTGTCTTGATTACATGAATCTTTCAACCTACAATATGAATTTTAGAATTTTTTCTATTTATTTAAAAAATGACACTGAGATTTTGATAACTGTCCCATCAAATCTACTTATTGTTTTGGTGGCATTTTAACAATATTAAGTTTTGAAATTCATGAACAATATATTTTTTCATTTATTCTTAATTTAAGACCTACATTACAGATGACACTTATCTACTTTGAGAGATTTCAGACCCCTTGTTTAGTGAAACAAATGCACAAATTTGGTATTAAGTTTAGAGACTTTTCTTGACTTTCAAATATTATCTCAAAATATGGTTGTCACTTTATTCAACAAGTATAACTGCATGATATAAAATGACTCACTCTGTCCTGAGATTTGTTTCTAATAGATCTGTGCTTTTTTACCCAATGGATGTTCTCAACTCTCTTCTCCCTTGTAACTGAACTCCTAATACGAACACTGAAGAGGGTGAATGTTCATTTCCCCAGTACCCATGACAGCAAGGCCTCTGGCAATTTACTCAGTGTTAGTTAAAAAGGTACAAAATGTGGGAATTTTAGGAAAATTTTCTTCCTCTATACACTATTTCCCATTCTGTTGTTTTCCTCTATTTCTTTACATTGATCACTTAGGAAGGTTTTCTTATCTCTCCTGGCTATTCTTTGGAAGTTTGCATTCAAATGGGAATACCTTTCCTTTTCTCCTTTGCTTTTTGCTTCTCTTCTTTTCACAGCTATTTGTAAGGCCTCCTCAGAGAACCATTTTGCTTTTTGCATTTCTTTTCCATGGGGATGGTCTTGATCACTATCTCCTGTACAATGCAACGAACCTCTGTCCATAGTTCATCAGGCTCTCTGTCTATCAGATCTAGTCCCTTAAATCTATTTCTCACTTCCACTGTATATTCATAACGGTTTTGATTTAGGTCATACCTGAATGGTCTAGTGGTTATCCCTACTCTCTTCAGTTTAAGTCTGAATTTGGCAATAAGTTGTTCATGATCTGAGCCACAGTCAGCTCCCAGTCTTGTTTTTGCTGACTGCATAAAGCTTCTCCATCTTTGACTGAAAAGAATATAATCAATCTGATTTTGGTGTTGACCATCTGGTGATGTCCGTGTGTAGAGTCTTCTCTTGTGTTGTTGGAAGAGGGTGTTTGCTATGACCAGTGTGTTCTCTTGGCAAAACTCTATTAGCCTTTGCCCTGCTTCATTCCGTACTCTAAGGCCAAATTTGCCCGTTACTCCAGGTGTTTCTTGACTTCCTACTTTTGCATTCCAGTCCCCTATAATGAAAATGACATCTTTTTTGGGTTTTAGTTCGGAAAGGTCTTGTAGGTCTTCACAGAGCCATTCAACTTCGGCTTCTTCAGAGTTACTGGTTAGGGTACAGCCTTGGATTACCGTGATATTGAACGGTTTGCCTTGGGTATGAACAGAGATCATTCTGTCATTTTTGAGATTGCATGCAAGTACTGGATTTCGGACTCTTTTGTTGACTATGATGATTACTCCATTTCTTCTAAGGGATTCTTGCCCAGAGTAGTAGATATAATGGTCATCTGAGTTAAATTCACACTTTCCAGTCCATTTTAGTTTGCTGATTCCTAGAATGTCAACATTCACTCTTGCCGTCACCTGTTTGACCACTTCCAATTTGCCTTGATTCATGGACCTAACATTCCAGGTTCCTATGCAATATTGCTCTTTACAGCATCAGACTTTGCTTCTAAGAAACCTGTATGCAGGTCAGAAAGCAACAGTTAGAACTGGACATGGAACAACAGACTGGTTCCAAATAGGAAAAGGAGTACATCAAGGCTGTATATTGTCACCCTGCTTATTTAACTTATATGCAGAGTACATCATAAGAAACGCCGAGCTGGAAGAAGCACAAGCTGGAATCAAGATTGCTGGCAGAAATATCAATAACTTCACATATGCAGATGACACCACCCTTACGGCAGAAAGTGAAGAAGAACTAAAAATCCTCTTGATGAAAGTGAAAGAGGAGAGTGAAAAAGTTGGCTTAAAGCTCAACATTCAGAAAACTAAGGTCATGGCATCTGGTCCCATCACTTCATGGGAAATAGATGGGGAAATAGTGTCAGACTTTAATTTTTTGGGCTCCAAAATCACTGCAGATGGTGACTGCAGCCATGAAATTAAAGACGCTTACTCCTTGGAAGGAAAGTTATGACCAATCTAGATAGCATATTAAAAAACAGAGACATTACTTTGCCAACAAATTTCCATCTGGTCAAGGCTATGGTTTTTCCAGTGGTCATGTATGGATGTGAGAGTTGGAATGTGAAGAAAGCTGAGCGCCAAAAAATTGATGCTTTTGAACTGTGGTGTTGGAGAAGACTCTTGAGAGTCCCTTGGGCTACAAGGAGATCCAACCAGTCCATCCTAAAGAGATAAGTCCTGGAAGAACTGATGCTGAAGCTGAAACTCCAATACTTTGGCCACCTCATGAAAATAGTTGATTCATTGGAAGAGACCCTGATGCTGGGAGGGATTGGGGGCAGGAGGAGAAGGGGACAACAGATGATGAGAGGGCTGGATGGCATCACCGACTCGATGAGTATGAATTTGAGTAAACTCCGGGAGTTTGTGATGGACAGGGAGGCCTGGCGTGCTGTGATTCATGGGGTCGCAAAGAGTTGGACATGGCTGAGCGACTGAATTGACTGACTGACTGATAGACTATTTCTTCCTAAGAGAAGAAAAGTTGCCCTTCCTTCCAACTTTTACATGTTGCCATATGATATTGTGACTCTTGGAGCTCTGAAGTCTTTCTGCAAAAAACTGGAACCGGACCTCTCATATTTCAATGCTAAACTAATCAGACCTATAGTCACACAGCTTGCATGCATTGTGAAATATGTTGATGCATTTTTGTGTGCGTGTAAGTCCACTTGAAAAGCAAAACGTATTTTAAATGATACAGTTCCAATACCTCATTGTTAGCATAATATATGCTTAAGAGTGAGATCTCTGTCATCTTAAGCAAGTTTTCTAATCTTAATATACTTTAATTTCTCAGCCATGAAATATGGATAAATAATATTTACTACATAGGTTTGTTATAAGGATTCAATTAAACAGAATTTATGAAGCATTTATCCTGGCATGCATGAAGGGTTGTACAAACCTGAGATGAGCTGGTGTTATCCTTAATGTTTATGTTGTTGACACTCCTTTTCTCCCTAAGATAATTTTTCTATTTTTGCTATCTCCCATTGCTCTTTACCAATTTCTTCTTAAACATACATTAGCCTTTCATTTCCAATACTTCATGTCAAGATCACCAGTGATGTCCACATTGTTGATTATTTCTTATTTTATTTAACATACCAGAAGCATTAAACTGTCAATCCTCTTCCTTAAAACACTTTCTTCATTTGACTTGCAGATAATTACACTCATTCTGCTTGTCTTCTACCCTTCCAGTTATGTCTTCTGCTTCTTTGACTCATTCCTCTTCATCACTTCTGAAACCTCCTTTCCAATCACTTCTATCACCAAAACAAACAAACAAAAACAATCTTTCTCCTATCATAGAACTCTTCATTTCAGTAAATGGAAGCTCCATAAGCCAAATTTTTAGGCAAAGATATCTGGATCTGGCCTAGACTCTTTTTTACTTTCTCTCAAATTCTAAACTTTATCAGCACTAACTTACTCTGCCTTCAGTGAATTCCCACCAGCTACAAGACTTCTCAATAAAGTGGCCAAAGTGATCTTACTAATAAGTGAAGCAATGCTCAGTGTTTTAACTCTTCTATTGCCAATCAGGATTAAAGCCAAAATCCCTAGAGTAATCTATATTATGTTTACCCATAGATTTCCACTCTTACCTTTTACTACTCACTCCATCAGAACTCTAGTCTCTGTTCCTTAATTGTATCAGGCATGATTTCTTTTCAGAGCCTTCTTCTAAATAGCTACAAAGGTAACTTCCCATTTCACTTAACTTTTTACTCAAATGAAACACTTTGAGTGAAGTCTTCCTTATATGAAAACATCTCTCTTCCTCAAAATCTCATATTTATTTTCTATGTTGTATAGTGTATTTTTTTCTCCTTGGTACTCAACAACATTTTGTATACTAGGTAATTTGTTTACTTTTTGGTGTTCTTTCTTAAAAATAAATTCTATGAGACAGAAAGTTCATTTTGCTTTGTTCCCTGTTGTATCCTAGCAAATGAAACACTTATTTTACATAGTGTGTGCATGTATGCTTAGTCACTTCAGTCGTGTCCAACTCTGGGTGACCCTATGGATTGTGGGCCTCCAGGATCCTCTCTCCATGGGATTCTTCAGGCAAGAATACTGGAGTGGGTTGCATGCCCTCCTCCAGGGAATCTTTTTGACTCAGGGATCAAACATACATCTCTTATGTCTCCTGCATTGGCAGGTTTTTGGTGGTTCTTTTTGTCACTAGCGCCACCTGGAAAGCCCTATGTAGTGTATACTCAATATAAAGATATTTGTTTGGTGAATGTATTGGGGCAAGGAGAGGGGCGTTTTAATCAGTCACTTGCATTGTAAATGAAATCCAATCCCCCATTTCACATAGCTATGACATTTTCAAACAACACCATTAAATATTCTTATGGATGCAGAAACTCAGGGGGATTATTACTGATTTATTTCATGCTCATTGTCATGTGATTTTAATTTCAATACAATAAAAATTAGAAATTTATTACTCAGAATTCTTCAGGATAAAAACTTGGGTTTAAATGAAACAGATTGTGTCTGCTAGTTTTCTATTCAGAAATAATAGCTTCACTTGATTAATTCAGTTAGTAGAAACCATGATGTTTCTAAACAATATGTAATAACCAATCAGTCACTAAAAGTTTATATACCTAAACAGTGTAGAGAAACACTTATCTCTCTGTTTGGCCAGTCCTACCTAGTTGAAGTACACTGCCTGATTTATGGGCTTCCCTGGGGGCTCACATGTTAAAAATATCTGCCTGCAATGAAGACCTGTTTGATCCCTGGGTGGGGAAGATACCCTGAAGAAATGAATGGCAACACATTCCAGTATTCTTGCCTGAAAAAGTCCCACGGACAGAGGAGCCTGGTGGGCCACAGTCCATAGATTTGCAAAGAGTGAGGAGTGGGTGGAAAATCATGTCCCATTTGGCCCTGCTGAAACTGGGGTTGTGGGATGGGTGTATTAGGTGTATTAGGCTACCCTTTGTCTGGAGCGAGAGGACTTTCCATGGTGCTTGTTTTTGTCGAGGCCTCTGGCAGACCTGGGATGCCAGTTTCTGTAGCACTCTGTCAGGGATATACAGAAGACAATAAGGTCCCCCAGGAATTCAAAACCATGTCATTCTTCCAGCTCTGAGGTTCCTAGGAAGTTTGCCTTCTTCTTTCTACTTTATGGAGCTTTTCTATGCTTGTTTATTGTGCTATGTACAGGGGATTTGGGTTTTATGTAAAAGAGAGGAATGGGGTCACTCCATCTTGGCTGGATTTTAGAGTCTTATTTTATTTTATTTTTTTGTTTATTTAGTATCTTAGTCTAAGAAAAATCAATTTGCGAAAGAGCAGAATTTCAATTAAATATGAAACATTTATTTTTATCATACAATCTTACTATGAAATGCCTTTAACAAATTAAGTGAATCAGAAGTTGTTTATATGCTAATTGATATTATTTTATAAAAACAAAGAAAGTCATAGGTTTTCTGATACTCCAAAGAAATCCATATTTCTCCCAGTAACCAGATCTCAACCCCAGCTTCCTTCCTTAGAATTCTAAGAGAATGAAATAATTCTTATTTATATCCATTATAAACCTTTGGAAAGGGCTTATTTAAAGGTCTTATGAAATACATTCACATGTTCAGCATTCATTTTATTTGTATTATATCTTTTGTCCATTTTTACAAAAGCAGACTTCTATCACTAGTTCTTTTAAGCTGAGCTGCTTCTTAGGAAAAGGGATATATGGAAAGTAAAGGGTGATAAGAATTTTTAAATTGGGATTTTTTTTTCCCTCCAAAGTTATTTCCATTGGGGAAACTGAAATTTAATGATATAGCTTTACATTCACACTTTATTTTGAAATAAAAATAAATGCTCACCAAGGACATGAAACTTTTGAACATGCTTTTTTCAGGATAAAAATGAGAAGAAACTTTGAGGTTATTTTATTCATAAATAAATTAGAATTACAATTCATAATTTTCACCTAACCACACGAATACTTAGTTTTTACAGTAAAGGATTAGAAACATTTCTAACTCATATAGTTAAATGCTAAATGTTTGAAAGATCTATATATACATAAATATGAAATAAAGCATATTAAATTTCAGTGAGTAAGTCATGATAACATCCCATAAAATCAAAAGAGTGGAGTCAGGGACTAAATTATTGAATACAGGACATGATGGTAAGAAAATTCATCAAATTACTAAGATTTGAAAGCCTAACTGAAAGCTGAAAATGTAATACTTATATGAATTACAGACTATATTGAAAAGAGCAAGTATCTTTGTGCTAATGCCCAGAGAAATACCAAATGAACTCCTTGACCTGCACATTTACATGACTTTATATTAGCACATTTGCAGTGTCCAGAATATTAATGTACTAGAGATCAGTGTGGTGTCTTGAAGCATGAATATATAATTTATTTTAAGCACTAAATGCTTTTATATCATTTTGGTAAACAGCTTATATCATTCTGGTAAACATTCTGGATATTCTAAGGCAATTTTTATTTCAAATACTCTGTTCAATGTTGTTCCAACCAAGAGTTATATATTTTAGTACAGAACAGCGTTCTCTCTACATTTTTATTTCCTTCAGTTTGTGTAATATTCCTGTCTCTACAAAATCTTTGCGTGTCATTCACACAAAGGGTACATTTTTGCAATATCTGCTGTCAGACATTGAAATTCCCTTCCCAAACACTGAATTTTAACTCTGCTAGTACAAACAAAACCTGAAATTCATCAGAACCTAGACTATCACAATCTAGACTATGGTCTGTATTTAAAAACAAAAATCTTTTCTGTGAGCATGATTATTCGTTTTAGAAAGCTGTTTCTTTCTCTTCATTTCAGAGAGGATTAATTTAAAGGATTATGAAATTATTTTAGTGGGCCCTGCTTGGCATTAAAAAAAAATGAAATAATAGAAGCAAGCATAGAATAGTATGGAAAATATATATATATATACATATATACCAGGGTTCATGGTAAGAGAAATATAATTAGACAAGAATGTATTTAGCTTATCAATGTATTTGCTTGTTATTTAATTATATTATGTACTGTGCTGTCAACCAATTGAAAGTCATTTTCTTATAAAACATGTTAGATATGTTAAGCTAATGTCCATTAGGCACTTGATATGCATTGTATACTCTACGAAGTGTTTTATCTGCATTTCTCTTACTTACTCCTGACCAGAACCTCATGGAATAAGTATTACCACTATTTTGAAACTTTCCAAGCTAGAGCTTAGAGAAGTTAAGATAACCAGGTTTACAAGGCTAATAGATGGTAGAGACAGGTTTCAAACCCACAGGAAGACTGTAAGTTCCATGTTATGTATGACTTTGTCCTCTGTGTAGCACAGCGATTTGTAAATAGGTGAATGCACACACTTATGCAGACACATTTACCCTAAGGCATAAATCATTCTGTGAGTGAACGAAAACAGTCTGGGACATAAGACTTTTACTCCCAGGGGAAACAATGAGGCTTCACTGGATTGCAATGTGTCATAATATTGATTCAGTCAGTGTCAACCAATGGAAAGTGTCTAGAGTTGAAATTTAATAGTGTTTAATTCAATATTATTTTTTTATTGATAAAATAATATCCAGTACCTAATATGTATACAATAATTTACCAGAAATTTTTGGGCAGTGGAAAACATATTTCTTTTCTTGTATCAGTACAATTTCTTATTTCAAAGAAGTTTAAAGGAAGATAACTAGAAAAATGTGCTTGAAAGTATCAATAATATGATTTTCATTTTGTGTAAATTTTATTCTATAAATGTAATGAGCTATGGAAAGAAATAATAGGTACCTCACATAGACTCAGCAGTACACTGAGCTTTCAACAACTGGTAGACTCAGCATCCATAAGAGAGTGAAAATTCAAGACTTTCTCTTTCTTTCCTGGGTACCAATCTTCTGGTTTCTTCTGCAATCTTAGGGAAAGGAAGTCAGGAGCTGGAGTAATACTCTGGAGTCAGATTTAAATTGATTAAAAAACCAAAAAGAAAAAGAAGAAAAAGTTTTTTTTTTTTTTTTTTTTTTTTAATAAACAATGGTATTCCATCCACAGCAGAGTTTTTGAATAAAGATTTTTGTTTGCCATTTAAGGCAATTCAACTCAAACTGCTAAAGTCCTTGGATAAGTAGAATCCTCAACAGAATTTTATTTTAGCCACTGAAACTGGAGACAACTGCTTTGTAAACTATTGTGAAGAAGCAAATGTAGATACTGAAGTCATCACTGATTGGAGATTTTCTAGTGGAATGGGGACTCTGAGTTTGAAAGATGTACAGAATGAATAAAAGCATTATAGTGAGGCCTGTGTAGCACCTAAGCACAGTTCACACACAGGGGCAGGCAGCACAGACAGCTCTTTGTGTACAACAGAAAGGAGGATGTACCAGAAATGAGCCCTAGGTATTAAAGTGGTGTTTCAATGTTGGTCACAAAACACTGCTCAGTGATGACTTACTGTGTGTCTGAGAGCTGTGGCTTCTGGGGCTATTTGCTTTCTCAGGGCCAGGAATCATATTTCAGTACTCTATATAGTAGAATGCCTTACAACAAATTCAAGGCCATACTATCACCTGAAAAACACTTTCTAGACAGATAGTGGAAGGAAGTGTGTGTTAATTTTGAGACTGCTGACTTTAGGAACATGGGTATTGGACCAGGTAGCTTTTGAAAGTGTAATGTGGGAGACCCATTTAGAATGGATTCCAGCAGGCATATAGATGTGGCACTGCGACACTCAGTGGCCCCAACCCTGCAGCAGGTCACCACCGACCCACGCCTCTGCTGGAGACTCCTGGCACTCATGGGCAAGTCTGAGTCAGTCTCTTGTGGGGTCACTGTCCCTTTCTCCTGGGTCTCTGTCTGTGCCCACCAAGAGTCTATTCCCCAGCCCTGTGTAAGTTCTGGCAGCTCTATGGTGGGGTTAATGGCAACCTCTTCCAAGAGGGCTTATGCCACACCCAGGTCTGTTGCACCCAGAGCCCCCGCCCCTCCGGCCGCTCACTGCTGACACGTACCTCCACAGGAGATGCTCAAACACAGTTCTGTCTCAGTCTCTGTGGGGTCCCTGGGTCCTAGTGCATATAAGGTTTGTTTGAGCCCTCTGAGCATCTCTGATGGGAATGGGGTTTGATTCTAAACTCGAATTTACCCCACCTACCATCTTGCTGGGGCTTCTTCTTTGCCCTTGGGCATAGGGTATCTCCTCACAGCCACCCCAGCACCTACCATCTTACTGAGGTTTCTCTTTTGAAGGAGATAACCCTTATCTCCATTACCTTCACCATAGTTTGGCCCCAGACAACTAGCAGGGAGGGGACACAGCTCCACCCATCAACAGAAAATTTGATTAAAGAGCATGGACCCGCTCATCAGAATAAGACCCAGTTTCCCCTAGAGTCAGTGTCTCCCATCAGGAAGCTTCCATAAGCCTCTTATCCTTCTCCATCAGAAGGCAGACAGATGGAAAACCACAATCACAGAAAACTAACCAATCTGATCACATGGCCCACAGCCTTGTCTAACTCAATGAAGCTATGAGCCATGCTGTGTATGGCCCCCCAAGATGGATGGGTCATGGTGGAGAGTTCTAACAGAATATGGTTCACTGGAGAAAGGAATTGTAAACCCCTTCAGTATTCTTGTCTTGAGAACCCCGTGAACAGTATGAAAAGGCAAAAAGATAGGACACTGAAAGATGAACTCCCCAGGTCAGTAGGTGTCCAATATGCTACTGGAGATCAGTGGAGGAATAACTCCAGAAAGACTGAAGAGACAGAAGCAAAGCAAAAACAACACCCAGTTATGGATGTGATTAGTGATAGAAGCAAGGTCTGAAGCTGTAAATAGCAATATTGCATAGGAACCTGGAATGTTAGGTCCATGAATCAAGACAAATTGGAAGTGGTCAAATAGGAGGTGGGAAGAGTGTAGTCAGCATTTTAGGAATCAGTGAACTAAAATGGACTGGAAAGGGTGAATTTAACTCAGATGACCATTATATCTACTACTCTGGGCAAGAATCCCTTAGAAGAAATGGAGTAGTCATCATAGTCAACAAAAGAGTCTGAAATGCAGTGCTTGGATGAAATCTCAAAAATGACAGAATGATCTCTGTTCGTACCCAAGGCAAACCGTTCAATATCACGGTAATCCAAGCCTATGCCCTGACCAGTAATGCTGAAGAAACTGAAGTTGAACGGTTCTATCAAGACCTACAAGACCTTTTCGAACTAAAACCCCAAAAAAGATGTCCTTTTCATTATAGGGGACTGGAATGCGAAAGTAGGAAGTCAAGAAACACCTGGAGTAACAGGCAAATTTTGCCTTGGAGTACGGAATGAAACTGGACAAAGTTTAATAGAGTTTTGCCAAGAGAACATACTGGTCATAGCAAACACTCTCTTCCAACAACACAAGAGAAGACTCTATGCATGGACATCACCAGATGGTCAATACTGACATCAGATTGGTTATATTCTTTGCAGCCAAAGGTGGACAGGCTCTACACAGACAGCAAAAATAAGACTAGGAGCTGACTGTGGCTCAGATCGTAAACTTCTTATTGCCAAATTCTGACTTAAATTGAAGAAAGTAGGGAAAACCACTAGACCATTCAGGTATGACCTAAATTAAATCTCTTATGACTATACAGTGGAAGTGAGAAACAGATTTAAGAGACTAGATCTAATAGACTTCCTGAAGAGCTATGGATGGAGGTTTGTGACATTGTACAGGAGATAGGGACTGAGACCATCCCCAAGAAAAAGAAATGCAAAAAGGCAAAGTAATTGTCTGAGGAGGCCTTACAAATAGCTGAGAAAAGAAGAGAAGTGAAATGTAAAGGAGAAAAGGAAAGATATACCCATTTGAATGCAGAGTTCAAAAGAATAGCAAGAAAAGAAGAAAACCTTCCTCAGAGGTCAGTGCAAAGAAACAGAGGAACCCAATAGAATGAGAAAGATTAGAGGTCTCGTCAAGAAAACTAGAGATATCAAGGGAACATTTCATGCAAAGATGCGCTCAATAAAGGATAGGAATATTATGGACCTAACAGAGCAGATGATATTAAGAAGAGGTGGCAAAAATACACAGAAAAACTATACAAAAAAGATCTTCATGACCCAGATAAACATGATGGTGTGATCATTCACCTAGAGCCAGACATCCAGGAATGTGAAGTCAAGTGGGCCTTAGGAAGCATCATTACAATCAAAGCTAGTGGAGATGATGGAATTCCAGTTGAGATATTTCAAATTCTAAAAGATGATGCTGAGGAAGTGCTGCACTCAATATGCCAGCAAATTAGGAAAACTCAACAGTGACCAGAGGACTGGAAAATGTCAGTTTTCATTCCAATCCCAAAGAAAGGCAATGCCAAAGAATGCTCAAACCACAACACAATTGCACTCATCTCACATACTAGCAAAGTAATTCTCAAAATTCTCCAAGCAAACCAGGCTTCAACAATACATGAACCATAAACTTCCAGATGTTCAAGCTAGTTTTAGAAAAGGCAGAGGAACCAGAGATCAAATTGCCAACATCTGTTGGATCATCGAACAAACAAGAGAATTACAGAAAAACATCTGCCTGCTTTATTGACTATGCCAAAACCTTTGACTGTATGGATCACCACAAACTGTGGAAAATTCTTCAAGAGATGGGCATACCAGACCACCTGGACCTGCCTCTTGAGAAACCTATATGCAGGTCAGGAAGCAACAGTTAGAACTGGACACGGGACAACAGACTGGTTCCAAATAGGAAAAGGAGTATGTCAAGGCTGTATATTGTCACCCTGATTATCTAAATTATGCAGAGTACATCATGAGAAACGCTGGGCTGGAAGAAGCACAAGCTGGAATCAAGATTTACGGGGAAATATCAATAATCTCAGATATGCAGATGACACCACCCTTAAGGCAGAAAGTGAAGAAGAACTAAAGAGCCTCTTGATGAAAGAGAAAGAGGGGAGTGAAAATGTTGGCTTAAAGCTCAACATTCATTAAACTGAGATCACAGCATCTGGTCCCATCACTTCGTGGCAAATAGATGGGGAAACAGTGGCTGACTTTATTGTTTTGGGCTCCAAAATTACTGCAGATGGTGACTGCAGACATGAAATAAAAAGGCACTTATTCCTTGGAAGAAAAGTTATGACCAACCTAGACAGTGTATTAAAAAGCAGAGACATTACTTTGCCAACAAAGGTTCGTCTAGTCAAGGCTATGGTTTTTCCATTAGTCAAGTATGGATGTGAGAGTTTGACTATAAAGAAAACTGAGCATTGAAGAATTGATGCTTTTGAACTGTGTTGTTGGAGAAGACTCTTGAGAGTCCCTTGGACTGCAAGGAGATCCAAACAGTCCATCCTAAAGGAAATCAGTCCTGAATATTCATTGGAAAGACTGATGTTGAAGTTGAAACTTCCATACTTTGGCCACCTGAGGGGAAGATCTGACCCATTAGAAAAGACCTTGATGCTGGGAAAGATTGAAGGCAGGAGGAGAAGGGGATGACAGAGGATGAGACGGTTGGATGGCATCACCGACTCAATGGACATGAGTTTAAGAAAGCTCTGGGAATTGGTGATAAACAGGGAGGCCTGGCATGCTGAAGTCCATGGGGTCACACATCAGCAGACATGACTGAGCGACTGAACTGAAAGGTGTGGTAGGCTGCTACAAGCCATATTTGACTGAACATTCTAACGTCTTCAGAAGTACTGAGACTGATGAGAAGAATGAGAGACGGAATCCTGTTGGTTAGCTATCTGAGGGAGACCAGGAAATTATCGGTTTTTCATTGTATTCTAGCTAGGGGTGCAGAAAGTTCATCTCACCTGTGAGAAGTCCTGCCCTAGCTAGACTCCAAGAATAAATCGATAGTTAGACCTTCTCAACCCTACCTTGCAAGAAAGCAGAGGATGAATGTCTACTGCAGTCCTGTTCACGTTCCTCCAGCTTCTCCACACTTCTAGCACCCATGCCATCACAAATCTCAGTTGTCTGAAAACTCCCTTCTTCCCCGTATGAGTACTAGTGGGAAAACATTTTTTGTTTTCAGTCCGTGACTGTCCTGGCTCCTGTGTAGTTTGTCAACACTGCTGCTGCAGCAACCGTTAAAAACAAACAAACAAACAAACAAACAAACAACCCTCTCTGCTCTGTCCATTGGTGTTTCAGGGAATCTTTCTTACCCCTTAGTGGGAGAAGCTGCCTGTGCCTTAGACCCATCCTCCGCTGGAAACCTTTTGCTTCAAGTCTGGTTGTTGCCCTCTGAAAGCGTCCCAACACCTCCACTCGGGACCGGACCTCGATTTTCCTTTGCTTCGTGTTGTTAGGGAGCCCTGCCTCTCTGACTTTTCCTCTGCTCTGACAGAACCTCCAGCTTCCCCCTTGCCCCAGGGCAGAGTAGGGTTAAGAAGGTCTAAGTGTTTGGGGACAAACAAGGCAGAAGTGTTGGCAAGTTGTTTGTGAAAACCCGTGTGTGTCCATTAGCCACCCATTCAAATCACTTGATTTCATTAATTATTTAACAATTTACCATAAAAGCAGAGAAGCTTATGTAGATCCTACTTCTTTAAATTCAGAAAGTCTTAATTTCTATGAAATATTCTTCCATTCTGAAGGTTGCAATTAGTGTTGTGATGTGACTCTGCCTTGTCAACTTTGGAGTGTAGGGAACATTTCCAGAAATATAGCAGACTTCCTGGCTGTGTCTCTTGTTTATGAAATATTTTATACATTGACATTTAGAAATTTCTATTTACTTGCTCTCAGATAGTCATATATCACATAAAAGAAAATTAGAAACGATTACAACTTTCCGAAGTCAGGGAAAATTCAATATCTAGCACATTGTGCATTTTTCCTATGCACCATTTAAAAAATACATTTCTAAATTTCGATTGCCTTTCTAACTCTACCACTAGTAATGATGATGGACTTAGTGATTTTCTAGCACAACTTTGAGTGTAATCCAATTCAGCCATTTGCCCTTACATTCTGATGTTTTGTAACAGAAATACAGGTGATGTAAACTGCCATACGATGTGCTCATATTGTATGGGTAGCTCTTTTTTAAGGTAGATTTTTTTTTTTTAAGATTCTAATTAAGGAAAAAAATTCACAGTAAGAAATTATAAAAGTAAAAATGAGAAAGTGAAATGTATATAAAGTGCTTGATATGGGCTAGAGATTGTAGATGGTTTTTTCTTTTTTAGAATGAATCAAAAGAAATTATGATAAATTCTAATGAAACAGCGCACTGCTAATACATCAAACACATTATATAAGGTAGAAATTGAACTTCTGAGGCTTGTGTTAGCATTCTGCTGTTCAGCTTTATCAAGGCAGGGAACAAAGGGAGAAATGTGCAACAATAGAAGAACTGTAATATGATAAGACCGTCATCAGTGAGATATTTCACCTGTCAACCCTCCACAAAAATGACAGAGGTTTTAATACAGTAATTATTTGGACAAGATATGGCCCTTATTTCAAAAATCCATTTCATGTTTAGTCATATACCTTTCGTGGATAGAGACAGTTGTTGGCTTGGCACGGTCTCAGTAATATATCTTGAGTCCTTTTGTTTGTGGTTTGTAGTAAGAGCTCGTTGTCATTTCTGTAGCGTACTGAGACAAAGCCTTGCCATTTTTCCTTACTAAAGGAAGTACAGTAGTATGATGCTGGTTTAAAAACTCTTATTTGTGAGAATAGATCAAACTTTATTTAATTTTTCTGCCTTAACTGCTCCTGCAACATCATTTTTTTTTAACACTCAGTATATGCTTTTGCCATTGTTTTTCTGGATCAATTTTTTTAAAGGTAGCTCTGTGAATATTTATGTATTTGTTTAATATATATTCGCTAGTAATCTACTATGTGCCAGGCACTGGCCTTTATATCTAATTAAATATAAATACCAGAAAAGAATCTGTTACGTGGCTCCATTAATGTTGCTTAGAAAAGTCCCTTTGTGCTGTGGGCAAAAGTGAGACAAAGGAAAGCCACTTCTTGAGAAACGATTCGGTTTTTTGGAGAACCACTGGGAAATTTACTTTGCTTCTGATAAATAATGCTTCAAACGAAAGGAAACAAAAGCAACCAAATTTTACCATGTTACTTCTAACACATGGCATTACAAGAACTAATCATCCTAACAGCCTTTAGAAAATAATCTTTCAAGGGTTTATAGGGTTGTCACAACTATCTTTCTGAGTTTGACTTTGGCTCACTTGTGGATACCCGTGCTCTAAGATTTATCTCACAGCCACACAGTTCTGAAGCAGACCACGCTATGATGATCCACTATTATTGGAAGGATACATGAGATTTTATATCATATAAGCATTTCATTGCTGAAGCTTAATACTATAAATTCCTCATTCATTATTCGAAGGTCATAACAAAGACAATTTTACCCTTTATTTCTCAAAATATAAATAATTAATTTATTATATTGGAGTAATAGTCTTGAGTTCCTTTCAAGGTAGGAGTTTCCATTTTATTTTATCTATTTTTGCTTTGTTTATGCCAACAAAATCATCTGCTTGTCTATTAGTGTCACTCCAATTAAGTCCTGTGTACATTACAGGAACATAAGGACAGCCCGATTAGAAAAAAATAAAGCAAGAGTAAATAGTTTAAATATAGATACAATAAGAACTAGCATTTAAATAACAAGTAACATGCCATGAACTCCTAAGTGGTTGACTTTGATACCCAGTTAGGTTCTTAAGTCTTGACTTCTTGTTTTTTCACTATGGATCTCCTTGATTCTAAGTTTTAAATATCAGGGTCTACATGTATGCAGTTTTCTTTTTTTGCATCACCATGCACATTTATCTGACTTTATTGCAACTTTTTTCATTATATGTCTTTTTCAATATGTTGTGGGCTTCCTGAAGGCATGAGTATGTCTATTTATGCTACTGCTGTGTCCTTTGTATTTAGCATAGTGTCTGGCAGACAGGAAGCCTTAAAAATAATGTGTAGAAAGAACAAATTAATATTTAAAAATGATGACTATTTTCTCATGGATAATGAGAGTTATTATGGCAAGTGGTATTATTACTCTCTCACCAACTTAAACATACATATTTCTCCCTGAAGTTTCAAGCCCCTAGGAGAAGAAATTAAAAGACTTTTTTCCCCCTTGGGGCAGAAAGTAGAAATTAACAACAACAACAAAAAAGTGGATATATGAAGTATTATTAAATGTACTTTAAAAATATAATCATTTGGTTATGAATTCACTGACCAAAGTAAATGTAGCCCGTACTAGTTGTTCTTGAGATCATGCATGTTTAATTTAAAATTATTTGAATTAAACACTTGAATAAAATAATTAGATATTAATTTAGATAATTATCAGCAAATTATGATTGCATGTGCTCTAGAGAATTCTCCTAGGAAAGATGACATGATATCATTAGAAACAGGCACAGAGTGAGGGTAGAATAAAAATAAGAGAATTTTATTTTTATGAAGCATTTTTCAGTTTATTAATCACATTCCAAACATTTTCTCATCTTATCTTCACAAAAACTCTGTGGTAAAGTGGGATTCATTATCCTCATTTTACAGAAACTGGGTCTCAAAAAACTTAAGGACTCAATTTGTAACAATAAAAGCTGATGAGTGGAGGAATCAGGGCTCAAGCTCCTATCTGCTATTTTCAAGTTCTGTTGTTTTTCTCTCAAGAGGTCTTATGTTTCAGAGTAAATATTCTGCAGAGGATCTAGTAGATAGAGTCAATTGCTCGTTTTAAGAAAATTGGGGAAGAAAAGATTAAAAAATTTAAAATCTACCCTAAACATAGAATCACACTGTTTAATCTGGCTCTCTCTAAGCTATCACTAGCAGCAGTTTATACTTTTTAATACTTCACTTTTACCATTTCCCTGCCTTAAATAGATGCCTATCTTTGACACATTTTTCTACTTTCACATGAACATTTTAAAAATTGACTTTAAGAATTTTCAAACACTGATTTCATTCCTTCACACCTTTTGTGAAGTCTTCTCTTGTACTGAACCTTACATTCAAACCTAAGTTGGGGCTTCCTTCTCATGTTGGCAGAATATCTCATGTGGGTTTCCAGTGTGTCCTTACCAATTACATTTTAATTGTATGCATTTATTTTCACTTAACTCCGAGGTCTTACAATTGAGTTTATTGAAACATTAAAAAAATAATGTGCATAGGAGGAATTGTGCTAAATATTGAAAATACAAAGTTAAGAGCAACCACTTTCTTATCTTTGAAGAAATTAAACTTAGTAGGAGAAAGCATACATACAAATTGGTTATCCAATACAATGTGGAGGGTGAGGATGTGCACTAGATCATCAATGTACTCTGTGAGCAGAGTCTAGGAATACTTGGTTTCTCAATATGAGTGCCGAACTGTCAATTACTTCCTATACTAAGAATTCAGTGAAATCAAAATAGACTTTTTTTTTCCCCATGAAAGTCAAGGTAGATGCATTGATTGGCTGTAGATGTAGTCAGATCATGGGAGGTTATTTTAAATTCCACCTAACTGGGATTAACATATACACACTACTGTATATAAAATAGATAATCAACAAGGACCTACTGTATAGGACAGGGAACTCTACTCAATAAATGCTCTGTAATAATCTCTGTGAGAAAAGACTCTGAAAAGAAATATGTATGTACATGTATAACTAAAACATTTTGCTGTATATTGGAAACTAGCAAAACATTATAAATCAACTATATGCCAACATAAAATAAAAATTAAAACAAAATTCCATCTAGCTGAACGTTCCTATTGTTGGCCAGTGTAGACCTAGCTGTACAGCAATTATAGGGAAATATTCTTAGGTGTATTGATTCCTTGCAGAGAAAGTATTTTTTTTTCTATAAAACATTGAGCAAAATATAAATATATTAATATTCACAAATGATGATGAATAATTGTTAAATGGAATGCAAGATTCATATTTTCCAAAAGAATTTGCAAAAAGTGATTCTGATATAAGTCAGGTTTAAGAACCAATGCATGGGTAATTTGCAAATTACTTTCAGTAGGTAAATCATAGTTCCAGTTAGATTGTAGTCATAGCCTTCTATTAGGGGAAGCTGTCAGAATACAGGAAGTTTTAAGAGCCGAAACTTTGAGAAGCCTCAAAAATATGATGCTCCAAACCTCCATGAACAGCTGCTAGGGAGTCTCTAGTCAGCTCGCTAGGACCTTATGCCTAGCCACAGGGAACTGCAGCTTAGAACAGCTATTATCACACATGGAGGCCCCTGAGAAAGCTGGCAACATCCCATGAGCATGAATAAACATCACAGAGATGCCATCACATAAAGAGGCATAAGCATTTGTGAGCACAGCGGTAGGTCTGCATGTCCACACTTTTCTTGGCGATTACAATAATTATTCTCATCTTCCCTTCTTGGCCATCCCTTTTTACAGTGATAATCACTCCCACATTGCCCTGTACTTCTCTGAACTAGACCTAATCCCTATTCATTTCCCACCTCTGGAACATTAGCTCTGTGAATTCCTCCACATTGCTTGCCTTATAAAACTTGAAGATATTGTTTCCTTACAGCTCTCTCAAGGAGAGGATCTTTTCTTCTTTTATAGCTTCACGAATCTCTGGGTGTGAAGGTGTAGAATATTATTTCCTTTTTCATTATCGCCATTTTTCTCCATTGTTCCCTCTTGTTTCTCTTCCTTTCTTGCCCACCTAGAATATATGATATGTTGTTTCAATTATCCTCTTAGAAGGAAGATATCCTTTTTTTTTCTTCTTATAGTACTAGCAAACTCCAAACACAGATGAGCTCTGATATTTCAACCTTAATAACTTCAATAGCTAAAGGTTGATGGAGAACAGGGCAGCGCTCAGCTGCTCTGTTTCAATTAAATTACTGTTCTTGGAATTTCTTTACTTCAGTTTTCTAGTGAGTTTGCTTTCCAGCTCTCACAGATGGTTTCATTCTTCCCGCTTCTACAATTCTAGTCTTCCGTATGCACCTCCTCTTTACTGGCTGCAGAGGACCTCATGCCAGTCAAGGCCGGTATGTTTTTACCTGGATTTCTGCAGCAGCCTATGGAGTAGTACCTTTGATTCCATACTCACTGCCCTCAACCCAAGTTTTTGTTTGTTGTAAGAATGTCCTTTAGATTATGCTATTCAACTGCTTAAAATCCTTCAAAGGCTTCCCACTGTACTTAGAATACAATGTGAACTTCTTTCTATTCTCTTCTAGGAGATGAATATCTGGACCTCCCTTCTTCAAACTCATGGCTCTATGGATACTCCAGTGCTGTATTCACTTTTTCGAACATGCCAAGTCTTGTCTAGCCTTGAGGGGTGTTTTTCTCTGCCTAAGATGCTTCTTGCCTACTATCAACACATGACTAGATTTTTCTCTTCGTTTACATCTCAGAAAATGTCTCCTTTTCAGCCAGGATTTCCTTAACCACTGTACCTAAGTAGGCCTTGATTGTTCAGTTCCCTATATAAGCCTCATGTGTGTTTACTGTCATTGTTGACCATACAACCATAATACAGACATAATGAAGTCACAGTTTTTCCCTGTTCTTTGGCCAGCCCATTTCTGGCTCCTTTACAGATGTTAATGGGGAGAGAGCTGCTAAATTCTTACCTCCTGATTGAGTGGCAGATTGTTTATCTACATTTTGACTGTACTTATCACATCACGGCAAGGTTTTAATATATGTACTGAATTTTAGAGTCTTGAAATTTTATGCTTTCTTAAATTTGCTCATCTCCCCCACTGCAGTGAAACAGAGTTATAAGGACAAAGACCACATGTTCAGTCACTCAGTCGTGTCCAGGTCTTTGTAACCCCATGAACTCTGGCCCACCAGTCTCCTTCTTTACAGGAAAGAATGATGGACTGGGCTACCATTTCCATCTCCAATGTGTTCTGTACCCAGTAATAAATACACATACATATTTTTCTACAGAATATCCAACTTCACTTCAAGAATATTTAAAGCAGAACATTTACATGTGTGCATATACTTTTCTACTTGAATTCAAAATTTTTAGATTTTTTCAGAAAACTAAATTTGAAATTTTCAATGGCACTTAGTCCCTTTCATCATTTTTCCTTCTTAAAGTTTCAGATTTAGAAGTCAAATTCCAAAATTTAGACTTGAACAGACTACTCTATGCCTCAGTTATTTTATTTGCCTCTGATTATAAGCTAACTGTTACTTAAGTAGATTGAGCAAAACACTGCTTCTGTAACGTATTAGTATTATGGGGGGGGGGGGGGAAGCTGTCCAAGTTAATTTAACAAATGCTGGTTTAAAAAAAAAAAATGCCTGTTTACCACAGAAATTCACAAATTGACATGAGAAGATGTCTTGCAAATTGCATTGGGTATACCCATGTATCCTTGAAATCCTTATATTTTGACTGCTGTCTCATAGTGCTAATACCTAAAATATGTTAGTTGCCCTAAGTTCTGTTTATAGTCTTCATATTAATAGATTGATATCTTTGCCAATATTCCAAAGCCTTCAATTTTTTGAAGTTTTGATGGAGAACAGCAACTAGTTATTTTCTAGTTTAATTCTAGTTCTGGATATTTTCAATTGAAAAAGTTCAGGATATTTTCCATTGAAAAAGATTTGGGTTACCATTTTTAGAATACCCAGTTGCAGTAGAATAAAAGGATTCCATACCCTCATTGCTGTGGGCTATTTCTTGAACCACTACCACCACCCTATAGAGACATATGGCTCTGTCTGTGCTAATTTCTTGTTATGGCTTAGAAGAGCCTAGCAGAGCACTCTGACCTGGTTATGTCAGCCCCATCAGTCACCCATCAGCTCCAACTTGCTTAGCTGATAGACTACCACAAGATACCCATCTTCACTTCCTCTATGGCTAGAATGCAAAAATAGCTAGTTCTACTGTACTATCTGCTTTGTATTCATCTTTCCAATAATTTCTATTATTCATACTAACTCTGCTTTCCATCCTCCAGATACAAAGATGAACATAAATGAAGAAAAGACAATTTCTTCTCATTATTTCATAAATAAAAGTCATGCTTCCCAAAGACAAAAGAACATTTATAGTAACTCTGCTTTCCATCCTCCAGATACAAAGATGAACATAAATGAAGAAAAGACAATTTCTTCTCATTATTTCATAAATAAAAGTCATGCTTCCCAAAGACAAAAGAACATTTATAGTCTATGAGTAAGGTGTGTGCGTGTGTGTGTGCGTAGTCACTCAGTTCTGTCCAATGCTTTGCGACCCCGTGGACTGTAGCCCACAAGGCTTCTCTGTCCATTTGTAGTATACTGTTTATTCCCAGGATATAAGAATTTTAATAATCTCACAGACAGATTGTTCTAACCAAAACAGTATTGAATAGGTTTTATATGTATGTTTAGTTGACTAAAATTTGATTGAAAGTATATATTTGCTTTATTTTCTATATTTTATGACTTCCCTGGTGGCTCAGATGATAAAGCAACTGCCTACAATGTGGATATTTTATAATTATTTTCCCTTTAAAATATTTTATAATTATATATCTTATTGTGAAATTGTCTACCCTAGTTATTTTTAAATGTTCACATGTGTGTATGTATATAGTAATGTGCATAATTAATATAATTTGTGTATATATTTTTCAGTTTAGAGCAGGGGTACCCAACTTCTGGCCCACAAACCGGCACCTTCTGTTAGATCAGCATTAGATTAGAAATAAAGTGCACAATAAATGTAATGCACTTGACTCATCCTGAAACCATTCCCCACTCCTGGTCCATGGAAAAATTATCTTCCATCAAACTGGTGCCAAAAACATTGGGGGGTCACTGGCTTAAAAGAATACAAATTTATCAGAAAACAGACAGAAAATCATATGGTTGCTTTAATTTCAATCACTATTAGCTCTATACCATTTAAAAACACATCGAGAAACTGAGCAACATAGTGCAAGCATGTGGGTTTATAACTATTGAAACCTTCTGTAAGCTATGACATTGATAAAATTATTGATGCCTTGAGTTAATTATAATTTTTATAATAAAATGATTGATGCAAAATTGTCAAGCTTAAAGAATAATAAAAAATTGAATAACATGTACACTACTGATAACTAGTGTTGGAAAAGCTGACTATTCACGTGAGAAGAACCATAATGCCTACCTTATACCATTCTCAAAATTTAATTTGCAAAGGTGATATAAGGAAACCATATAACAGAATATAAAACTATTTCCAAGACATGAAAGTATAAATCACAAACAAGAACACTGATAAAGCCTAAGCTAAATCAATGAATCCTCTATATTCTATATAGCCTCTGTATTCTCCTTCTCAATGTATTTCTTGCACCCTTGCACCCGGGCATTCTCCAGCATAAGTAGTATTTTTATTATTTCCCAAATGCAAATCAAGCTGAGATAAAACTTGCTTTTTCAAACCATTTTTAGCTTGTGTAATTTAAACGTGTTAATATGTGTCATTCTAGTTCTGTAAGCTTGCTATGAAGCTTGAAGCCATGAAGCTTGCTATGATTTTTACTTATTCATTTCACTGTTAATGGAATTTTAGATTATTCTACATTTTTTCCTTTTTTTTTTCTTCTGTCCCTTCCTTACTGTCATTCTTATTTCTATATTTCTTCTTTCTTTTTCCTATTTTAAGCAATATTAATATAAATATTTCTGTATCTATTTCTTGGTACACACATGTGAGTGGAAATGTTGATTCATCAGGTATGCAGATGTCTCAATGCATTTTTAAAATATTGAATTGTTTTCAAAGAATACTGGATGCATTTATGCTACTACCAGCAGAATGTGAAAAATTCTGGATGAAAATTCCTGTGTTCTGCATTTTTACTAAAGCTGGGTGTGATTTAAAAAAAATTTTTTTGTCAATGTTGGGAACATAATTATATCTCATTGTGGTTTTACTTTGTATCCTCCTGTGAGGGTGATCATATTTTCCAACACTTGAAGGCCGTTTATTTTGCTCTAAGAACTTCAGGACTTTTGCCCTTAGTTTGTGGCTTTGCTTTTCAGTGTCCCTTTTCTCTAATTTTTGATTAAGTGAGCTCTCAATTTAGCTTAGGCTTTATCAATGTTTTTGTTTGTGATTTATACTTTCATGTCTTGGAAATAGTTTTATATTCTGTTATATGGTTTCCTTATATCACCTTTGCAAATTAAATTTTGAGAATGGTCTGAGGTAGGCATTATAGTTCTTCTCACGTGAATAGTTAGCTTTTCCAACACCAGTTGGATAATCCATTCTTCAACAGTGATCTGTAATGTATTTTGTCTACCCCATTGCTTGTCATTTTTGTACCGAATATGACTTTGGCTTTGCTATGTTGACTCATAAATCTTACTATTAATTCAGATTTGTCCAATGTGTTTTTCTTTTTTATGAGGTTCTTGGTTATATATATGTTTTATTTTTCTGCTATTAACATTTAGAATTAACATGTCAAGTCATCCCAAACCAAAAAATAAACCCCTCAACAAATATAAATATTATTGAAACAGAAATTCATTGAATCTATTGACATATTTGAGAAGGAATGATATATTGCCATTTATGTATTATTTAAGGTTTTTCAATAACATTATATATCTGAACTTGAAGATTTTTATAGAATTTTTATCAAATACTTTAATTTTTAATGGAATTATTCAGGGTTTATTTTTCTACTTTATTTATAAGCATAGGTTCATTTTGTTTAACCTCTGTTAAATTTGTGGTATAAAATTGAAATCTCTTATTTACTGTTTGATTTCTGCTATATCTATAGATATAGATCTTTTTGCATTCTTTAATGCTCTTCTGCACTCCTTCATTCTCTCCCTCCCTCCTTTCTTTTCTCTCTCTTTGTCCTTCTCTCTTGCTCAAACACACACACACACACACACACATGCCCTTTGGCAATTCTGCTTCTGTATTAATCTTGGCATAGATTTGACAATTCTATTAGACTTTTTATAACTCAAGAGGTTTGTTAAATGTGTTTTGCTATAGTATTAAATCATAATTTGCTAATTACTTTTTCTCACATGATTATTTCTTTTCTTTGTGTGTTTTTATTTTGTTGTCCTTTAATATCTGTTAGATGATTTAGTCACTTGATTTGTATTCTATCTTTTAATTACCAAAAGATTTTAAATATAACATTGATTCTTAGCTGAATCCCAAAATTATGATGTAGTTTTTAAAAATTTTTATTTCTAATAAAAAAAAAGTTCTGTAGAATGTTTTCCTTAACCCACAGATTCTTTTGAATTTTATTTTTAGCTTTTAACCTGATGACTTTCTCTTATTATTATTTTCTCAGACTGAATTACTTTTGAGCTAAGAATATGATCTGCAGTAAAGAGATCTATTTAATTTTTTTTTGGTTTTCTGGCCAAGTGTATATTCCATCTTTTATGTTTTTGAGAAGAATATTAATTCCCCAATATTGTGCAATGTTCTATTTGCATACACTTTTTAAAGCTTGTTAATTATGTTGCTCAAATCTCTATTATTCTAACTGATTTAGTTTTTGATCTGATTTATAGTTTACTGAGAGATGTTTTTAAATTTGTGGATTTGTCCATTTTTCCATGTTTCATCGGTTTTTCTTCTTCACTGTTAAAGTTATATTGTTCATTTTAAAGAGCTTTGAAGTGTTGTGTCTTTTTTATAACTTGGCTATTTCGCGACCACATCATGATTCTACTTACCTACCTTCTCTGTGTGGCCGCAGCAAGACCTGCCAACCCCCAGTCACTCTCACAGTGCGACTCTGACATTCCCTCCCTTGAAGGTGCGTGCTTGTTCCCTCCTCCTGAATCTGGGAAATCTGTGGTTAAGGAGGAAGTAGTAATAATACTCTGTGCCTTGCAAGCCTGGTTTATAAAGGCAGTGATACTTCCTCTTGCCTGCCAAGCTGTGAGGAACACCAAGGAGACCGTGTGACTGAAGAATGTGAGGAGCCACACGGAGGTCAGGTCTAAGGTGATAGCTGGTGAAGAGCAAGCCTGGGGAGAAAGGCTCTTCCAGATGATTCTAACCCCTTACATTGCATCAGCCCCAGACTTTCAGAATTTCCAGCCAGCGGCCCAGATGTTAAAAATCAGAAACAAACTGTCCCTGTGCACTGTTCGGATTACTGACCCACAGAATACAAAAATAAAACGTTTTAAGTCACTATTGAGGGAGTGATTTATTTTGCTTGAATGGAGTAGTCAGACTCATCTGATCACAATTAGTCACATCAACACTCTTTTGATTATTATTTTTGTGATATGTCGCTTAAGATTTAGTACAGTTGTATGTAACCAAAGACCCAAAGTGAACTGCAAGATTTCTTTTTTCTCCTACAAAAATGAAGTCTGGAGATAGGCAACCCAAACTGAAATGACAGAGTCACAAGTTCCATTCACGTCTACGCCGTATCTCTTTCTCTATGCCATCTTTGTCACGATGCCCTAATTTTCACCTTCACCTCCTATTCACACCCCAGGCGGCAGAGAGGGGAAATGAGAGGAGTGCAGAAATAAGTCCTCCTCCCAGCTGAGGGGATCTCGAGTCAAGAGATTTCCTGAAGCCTCCAGTTCAGCTTCACTGGTTACATTTACTGCAAGGGAGCAGGTAAAATGCAGTTCTAAGACTGACAAATTGCCATTAAGAAGAAAATCAGTGTTCAGTTACTAAGACAAACTTAAAAAAATAAAACATTTAAAATATTCCCTACTAGCATTTTCTGTTGCAAGTGGCATATCTGTTACTTTTACTATAATAAAAGTAATAGCTTTACTATTCTAGATTGCCTCTCATGAATGGTACATAGCTGCAGTTTTTGCCATTGGGCCATTTTGGCATATTATTAATCATTCAAATTTATTGTGATTACATTCCTATCTAATAAACTTATTTTGTGTCTATTTTTCTGTCTGTTATTGTGAATCTTTAAACTTTAACAAGTATATAGATTTATCAGGGACTAGTAATATATCTATATCTTTATATTACTTTATATCTTGATATTATATTATATATCTTTATATTACTCTGAAAAATTGCAAAGACTATGGAATAATTCTTGCCTGGACGTTTCAGTGGACAGAGGAGCCTGGTAATGTGCTCTTTTTTGTGTGTGTGTCTGTGGAGTCTAAAAGAGCAGAACATGACTGATTGACTTAACACTTTACTTGTTATGTGCTATTTCCCTGCATTTATTTCTCTTGTTTTAGGATCTCACAAGTTAGAAAATTCTAATATTGACTTAGATTTATCTCCAAGTCTACCACTTCTCTCCCCTCAGTATTCTTTCTTACCCTTCAGATTTTATTTAGAGATAATTTTTCTTATTCCTGAAATACATCTTTATGGAGCTTCTTCATATTATTTCCATGTTTTGCAAATTCTGTTTTAATTAATACATACAAATAACATATCATATATATATTTTAGAAAATTTATGAAATTTTGGCTAAAAAACTTTCATTTGATTCCACTTGCCTATAAATAGTATGCTAGATTTATAATTAATAGATATGCTAGATTTCTAATTAATAGATATGCAACAAACAACAAAGATTTACTGTATAGCACAGTGAACTATAATCAATTCTTGAAATAAACTATAATGGAAAATAATTTCAAAAATATTTATATGTATATGTATAACTAAATCACCTCGATGTGCTTCTGAAACATTGTAAGTCAACTCTACTTCAATAGAATATATACATTAAGAAAAGTATATATATATTTCTCATTCTTGAAATATGATTTCATGAGGCAAATAATAAAATTATTTTTCTCCTCATTTTACAGTAATTATTTCATTGTTTTCTGACATCTTTTTATTGTTTATTTATGGTTTTTGTTCTTTGTGTGGCTAAAGAAATGACTGTCTTTCTACTTTTTCTTTATTCATTCAATATTTTTTTTCAGCAACCATATACCAATTACTGTTCTAGGTTCTGAAGATATAATGGTAAACAAAACCTTATTGACCTCATGAAATTCAGAGATTTGTCAAAAGAAAAGAAAAGTGATACAATTTAATTACAGAAAGAGATGTGATATGTACAATATTAAGATTTCTATAGTAGCATCTAGTAATATTTATTCTCTGATGATCTAGGATTTTTCTGTCTCTCAATGTCTTAGATGTAACTTATCTATATATATAGCTCAATAAAAAATGATAAATAATTAGCTTATTGATGAGGAATAACTATAAAGGCCAATGTCTTTTTAATTTTAACTTTGACACTAATATATTCAGTAATGACAAAGTCGTCTTTTGACAAGATTATTTAAAAATAGTTAAGAGGGTAATGCAATTTTTGAAACTGCAATTTTATAAATTTAAACCCAAAGCTTGTCTTAAAGATTCTGATCAAATGCTGGCAATTTTTGTTTCTAAAAGAGCCCAAAAACCAGCTGGTGATGTTGGAAATGAATTGTCATGGGTAGAGAGGGACTCCAACAGGCAGGCATAGTGACTATTATAAACCTGGTGTCTGTCTTAAATGGGTTCTTTTGATGATAATTTCACAAGAATGACCTTTACTTATTCTAAGAAAGAGGGTTATATTTTAAGCAAATGAGACAAAGAAATAAAATACAAAGAAAGAAAAATACAACCAGTCCTTACTGCGTTCAAAGCAGAAACACAGAGAGAACTGTTGGCATAGGATGCCATTCTCTCAAAAGCAGATTCTGCTTCTTATTTTTTTTTCTTCTTCTCTTTTTCTCCTCTATTCCTCATCTCCTGTGGATGTCCACAGGTTTCTTGCATCTATTTTATTCACCTCTTTTTGCATTTAGGTTTTCTTGATTGGTTTTCTCCTTTATATCCCAAAATGATTACCCAGGTTCTACCACGTTGTGGCAAATTAGGGTGCATTATTTTTGCCACAGCTGGAAATGCAAATGTTATCTTCACTTCAAAGTCAATTATTCTTGAAAGGGGAGATCTGTTTGGCTCTGCTTACATTGTTGAACTAGGTCACTACCCTATTCATTGGGCTGAATATAGATGGATTTTCCTTGATCAGATTTCCACACCTATCTAATCATTTGAAGCCAGGGTTTCAGGAAATCCCATGATATATAACTCAGCAAGGGAAATAGAGGGTCTTCCTAAAAATACATGCAATGTACTATGTGAGCACATGTATGTTTCATTATCAGTAGCTCTCTGAGATTAAAAGTTCAATAATAGATTTCAAAATTCTTATCCATACACCTACTATTCACGGGGGAAATAACTTCAGAGTTCTTTATTTATAAAGAGAAATTTTGTTAAGAAGAATAGAATGAAGATTGAAAGTTGCTAGTCTATCTCTCACCAAATATTTTTGACCTGTTAATGAGAAGATAGATAATAATGCTTTTAAAACCATGAATATATTTTAAATAAACTTTTCACTTTAGAATAGCTACAGATTTACAAAATTATTGCAAATACAACAGACTTCATGTATGCCCCATTCCACATTTTCTCCATTATTAACATTTTTCTTTAGTTAGTAAGGTTCATTTCTCACAGTTGAGGCAATATTGATACATTAGTATTAATTAAAGGTCATATTCTTATTTCTTAAGATTTTCCCTTTGTCAGTTCCAATATCCCAACAAAGATAACAGATTGCTTTTAATAGTGATGTCTGTTTATGCTCCTCTTGGTGGTGCTTATTTTCCCTTTTGCTGTTGTCTTCTACCTTAAAAATATTTTTCATTTTTTTATTTGTTTCAAAATTTCTACTGATAGAGCTCCAGAAAGTGATTTGTAAATATGCAACAACACTAGAAGCTTAATTAATTTTGAAGCTTAAAGGAAGTAAGAAATTGTATATAAAACGTAATAATATCCACAAAAATAAACCATACTTTAAAAAATGATTGACATCTAAAGCCTGCTGATACTAATATTCTTATTGAAATTATTTTGCTTTGCACATGTATTCATGGTTTTATTTATGAAATAAATTATTGCTATATTAGCATGTATTCAATTAAGCATTATAAAAGCTACAAGTCACATTTGTTCAAAGTCCTTTCATAATTTTAAATTTAATTATCTAAAAACTATCTATCATTTTATTAGTCAGTATTTGATATTGCATGCATGTCAATATAATTATTAATGCTAACCCATTTACTAGCTCATTTACTTCAGTTATGCACGATTATGTGTGACATTTAAAAAAGAACACTATTTTCATCATGATACAATCACTTTTCTGAAGATCAACAAGAGATATATTTCTTATAATTCTGTTACTTATTATTTCCCTGATGAAATTCATAGAGCCAGATGATAATGGAAAATATAACAGTAGAAATCTATTTAATTGGTATCTTAATATTTTTTCCTTTCTACCCCACAAGAATCTATATTTTATTTCTTTCACTATTAGAAGACAAGAAATGCAATAGTTTACATTTTATGATATTTTTATACTTATTTTTCATTTGAATCTTGAAATATTTGGTGATATAAGTATAGTTAATATAAAAGCAACATCACCAGGTTTCACCCATCTTTGAATATAAGTGAGGGGGAAATAAATTTTAATACATAGATATTAATAACTCTTAACTGCATTTGCAAAACATAAGAACTCCATTTTTCTTCCTGCAAAGTCCCTCCATTCTCTTTTACTATGGGCTCTTTGATAAAGTCCAATCTTAAAAAGTCGTGGAGGGAGAATACAAATTTGATGCTAACATATTAAATGTGCTTATTATTTGACTGATTTTTCTTAGCTTATACATTCCATCTGCTTTTCCATTTGCACTTTTTTAATTTAAAAATATTCATATAATGCCTACTATGTGCTTATCTTTGCTTTATATGGGATGGTTTCAGTGTTGAATCCTGAATTAGTATTTTGACTTTACAAATTTTATATCTAGGTAACAACTGACAAATAATGAGTAAATAAGAGATAGACAAGATAACCTCAAAAAGTGATGGTTGCTATGATGAAAAAAAGTATGGTTACCTGAGAGAGAGTAATTTGTTGCTACTTCAGGGACATGTAAATCCATGATGAGAGGAAGCCAAGCATGTGAAGAACCAGGAGAGCAGAGTTCCAATCAAAATGAAAGGGAAGAGAAGAAGCTTAGTGAACTGGAGGATTTCCAAAGAAATATGTGTATGTAAGGCACTAAAGGAAGGAAAGAGCTTTTCCCGAAAAAGTTTGAGGAAGCTTTAGTAAGATCAAAAAGCTTCACTTTCAAAAAAGAGAAGCAATAATAACTCCTATATAAAGGCAATTGTGTTGATTAATATCAAGCAACTTTCTTAAGTTCCAACCATTGTTATTGTTCAGCTACTCAGTCGTGTCCTACTCTTTGCAATCCCATGGACAGAAGCATGCCAGGCTTCCCTGTTCTTCAGTATCTCCTAGAGTTAGTTCAAACTGTTGTCTATTGTTTTTGCGATAACATCCAACCATCTCATTTTCTGTCATTCCCTTCTCCTGCTCTCAATCTTTTCCAGGATCATGGTCTTTTCCAATGAGTCAGCTCTTCACATTAGGTGACCAAAGTCAGCTTCAGCCATCAGATCTTCCAGTGAGTATTCAGGGTTGTTTCCTTTAGGATTGACTAGTTTGATCTCCTTGCAGTTCAAGAGACTCTCAAGAGTCTTCTCCAACACCACAGCTCAAAAGCATCAATTGTTTGGTATTCAGCATTCTTTATGGTCCAACTCTCACATCCATCCATGACTACTGGAAACTATATGAACCTTTGCTGACAAAGAGATGTCTCTGCATTTTAATACACTATCTAGGTTTGTCATAGCTTTTGTTATCACTTGCAGTGATTCTGGAGTCCAAGAAAGTAAAGTGCCACTATTTACATTGTTTCCCCATCTATTTGCCATGAAGTGATGGGACCAGATGTCATGATCTTAGTTTTTTGAATGTGGAGTTTTCTGCCAACTTTTTCAGTCTCCTCTTTCACTTTTATCAAGAAGCTCTTTAGTTCCTCTTCACTTTCTGCTATTAGGATGGTGTCATCTGTTTATCTGAATTTGTTGGTATTTCTCCAAGCAATCTTAGTTCCAGCTTTGGCTTCATCCAGCCCAACATTTCACATGATGTACTCTGCATAGAAATTAAATAAGCAGGTGACAATTTACAGCCTTGACATACTCCTTTCCTAATTTGAAACCAGTCCATTGTTCTATTTCTGGTTCTAATTGTTTCTTCTTGACTTGCATACAGATTTCTCAGTCAGGTAAGGTGGTCATTATTCCCATCTTTTCTGGGTTTCCCTTGTGGTTCAGCTAGTAAAGAACCCATCTGCAATGCGGGAGACCTGGACTCAATCCCTGGGCTGGGAAGATCCCCTGGGGAAAGGAAAGGCTACCCACTCCAGCATTCTGGCCTGAAGAATTCCACGGACTGTATAGTCTATGGGGTTGCAAAGAGTTGGACATGACTCAGCAACTTTCACTTTCACTAAGAATTTTCAACAGCTTGTTGTGATCCACACAGTCAAAAGATTTGGGGTAGTCAATGAAACAGAAGTAGATGTTTTTATGGAATTTCCTTGCTCTTTCTATGATCTGAAGGATGTTGGCGATTTGATCTCTGTTTCTTCTGCCTTTTCTAAATCCAGCTTGTTCATTTGGGAGTTCTCCGTTCACATACTATTGAAGTCTAGCTCTAAGAATTTTGAGCACTGCTTTGCTAGCATGTGGAATGAGTGTAATTCATGGTAGCTTGAATGTTCTCTGGCATTGCCCTTCTTCGGGATTGGAATGAAGGCTGAACTTTTCCAGTCCTGTGACCACTGCTGAGTTTTTCAAATTTGCTGGCATATTGAGTGCAGTGCTTTAACAGCATCATATTTTAAGAATTGAAATAACTCAGCTAGAATTCCATCACTTCCATTAGTTTTGTTTATAGTAATGCTTACCAAGGCCCTCTTGACTTAACACTCCAGGATGTCTTGCTCGAGGTGAGTGACCACACCATCATGGTTATCCAGGTCATTAAGACATTTTTTTGGTACAGTTCTGTGTATTCTTGTCACTTCTTCTTAACATCTTCTGCTTCTGTACCATTTCTGTCCTTTATTGTGTCCATCTTTGCATGAAATGTTCCCTTGATATCTCTAATTTTCTTCAAGAGAGCTCTAGTCTTTCCCATTCTATTTTTTCCCTAAATTTTTTGCATTGATCACTGAGCAAGGCTTTCTTATCTCTCCTCACTTTTCTATGGTACTCTGCATTCAGATGAGTGTATCTTTCCTTTTCTCCTTTGCCTTTCACATCTCTTCTTTTCTCAGCTATTTGTAGGGCTTCCTCAGACAACCTTTTTGCATATCTTTTTCTTGGGAGTGGTTGCGATTACCACCTCCTGCACCATGTTATGAAATTCTGTCTGTAGTTCTTCAGGCACTCTGTCTATCAGAGCTAATCCCTTGAATCTATTTATCACTTCCACTTTGTAATCATAATTTATTTGATTTTTTAGCCTAGCTGTTCTCCCTACTTTCTTCAATTTAAGTCTGAATTTTGCCATAGGGAGCTCATGATTGAACCACAGTCGGTTGCTGGTTTTATTTTTGCTCTACTGTTAGACCTTGTTTATCTTCTGCTGCAATGAATATAATCAATCTGATTTTGGTATTGACAATCTGCCTATGTTCATGTGTAGGTCAACTGTATCAATTAATATCAAGTAAATTTTCTAAGTTCCAACCATACTTAGATTTTAGCTTTTCTCCAACCTCATATATTCTTTTAAAGTCTTTCCTCTGAGGATCCCCTTTTCCACTTTCTTCTTTCCCTCTAGGAAATTCCTACTCCTCTTCCAAGGCAAACTGGTGCTCTCCCTTCTCTGGGGAAGTACTCTTGACATCCTCAGCTATATGCTCCCAGAGCACTCTGGGAATATCCTTTTCGTGGAATTCATTGCACTGTAATCTGCCTCCTCCCACTATGAGTTTGTCATTGAAGGGGACTTCCCTCATTCCTTTTTTGCATCCTTTTCCTCCTCACTACAATGACCTTACAGAATTGAAATATTTATAAATGTTCATTGAGTGGGCTTCCCAGGTGGCACCAGTGGTAAAGACATGCCTGCCAATGCAAGAGTCATAAGAGGTGCAGGTTAAATCCCTGGATTGGGAAGATCCCTTGGAGGAGGGCATGGTAACCCACTCCAGCAATTTTGCCTGGAGAATCCCATGGACCAAGGAGCCTGGTGGGTTAGAGTCCACAGGGTCACAAAGAGTCGGACCTGACTGAAGTGACTCAGCACAGAGACATAAGCTGAATATATAAAGAATACACTAAAAATCAAAGTAATTTTTTAAAAAAAATGCTTTTAAAGAAATTTTTAATATTTACTTTTATTTGAGATAAAGATAAATTGTCAAAAAAAAGCACGACATTGTACAGAAGAAATATGCCTCTGAAGAAATTGATACCAATGAAATAACAATGTGTATTGGTTATATTCTTATTAGGTTTATGGAGAAAGATATAGAAAGGTGATCATCAATTGGCCAATGTATTGGCCACAGAGTAAAGTTCGGCCAATGTATATCCAAATATTTTAGGCAATTACTGCTCATACTGCTTTGTGGGAAGAAAAGAAGAAAACTGAAAAGCTTTGCTAGGTATTTTTCTGAGACAAACCTGAAAACACACATTGCAAAGTAGGCACTAAGCCACTTGATGGCTAGGATTTCAATATTTTTCCAGGTTGATACCGCTCATTGTTGTGGAGCAGATGCCAGGATGTTTGGTTGATCTTTGACATTTTGGTGACAACATTACCAACAAATGCTAATGTCAGCTTAATCTGAACAGGCTAAAAAGAGATTCTAAAAGGAAATGAACACTGTTTCCACATGTTTAGAGACATGGCACATATTCTTAATGCAAGTGACACAGGTCAGATATATATATTTACATTTATCTTGACTATTTCCTGAAAATAAAGGGTTCAATTGCTGATGGTCCCATGATCTCTTGATTGCTTTGAGAGATAAAACTTATTTTAAATTACAAGGAATTTGTTTAAAATCACTCTATACTTTTAAACAAAGAAAGATTTTGTGAATCAACAAAATACAAGTGAAATTTTCAGATAACTGTGACTACAATTTTTAGTCTCAACCAAACCTAGAAGCTGTATTTAGCTTTAAAATATAAAATATTAACATGGAAAATACCTATTGTAAATGAAATGGTAATATTTCTTGCAAACAGACACTGGAGACTATTAATATACATCCAATAGCCTTAAGCCCTATAGGAGCAAGAGCTTAAAGTTTTGAATAATGAGTGGAGGCTATCCCATTGCCTACACATATTTTTTTTTTTTTCAAATGCAGAATCTCAAAAAATGTGTGTGGCCTATTCTCAAGTGCTATAATGAGCTCTTACTTCTGAAAGTAATTGCAGGTGAATGTTGCTGAGATTTTAGATGGGGCTTTGAGAGTGATGCAGTAGTATTTTACACTGACTCAGTGACTTCTTTTTAGGACCTTAGTTATCATGAAACAGTTAACAGAATCCAGTAACTCCTTCATAATGTAGCCCCACAGACAGGAGTCTTCTCTGTTGGCTATTACAGTGAGACTTGAATTTGACCTGGATACAACTTGCCACATTTTATCTTCTGTTCTTCCACCTCCCTATTAATAATGCACTTGACTTCACTTCACAAATGTTTTGTTTACCAAAGTTAGCAAGGTCTTCCCTAGTAGCTTAGGTGGTGAAGAATCTGCCTGCAATACTGGAGACCCAGGTTTGATCCCTGGGTTGAGAAGATCCCCTGGAGAATGGAGTGGCTGACAACTCCCGTATTCTTGTCTGGAGAATTCCATGGATGTGGGAGGGAGGCCCAAGGGGGAGGGGACATATGCATATCTATGGTTGATTCATGTTGATGTATGGCAGGAGTCCACAAAATATTATAATGCAATTATCCTTAAATTAAAAATAAATCCATTAAAAAATAAAATGAAGAATAGTGCAAATTCACCAAACTTTGATTCTTTCTGGAGAGATTAAAGCAGCACAAAAATATATACATCAGAATCAAACACAATGTGTATAGGATCTTAACATTGAGCAACAATAGCTATTATTAATTAATTAGTAACTATTATGTTATTTTATAATAAAGTATTTATTGTGCATATTACTATTTTACTTAATGCTGAATGATAATAAAAAATTGAAAGAATTTGTTTCTATCCTTTAAAATGCAAATCACAGAACATCTTAGAGGTATAACTTAAGGAATCACTTAAACTAACTCCTCACTGTCCTATGAAGACATTGATGAGTCCACAATGCAGAAAACAGACTGCATATTCAAAGGAAATGACTTTGAAAACAAGCACAAAGCAACAACATGGAATATTTCATTGAAAGGAAAAGATCCTGAAAATGGAAACAAAAAAAGAAGTTACTATTGTTCAGTCACTAAGTTGAGTCCAGTTGTGACCCCATGGACTGCAGTACGCCAGGCTTCTCTACCCTTCACTGTCTCCCAGAGCTTACTCAAACTCATGTCCAGCCAGTCGGTGATACAGTCCAACCATCTCATCGTCTGTCATCCCCTTCTCCTCCTGCCTTCAATCTTTCCCAGCATCAGGGTCTTTTCCAATGAATGAATCAGCTTTTCCCATCAGGTGGCTGAAGAACTGGATCTTCAGCTTCAACATCAGTCCTTCCAATGAATAGTCAGGGTTGATTTCCTTTAGGACTGACTAATGTGACTAGGGGTGTGATTAATTAGGAATATCTTTAGAAAAAAAAATTAGTTGAGATCATACATGACATCTCAAATGCTGCATGACAGTTGAGAGGCTACCACATATATTTGTGATGCCCCAAGTTGTGGCTCTGAAGTGAATCACAAATAATTATATAAAGAATCTCACAAATATTTCTGTTTTCATATAGAATAGGTGAAAATTCCCAAGAACAAGACAAAGGTTTTGCATCAATCTATACAAGGAAATTAGTGTACGTGCAAGAGATCTTACCAAAAAATATAAAGCCAATCATACAACTGATAACAAAAACACTAAGATCCATTAGATAAAAAAAAAATAATTTGACAATAGGGGGAAAATAAATGCTTAATGTATGTATTATGAAATGTTCAGTCTTACTATTGATCAAAAATTGTTAATGGCAATGGAAACAATGGAGAATCATTTATTTATATACTGCAGTAACAATGAAATTTCATGATATTCAGTCTCATAAGAGCTCATGACACCAGCAATCATTCAGTGAAGTATAATTTTAGAGAATTTCTGTGGAAACCAAAGTAATAACTTTTGTCAAAAAATTTAATCTTAAATACCACCTTAGAAATTATTTTGAAGAAATGATTCAAAATTTCAAACATAAAGATAATATTGTGACTTTGATCAATATAAATTTGGAAACAACATAAAAAATAAAACTAAAATATGATTCAGCTATTCAATAAAATATTATGCACTGATTAAATACTGTGTTTACACATTTAAAAATGCATATAGCTATTGTCTCTACCTAGTGGGATTATGAATGAATATTTCTGTCCTCCTTATATTTCTGTACCTTACAAAAACTCTTAATTGAATGTGTTCCTTACAGGATGGAAAGAGTTTGCTGACTTTAGTTAGCTAACTAGTTAGTCACTCAGTCATGTTTGACTCTTTGCACCCCCATGTATATATTTTTGTGCTGCTTTAATCTCTCCAGAAAGAATCAAAGTTTGGTGAATTTGCACTATTCTTCATTTTATTTTTTAATGGATTTATTTTTAATTTAAGGATAATTGCATTATAATATTTTGTGGACTCCTGCCATACAGCAACATGAATCAGCCATAGATGTGCATATGTCCCCCCCCTTGGGCCTCCCTCCCACATCCGGCCCAATCCTACCCCCCCAGGTTGTCACAGAACACCAGTGTGAACCCCACGTCAGACAGCAGATGCGCGTTGGCTGTCTATTCTACCTGTGGTGATGTAGAAGTTGCTATGCTACTCTCTCAGTTTGGCCACCCTCTCCTTTCCCATGGTGCCTGTTCCGTATCTCCATTGCTGCCCTGCGAACAGGTTCATAAGTACCACCTTTCTAGATTCCATAAAAATGTGTTAATATATGATATTTGTTTTTCTCTTTATTACTTGCTTCACTCTGTACAATAGGCTCTAAGTTCATGCACCTCATTAGAAATGACTTAAATGCTTTCCTTTTTATGACTGAGCAATATTCCATTGTATATATATTCCACAGCATCTTTATCCATTCATCTGTCTGTGGACATCTAGGTTGCTTCATATCCTAGCTATTGTAAATAGTCCTGCAATGAACATTGGGGGTACATATATCTTTTTCAATTATGGTTCTCTCAGATTATATGCCTACTAATAAGACTGTTGCATCATATCATAGGTTTATTCTTTTCTTTAAAGGAATTTCCACACTGTCCTCCGTAGTGGCTATATCAATTTACATTCCCATCAAGAGTTCAAGAGGGTTCACTCTTTACCACACCCTCTCTGGCATGTATTATTTGTAGATTTTTTGGATGATAGCCATTCTGACCAGTGTGAGGTAATATCTTATGTTAGTTTTGGTCTGCATTTCTCTGATAATGAACAATGTTGATCATTTTTTCATGTGTTTAGTAGCCATCTGTATGTATTCTTTGGAGAAATATCTGTTTAGGTCTTCTGCCCACTTTTTTACTGGGTTGTTTATTTTTCTGAAAATGAATTGCATGACCTGTGGTATACTTTGGAAATTAATCCTTTGTTGATTGTTTCATTTGCTATTATTTTCTCCCATTCTAAGGGTTGCCTTTTCATCTTGTTTATAGTTTCCTTTATTGTACAAAATCTTTTAAGTTTAATTAGGCCCCATTTCTTTATTCTTTGCTTTTATTTTCATTTCTAGGAGGCGGGTCATAAAGACTTTGCTGTGATCTGTGTCATAGAGTGTTTTGCCTCTCAAATGTGTTCTTCTCAAATACTTTGTACTCAGTAGGTATTCAATAAATGCTTTTCAATTTGGTAGAATAGCCAGGAAATTTTGTTAGAGTGCTAATATTAAATGCAAAAGAAGTAAAAGTTAATCTGAAGTGTGGAGCAGAGGTTAGGAAGAAGTAAGTTTTAAAACACTGAAACTTCTTACTTTTAAGGTAACTGGATTACAGAATAGTTCAAATCTAGCTTTTTTGTTTGTTTTAATCTTGATTGAAAATACAAAACACCCTTTGTTCATTTTATCTTCAGAATTTTCTATAATTACTAAATCAACAGAGGGTAGTCTTGTTTAGTTTGGGAGTCTTGGGTGAAACACCTGTTTAGAAATCTCAGCAGTGTTTCACATTGTGCCTTTACTGTACCTACTTATTTGTTGTTGTTAAATCATGTCTGACTCTTTGTGACCTCATGAACTGCAGTACACCAGGTTTCTCTGTCCTTTGTTGTCACACAGGGTTTGCTCAAACTCATGTCCATTGAGTCAGTGATGCCATCCAGCCATCTTATCCTCCTTCATCCCCTTCTCTTGCTCTCAATCTTTCCCCAGGATCAGGGTCTTTCCCAGGGATTCAGCTCTTCCCATCAGGTGGCCAAAGTATTGGAGTGTCAGCTTCAGCATTAGCTCTTCCAATGACTATTCAGGGTTGATTTCCTTTAGGATTAACTGGTTTGATCTACTTGCTGTCCAAGGGCCTCTCAAGAGTCTTCTCCAGCACCAAAATTCAAAAAACATCAATTCTTCGCATCCCAGCCTTCTTTTTTCATACATGACTACAGGAAAAACCATAGCTTTGACTATATGGACCTTTGTCAGCAAAGTATGTCTCTATTTTTTTAATATGCTGTCTAGGTTTGTCAGAGCTCTTCTTCAAAGGAACAAGGGTCTTTTAATTGAGTTGCAATCAACACTGCCATGAGAAATATCAACAACCTCAGATATGCAGATGATGCCACTCATTTGAGGTACAACTATTATCTATATCTATAACTATAACTGTTATCCCAAGTACATTATGCTTTTGCTTTGCTCTGTAATGTTTCAGCCAAATTTAATTTAAAATCACTACCACTTTTTTTTTCTGGCTTTCAAAATTAATGTATACTGAGCTGGGACATATAAAACATAGACAGAAAAAGAGAAATATTTTTCAGTGTGTTCTCTTTTTCTTCATATGCATTCTCTAAATCAGATTCAATGATGAAGATTTTTTTTAACGTGTAGGAGGATTCTAAGACAAACACAGAGCTTTTAAAATTGATTCATAACTTGTCAGAGTAGAAGGATATAAAATCTTCTTCATTTAAAAATTAATGAAGTATAACTACATTTTTATTGTATTTTAGAACTAGGTAATTTGCCTTTTGCGGTATAAAGATAACTCATATTAGAAATACTTCTGAAAATACAATATTAACTTAATTGTTATCATTGGATATGATTATATCTAGATATACATATTATAAATTTCATTTTATAGACTTTACAGCTATAATTTATATACAATATTAAAAGCCTTATTGGTTTTTTAAACTAACAGAAATTGGTTGCTTTTACTCTACAGACATATTTTAGGTGGCTATAATATGTATTGCATGTGTATGAATGTGGACATATAGACACACAAAGGCATATTGTCCTAATGATAAATATTAGTACCTCTCCATCCTGAAGGTATGTGAGATATTCCTTGCTTGCCTACGAACCTATTATATACAGTTTGGCAAAAAATAATAATTGAAAACTTGGAACTAAAAAGCAAACTTCTTAAAGCTGAGATCAAGAGGTTTAAAATAATCACCTTCATATAATTGTTTCATTGTTTTACTTTAATGGCTCTAATCCCTGGAGAGGGGAAAGGTTACCCACTCCAGTATTCTGGCCTGGAGAATTCCATGGAAAATATAGTCCATAGGGTTGCAAAGAGCTGAACTCGACTGAGCAAATTTCACTAACTCAATGGTTGGATAGATAAGAATAAGTGGATTTCTGCCTTACCTACTGCAATATCAGTGTGGCTGATCAAGCGAAGGCAGTCGATAAATATATATTGAGAGGCAAAATGAATGCATTAATATAGTGTATATACATGTATCTGTATACATGGAAATCAAAGTTCGAGACTAAACTGAATTTCTAGCTGCAACAAGAAGAAACACTGTGTCATAGTTAATTAAGGTAACATTTGGAAAGCAAAAAGAGTTTACCTTTTACTGACAAACATTTATGATTGATGAAAGCTAAGCAATTTACTTCAAATGATTCATATGTAAAAATTGGGATAACAGAATTGAATGGGCTTCTCCTATATCCTATGAACGAGCCTTAATTCCATCTTTATCGAGGCAAGAGCAGCATATATCTCAGTTATTCTTTGTCTTCTGCTCCTACCTTGGCGGCCCCTTCTGGAGGCATCTGTCACCCTCTATTCAGTTCACTCTGCATTCTGTTAGCGCTCTGAGCTAGCTGTAGGGGATCTACTTAGGAGCAACTAGAGTACTCCCGGTAGGGACAAGTTACAAGCAGGAAAGAATAAGCAAAACTACCCACGGAGGTACTGACTTCCAACAATTTTGCAGAAGTGTGAAGACTTTCAGTAGAAAATAAAGCATCCCATGCTGGGTCTGGCTCCAAGCCTCCCCCGAGAACTTTCCACTTAGGCAATCTTTTTTATCCTGTGAGTTTAGTGTTCTTTCTGAAGGAGTTTAAGTTTCATATTAACAAATTGGCTTAATTATTTTTAACCAAACTGCTAACTACCTGCAGTGAGTGTAGAAAAAGCTCCCAACAAGTTTTAGTTTTTCTTTCTAGAGGAAATTAAACAAAGCTGTTGACAATTGAATACAGTTTCCTCTGGGAAGGAGCATGGATTCCTCTCCCTGAGAAAGATTGAACAGCCAGCTGGGCAGCTTACAGGAAAAACTATAAAGGATCTGAGTTTGCCCATAGTGACAGGGTTTATTTATTATGAAAGACTTCTCTCTGCTATTTTGCCTAAATTTCTAATTTGGTAATCATCAAATAGTGTCAACAAGGTATGTTAATTTCAGTGTGTTCCGTCAAACTCCACAGAGCATATAGATGCAAATATTTTACAAAAGATCCAGGTCAAAGAAAATGAATCTGATGGGTTTCATTTTGCCCACTGGTATGGCAGTATTCACTTAAAGATAAGATATGTCCAACAATTAGTTTCTTTTATTTAATATAGACATGTATTTGTATCATGTCTTTGCAAAACTATATTCATTCTTCTAGACAGAAAAATGTTGAGAAGTTTAAAATTATAAAATATTACATCTATTGCTGTTGACTATAGAAGAATCACAATCTTATTAAAATGTGAAAATACATATATTAGCATCATTCATTCCATATGATGATTTTAGGAACATGAGGCTCATCCATTTTTCATCATCATGTTGATGGTATTAAATATGATTTTGTTTTATTATACTGAGCACATTTGTGCACATAACCATAATTTTCTATTAGTCTATGATGTAATGGTAGTTGTTTTAGTCTGCTGTGGAAATTGATATTCTTATTTTGTTAATTGAAATCAGTTTGGAATATTTCCAGATGCTCTCTCTGTAGGACAGATGCTTCTGGGCAGTTGAGTTAAGGGATACATATGGCTGACCAACGTGGCTTCATGCTCCTTTCAGTTGGACTTACATTTAGACAGGTTTCTTCCTGACTCTTCCTTTTCTTAGGATATTGACCTCAGACACCTTGAACTTAGAAATTCTTTCTCTCTCCTTCCCCAGCTTCCTGACCATTTTACAGCCTAGGGTTACATTTTACAAGGACCAGAAGCCATCCTTTTGAAATATAATCATGTAATCATCGAGGAAGATAGAGCTCATCTCTCTGTTTCTATGGCATGGGAGTACAGAACCTAATTTCAACAGAATAATTGAAAATTAGCTAACACAGATAATCTAGTCATTGATCACCTAACATTAAAAATCCTCTTGACTTTTGTTTCAGAGGGGTTGTGTTCAATCTCTCTCCCTTATCGTAATAGTCTTAAATAAATTCTTCTTGACTTTTTAACTCCGTTTGGTGCTTTTTTTTTTAGGACATGGAATTTTTAACAATTAGGATTATGAGAGAGACAAATCATGAGTATTACATATGTAAAAAATATGAGTGTGGTTTGCACATGGGAAAATAACTTATCAGATCTTTATAGTATCAGATATCAATAAAGACATTACCACAGTTACATCACTTTTCTTCACTTAAGAATCCTATATTATTCACTAAATTCTAAAATAGGGCATTGAATAAGGTTTCTATGATCTAGAGGGAAAACAAATTCAATAGATCTAGAAAGCTTAATACATTATTTTTTTTTCTTTTAAAAATCAGCACCTTCGAAATTTCATCATTAGACAAAGACAATAAGTCTTGAATGTTTGCTATTATGTCATTTTAGCATCTCATATTAAACGTCCACTCCCCTGGTCCTGATACTTAGACTAGAATATATAGTCCACAAACATCCTGTTGGTGGAATGTCTGGTTAAGGCTCTTTGTCTAGTTTGTATACTGCTGACTGTGTCATTTTTTGACAGAATTCTATGGTTTTGAATTTTCTAGAATTAACATGAGACGCTTTGGATCATTTCTTTATCCCCTTTTTGTCCTTTCAATTTGTTCCTTTTGGAAATGATTTGTGCTTGCCAAGTTACTTTCTGATTCCCCTGGGGCTTGTTTGCAATCCTATTTTGTTTTATATTTAGATATTTTTAGCAAATAACATTATTCAGTGCTGTGGCCTGCAGTGTCATACGCATGCAGACAGAACTCAGATATTCTTTCCAGTCCCTGCAGACCTATGAAGTAGCTTGATGTTTGCATAATTGTCTGTGTGATATTCAGGCATGGATGTCTTCAAATTTCCCTGAATTTAGTACAGATAAAATTGGGTTGCTACTGGTTGGTTCTCTAGTATAAATGTTTAAAATATAAACCATGCTGGTAACCTTAAAGAGGTGATTTTCTTTGCTTTAAAAATCATGTTTTGACTTTTGGATTACTGTAAACTTGTGTGTGCATTCATGTGCATGTGTGTGTGTGTGTGTTTTACTAGCCATATGATTTCATTTTTGTACCAACCCAGTACACACTTGTCACATAAAAGATTTTCTGATTCTGGAAGCATTTCTGTCACAATTTACAAGCACTAACCTCTACCTGCCACTTTGCAATCTGATTCTTATAGATCACAAGTCCTTCTACACCCTGTTCTTCAGCCAGGAAATCTATTCTTTTATGCATGAGAACTTTAAAATTACTGTTGATTTGTAAGGTTCAACAACAACAACAAAAAAACGTATTTGTTTGATTTAGCCTTTTAAATATTTATTGTATATTCTTTTATATTAAGTCTGCATAGCACTGTGGATGGACACATGAAGGACACTCATAAATGTAAATTGAGTAGATTGATAGGCCATTTGAAGTGTTTGCAGAAAGTACCATTTTACAATGAGAAGGACTATTAATGAGTCCATGGTGATTCTGAGTTTTGAATAAATGTATACCTATCCTATCTTCCCACCAGGCAGTCAAGGAGTGTACAACATTTTGGATACTGCATTAAATAAATGGAGTAGAATAAAATTCCTATGAAATGGTCTCGATTCATTAATCTGGTAAAGTTTAGGTATCACTTTAACTAAAAGGGTATTTTGGATGATAACTGGTGCTTTCTTTCAGCCCTTTAAAGAAATGGGGCTTTACATTCCTGTTCGATAGCCTGAAAAAGTTGAATTAGTTGAGTCTGCATTAAATGGAAAAATGCATTTAATTGATAGACCAGAACATAGAAACATCTGAAAGTAATGCTTGCCTTGCCAAATACGCTTATGAGATTTCTGAATCTGATCAAGCTTTCCTGCTGTGAGTTAAGACTGTAAATACATGTATTGGTTAGAAATGGCTACCACAACTTGTAGGAAATGGGGCCACAAATGATGTGCAGAGTTCTTATACACAGGGCATTCCAAGCTTGGCTTCTGGAGTTACTGACTCATCAAAAAAGTCTGGGCATGTCTGCTGTCTCCTAAGAGGAGCCTTTTGACCCTGGGATGGTGCTATTTAGCTAAGCTAAAACAGCAGCCTACAAGGTAAGAAACACATGCGTGCTCAGTCACTTAAGTCGTGTCTGACTCTCTGTGACCCTATGGACTGTAGACTTTCAGGCTCCTCTATCCATGGGATTCTCCAAGTGAGAATGCTGGAGTAGGCTGCCATTTCCTTTTCCAGGGGTCTTCCTAACCCAAGGACTGAACCCACATCTCTTACATCTCCTGCACTGGCAAGCGGGTTTTTACCCCTGGTGTCACTTGGGAAACCAAAAATAGGAATATAAAATTATAATTAACAGAGCTAATTAAACTATATTTTTCATGGTGCAAAGACGATCAGACCTCAGTGTAGTAGCACTTTGGGTTGTGGTCTTCATTTCCTTTGAGACAAACTAGAATACATGAACCTTGCTCCCTGCAGGGAGAATCGGTGAGCATGGTCAGAACAATCGGTACATCTCACATGCGCAAAAAAATGCTATCTAGGAACACTTGTATATACTGGGTTTAAAATTTACTGAGATCTATCTCATTGCATTATTTCCCAGAGTTACATACACTGTGTGATAAGCCCTGGCATTTGCTTTGTAAGAAATAATACATTTCAGGGTATGTTTGTCCATTTTATCCCTCTCCTTCTTCTTCCTTTAGTCTTTCAAAGTGTCATTCTTTCACCCTTACTGGAGTCACCTCTGAATTGTATAAAATTCTTCCCTTCCACTTATTTTCCATGGCTGCTGAATGGCTCAGAATTGAGTAGAGGGCTTCCTGCTGGCCAGCTCAAGCATCAGTCTTCACACAGACTCTGTTATCCTTGTAACGGTTTTTGCCACAGGTCAGGCTTCTCTGAGAAATTCCTTTAATTGTAGCAGAACAATAATGTACTATGGACCTTAATTATTCAGGTCATTTTATATTTTACAGCATTGTATACTGGATGACTGAGATGTCACCAAATACATTTTTAAGTTTACAAATGAAAGGAAACTAAAATTAAGAGGGACTAAGCTATTTGCCCAGAGTCATAGCTGGTATGAAGTGGGAGAATTCTTTTTTTTCCCAATTCATGGTCTCTCCACCAAACTAGCAGTCAAACCTCTCAGTATAGGTTAGAAGGGAAACTGATATGTTGATAACAGAATATTCATAATGCATCTCTCATATAAAGTGTGGAGATGGGGTAGAGATTTGACCTCATATGATTCTGGGGACTCATAGGTTTGTAAACATCTCTCCCATTGTGATCAGTCCTCAGGTCCAAAAAGTCCACATATAATTAGGTATCTATGAATATATATATATGGGCTTGCCAGGTGGCAGTGGTGATAAAGAATCTGCCTGCCAATGCAGAAGAAACGAGGCGTGAGTTTGATTCTTGGGTTGGAAACATCCCCTGGAGGAGGACCTGGTAAACCACTCCAGTATTCTTAACTGGAGAATCCCATGGACAGAGAAGCCTGGCAGGCTACAGTCCATAGGGTTGCAAAGAGTCAGACACAACTGAAGTTACTTAGCAACTACACGTGCATATATACATACACACACACACACACACACACACACACACACACATTTGTTGTTGTTCAGTTGCTTGGTCTTGTCCGACTCTGTGTGACTGCATGGACTGCAGCACTCGATACCTCCCTGTCCTTCACCAACTCCTGGAGTTTACTCAAACTCAGGTCAATTGAGTTTATGACACCATCCAACCATCTCATCCTGTCACTCCCTTCTCCTCTTGCTTTCAGTCTTTCCCAGCATCAGGGTCTTTCCCAATGAGTCAGCTCTTTGCATCAGGTGGCCGAAGTATTGGAGCTACAGCTTCAGCATCAGTCCTTCCAATGAATATTCAGGACTGCTTTCCTTTGGGATTGACTGGTTTGATCTCCTTGCAGTCCAAGGGAATCTCAAAAGTCTTCTCCAACACCACAGTTCAAAAGCATCAATTCTTCAGTATTCAGTCTCCTTTATGGTCCAGGTCTCCCACCCATACATAACTACTGGAGAAACCATATCTTTTACTATATAGAACTTTTCATACTTAAAAATTCTCTTTATATTTATTTTCTATTGGAGTATAATTGCTTTGCAATGTTGTATTAGTTTTGCTGTACAATAGCATGAATCAGTCATATGTGTACTGGAGAAACCATATCTTTTACTATATAGAACTTTTCATACTTAAAATTTTTCTTTATATTTATTTTCTATTGGAGTATAATTGCTTTGCAATGTTGTATTAGTTTTGCTGTACAATAGCATGAATCAGTCATATGTGTACATATATCTACTGCCTCTTAAGCCTCTCTCCCTGCCCCCAGTCCACCCCTCTAGATCTGCCCCTCAATACCACCAGGATAAGGTAAATAGTTGTAATTATGGTCTATGGGCCATAAGCATATGGCCTCTCCATGTGTCTCTCCTTTCTGCCATCCTCATACCTTAGCCTTCTAACAGGGTGAACTGTCTGCTTCTCCTTGTATCCATACTCTGCTTCGGAGTCTTTTTACAAGTTTCCCGAGTTTGAAGCACTCACATTTCCCTATTTTCTCCTTCAGCTGGATAACCCCTCATCCCACCAAACCCTAGGTTCAGTTTGGTTCCATTCAGTTGCACACTCAAGGTTGACTCTCTGTGATCCCATTAGACTGCAGCACGCCAGGCCTCCCTGTCCATCACCAACTCCTGGAGCTTGCTCAAACTCATGGCCATCAAGTCGGTGATGCCATCCAACCATCTCATCCTCTGTTATCCCCTGCTCCTCCTGCCTTTAATCTTTTCCAGCATCAGGGCCTTTTCCAATGAGTCAGTTCTTTGTATCAGGTGGCCAAAGTATTGGAGCTTCAGCTTCAGCTTAGTTTAGGCATTGCATTATCTTGAGTGGCCACTCTGATTCCCCATAGTTGGGTCAGGTTCCTGTATTTGCCACACATCATGATTGTCTTTTCACCTATTAGATTTCAAGCTTCTTGAGAAGAAAGACCCTTGTCTTTTTCACCAATGTGTCCTTAGTTATATTACAATGTAAAAGTATACAACAGATGGCTCAGTGAACAGATGGCTCAGTGATAAATTATCTACCTGACAAGGCAGGAGATGTAGGAGACATGGGTTTGATCCCTGTGCTGGGAACATACCCTGGAGTAAAAATGACAACCCACTGCAGTATTCTTGCCTGGAAAATTCCATGGACAGAGGAGCCTTGGTAGGCTATTATCCATGGGAGCGCATAGTGTCAGACACAACTGAGTGATGGAGCACACACACATGCATATAACAGATAGTCATTAAATGGTTTGAGGTCATTGTAAAGGTAAAAAAGAAAGATTCCAAACAGCAAATGTGCCAATGAAATCCACAGAAAACTTATAAAACTATAAGATCTTAGGGATCTTATAATTTGGTCCTATCTCTTGGGAAAGATTTCTGAATATGATCCCACTTAGGAAATAAAGCTGGGGAAGGCAATGGCACCCCACTCCAGTACTCTTGACTGGAAAATCCCATGGAAGAGGAGCCTGGTAGGCTGCGGTCCATCGGGTCGCTAAGAGTCAGACACAACTGAGTGACTTTACTTTCACTTTTTCTTTCATGCATTGAAGAAGGAAATGGCGACCCACTCCAGTGTTCTTGCCTGAAGAATCCCAGGGACTAAGGATCCTGGTGGACTGCCGTCTATGGGGTCGCACAGAGTCAGACACGACTGAAATGATTTAGCAGCAGCAGGAAATAAAGCACCTCATGGAAGTTATGGTTCCCGCTATGATAATACTGGCTAGGCCTTTAACTTAGAAGAACTCAACGTTCTAGAATATAAAGCAAGAGACTGTATCATGATCTTCATTGTATAGTTACTATCCAAGGCCCATTGGATGGCAGAAGGGTTCTTGGGGCTCATCTCAATGTCTACATGCCACAGCCACTCTGGGAGACAATGGCAGACGTGTAGCCTGGAGTGTTGCAGCCCCTGGGGTCACAAAGAGGAGGACACAACTTAGTGACTGAACCACCAAAATAACATGTTCAAAATGCAAGTCACGAGATGCACACGTGAATATACACAAATAATTTGGGAGGTGGGAGGTACAGAAAATCAAGACAAAGAGTGTTAAAGACGTTTAAAGCTCTGGAATGGCATCAAGAACTGTCTAAGGCCAAGTGAAGTTATGGTTCACTTCATTACACACAGTATCAGACAACATTTTGAAAGTCTGGAAGTCTTTAGGCTGGGCACACCTTTTCCTGCTTCGCTTTTTGTGAAGGTTAAAAATCAGTTATGAGAAGCTTTGAGATTTTAGAAAATAAATAGAAAGAAAGAGAGAAAGGGAAAATGGAAGGAAGGAAGGAGGGAAGGAAGGGAGGGAGGCAGAGAAGAAGGAAAGAAAATGTACCTCTCAGTTCATCCACTTATAGGGGCCCCAAATGGCCTTTTATGTTGGGCTCCAGCCTTACAAATGCCTCTGTCAGAGTTCTGTGATGGGATAATTTACCTCACCCAAATTAAGAAATGCTTTAATATCATTTAAATGCACACAGAGGAAAACCAATTTCAAAGTACCCTTTGTGTGGTATTTCAAGCTAGCAGATACCCAAACTTGCTGTCACATTACTGATCCATTAAGGGACTATGGCATTTAAAGTTGCTCATTCAGAAAATTATGATTTGAAGAAGGAAATGAATGAATTATTACATTATCGTCAAAAGAAAATATTATACGTGAAAACAAAGAGTCCTGGGGAAAAGCCAAAGCATCTGGGTCATTTTTTCTTTCCTTATTATTAATAAGGGTGAAGAAATTTTGACATAGAAGGTAGTTTCCCACGATAAAATTACTCAGACAGGAAGAAAGAATGCATCAAAGCAAAAACTTCCTATTAGAAAAAATCTGACCATTAAATTCTTCATTTTGAAACCATGGGGGCATGCGGGTGCGTGCCCACCCCTCGCATTAGTCTGGAAGCACCCTCCCAGCACCCTTTGCATCTCCCCTTATCCAGCCAGCCGGTCTGTGCATATTTAATACCAATTCCGTTTTCATGCCTGTGAACAAGCAGGTACTAGCAGCACATCTGGGAGCAGGATGTCTTATGCATATGCAATGTTTACCTGAAGACGAAAGTTTTGATGAACACTTGGCAAACAAATATTCATCTCATTGGAATACAATTTGTGAATTTTTCAGCAGTTTCATGAAAAACTGAAAACTACTTGAGAGGAATAAATGAGCAATTTCACACAACTCTAGTTTGCTTCCTCTTGTTTCCTGTTTTGCTCTGTTATGCATGGTGGAGAATCTTCTAAAAAATGCCTTATATTACTGACCCAGCACTTTCTGAAAGTGGTTTTGTCATCCTTCAAGTCCTTAAAGAATAGATGAAAGTAAAAATCTGAAAGTGTTTGCATTGAGAAAAATGAAAGTTGAAAGGCACAAAGAAGAGTTAGGAACACAGACGGCGGCTACTGATAGACATTCAACATCTAATGAGCATTTCAAAATGGAGCTGCAATGAAAAGAAATGGTCTGCTTTAGCAGAAAAAGAAGAATATTAGAAAATAATTCCTAGAAGAAATAGAGCAGATTTAGAATTACTAAAATGTAGAAAGGAAGATTATAGCCTGGAATCCATAACTAAATTGGTAAAGGCATTACTTGATATAATATTTCACCTAATACTGAAAAATGAAAATACATTACGTCCTAACGAAATTTAAGAATATATTCACAATTCAATGGCAAATAGACTTGAGCACAACCTGATGAATTGTTCTCTTTCAAAAGACTGTGTTTAGATTAGATTTTTATCTTTTTTTCTGTGGAGTAAGAATAGTATTTTCTAGACATCTTGGGAGTTAACTTTTATTTCTTCCCTCAAACATCAAAGATGCTATCCTGTTGAAAAGGAATCACTGCTGATGAACCACAGGACAGGGCTCTGACTATGAGGAAAATGGTAAAAGAAGAATTTTTTGCACATTCCAGTGTTTTAGCCCATCATTTATTCATTCTAAATGATGACTCAGGGTATGATAATTTATTTGTACTCATATTCTATGTCAAATACACATATATCAATACCCTTCCAAACAGTTGTGCAAATCAGATTGCACTGTGAATTGAAAAGAAAATCTCCAAACTTTCTCAGTAAGAAAAGAGGGGGGAAAGTACTCAGACACCATCACAAAAGAAGTGCTTGCCTTCATTTTCCGGTCTCAATTACAGAGAAAGAAAAGTGTCAAATTCAAAAGATGATCTGGTAATGTAAGAGATGAATATGATATTCTGTTGAAAAATTCTTAATTTTAGGTCATGGCATAGACTATTAGGAGGAAGTCTAATGACTGGAATGTGGCTTAATTCTGGTTCAGTTCAGTTCAGTCACTCAATCGTGTCCGGTTCTTTGGGACCCCAGGAACCGCAGCACACCAGTTCTCCCTGTTCATCACCAACTCCTGGAGTCCACCTAAATCCATGTCCATTGAGTCGGTGATGCCACCCAACCATCTCATCCTCTTTCATCCCTTCTTCTCCCACCCTCAGTCTTCCCCAGCATCAGGGTCTCTTCAAATGAGTCAGCTCTTCACATGAGGTGGCCAAACTACTGGAGCTTTAGCTTCAAAATCAGTCCTTTCAATGAACGCCCAGGACTGATCTCCTTTGGGATGGACTGGTTGGATCTCCTTGCAGTCCAAGGGACTCTCAAGAGTCTTCTCCAACACCATAATTCAAAAGCATCAATTCTTTGGTGCTCAACTTTCTTTTTAGTCCAACTCTCACATCCATACATGACCACTGGAAAAACCATAGCCTTGACTAGACGGACCTTTGTTGACAAAGTAATGTCTCTTCTTTTTAATATGGTGTCTAGGTTGGTCATAACTTTCCTTCCAAGGAGTAAGCATCTTTTAATTTTGTGGCTGGAATCACCATCTGGAGTGATTTTGGAGCCCAGAAAAATAAAGTCAGCCACTGTTTCCATTGTTTCCCCATCTACTTGCCATCAAGTGATTGGACCAGATGGCATGATCTTAGTTTGCTGAATGTTGAACTTTAAGCCAACTTTTTCAATCTTCTCTTTCACGTTCATTAAGAAGCTCTTTAGTTCTTCACTTTCTGCCATAAGGATGGGATCCCCTGCATATCTGAGGTTATTGATATTTCTCCTGGCAATCTTGACTCCAGCTGTGCTTCATCCAGCCCAGCATTTCTCATAATGGACTCTGCATGTAAGTTGAATAAGCAGGGTGACAATATACAGCCTTGACATACTCCTTTTCCTATTTGGAACCAGTCTGTAGTTTCAGGTCCAGTTCTAACTGTTGCTTCCTGACCCGCATACAGGTTTCTCAAGAGGCAGGTCAGGTGATCTGGTTTTCCCATCTCTTTCAGAATTTTCCACAGTTTATTGTGATCCACATAGTCAAAGGCTTTGGCATAGTCAATAAAGTAGAAATAGATGATTTTCTTGAACTCTCTTGCTTTTTTGATGATCTAGCAGATGTTGGCAATTTGATCTCTGGTTCCTCTGCCTTTTCTAAAACCAGCTTGAACATCTGGAAGTTCATAGTTCACATATTGCTGAAGCCTGGCTTGGAGAATTTTGAACATTACTTGAACATACTTTACTAGCATGTGAGATGAGTGCAATTGTGCAGTAGTTTGAGCATTCTTTGGCATTGCCTTTCTTTGGGAGTGTTACGTTAGTCTTATTCAAAATTTGCTAAAATTCTGAATTAAAACATTTGGCTGAGTCATTTGACTTGATTTTTGAAATGCCCTTCATCAGATTTGATAAAAATATATCTATCAACAAATAAACTAATGACATAATGTAAAAGACATCAGTGGGATTTTACTTATTTCTTCACTTGTATTTAACCATTTAAATTATTTTAAGTTATTATAAAACACTGGTTGTGGTGAAGATGAAATATTGGGGCACTTTTATAAAATATTTTGAATGTAGTGGGTACATTATATGGCTCTTTGTAAACCCTTAATATTATAGTGATTCTTTCAACCCTGCATCTAGCTCTTAATTTTATAGACAAACAGACAAAGAAATGATCTCTAGTTCCTTAAGTTCCAAAATTTACAGGAGACATGATGAAGGAGCGTGTATTTTACAACAGTAGCAACTGCCAAGAATCTTTTTAGGTCAGTATTTTATGCTTCGGCAAAGATCAATAGAAGTCACTTATTGTGCTTTTTGTGGGTGGAAATAGAAGGGGGCCCACAGATGGGCATAATTCAAATCACATACTGTGTGGGTAAGTATTGGGGATGGAACAGTGAAAGTGGCAGCCTGCGAAAGTTCTTTAGATTCATTTGAAAGGAGAATGGCAGAATAATGCATTCTACAAGACTGGACTGTCTCTGTAGACATTTTAATGGCTCTCTGTGATAAATATAAATTCGTATACATTATCTACATGTTTGAATCATCTAAGTGACTTATAAGACTTATAAAGCATCTGTACCATGGTACCTCCTAAAATCTCCTAAAATCTTGGCAATATAATGAAATTTGGTGAGCAACAGAGTTTGGGAGTTTCAGAGAGACCGAGAGGGATACACTACTCTAAAATTCCATAAACAGTGACAGTTGAGAGATATAATTTCTTCAGTGTAAGAGACATAATCTCTGCATTAAAAAATATAATGATCCTTTCTATGGCTTGCTAGAAAATAGGTTTTATATGCTTAATAAAAATCAGTTGATCATATGTTAGGCTAGAGTTAATGAAATCATTATGATACATGAGCCAAGTATAGTCACATAGTAGGCTCTCAAACACATAAGTCTGTTACAAGGTACTTAGGAAAAAGGTTATGTTGAATGAAATGAATAACTATACACACTTATATGATATGATATAACAAATCATATATAATACAATTAGTTTTTGTTGACACTTGCTATTTGCCAGGCAAAATGCTGACACTGAAAGTATTACATCTGAGAGAGATGTTATTACTCCTCTTCTCCAGAAAAGAAATCCCAGAATCATGTATTTCATGTTACTAAAAGTCCTCCTAACCTACAGCTTACTTTGTTTAGTTCTGACCAACTTTCTTCTTGACATTGAACTGGTTTGCTAGTCAGTCCGCCTCACTTTTAAAGGTGTGTTTATATTTTACGTGCACATGAAAGCATACTTATTCTTTATTGGTATGTTATTGCAATGATAATACATGCCTGCTAAAAACTGCTAAGGTACATTTTAAAGCAAATTGACAGGAAGAAAAGTGTCAGATAATTTAGATTGTTACCTATTGGAGATTACATAGCTCAAAGACACAAGAGTGGCAGGCAACTAATTAAAGTAGAAAACAGCTAATAGAAGACTCTCAGGCCCTTAATACACCAAAGAGAAGGCATGACACCATAAAATAGACAGAGCATAAACAGCTATTTGCAGTACATTTCATACGAAGTAAAAATGAAACACAAGGAGACCCATCAGGGAGTCTCATTGTGCAAGAAAACGCTGTTGGTGGAGACAGTTGAGCCCTGAGCAGAGTGCTGCGTTGCAGCAAAGCTCCATGGGAGCTCGTGGAGAAACAGCTGCCCCCCGAAGACTGAAATGCAAAAACAATGGGCTGGACATTCGCTGACAACAGAAATCCCACAGATCATTGTACAAATAGCACCATTGGGCCAAATGATTAACTCTGAAGTCATCCATGGTCCCTTTTGCTGTGTCCTCCAAGTGGCCTTCTCTGTAGTTGTTTAATTAAACAATGTAAATTGAGAACACTGTAAAGGAGTCAAATGTGTCTCAGGGCTTCATAGGAAAGAAGCTGTGATGTGTTTTCATAATCATTCTTACTAGAATCAGAAGAAAAATTAATTGCCTCCTCTAGGTAATTACAAAATAGACACCTGTTTAAAAAGAATCCTGTGATTTCCAACTACTAAGCAACATGTAACCAAGGTTTGCTGATAGACAACAAGTATGGTTTATTTTTCTTGATGTAATTTAATGCGAAGAATGGTGAAGTTATGTGGAAAAGTGTTTAAATGACCAGATAAGTATTGCTCCTTGACATCCTCATTAACTGTCCACATACTCTGACAACCATTGAGGATAGGCATCAATTTTATATTTGTCAGCCTTTTCAGATAAAACTTGCATGCAAAGATTCACAAGAGAAAAGTAAATTTTTAATGACTTTGGGACAAGGAAAGTTTTATCATCCCAAATATTTTGCTTGCTCTTGTAGTACACTGGATTAAAACAAAGCCACCCCCCACCCTGCCAAAGCAAAGTATATGCTTTTCAAAACAGTATGAATATGTCAGAATTCAATAGGAAGACTAATCTTCAAGATGGCTTACCTTATAGCTCAGCTGGTAAAGAATCCACCTGCAATGCAGGAGAGCCTGGCTCAATTCCTGGGTTGAGAAGATCTGCTGGAGTAGGAATAGTCTACCCATACCTGTATTTTTGGGCTTCCCTTGTGGCTCAACTGGTACAGAATCCACTTCAATGTGGGACACCTGGGTTCGATCCCTGGATTGGGAAGATCCCCTGGAGAAGGGAAAGGCTACTCATTCCAGTATTCTGACTTGGAGAATTCCATGAACTGTATAGACAATGGGGTCACAAAGGGTCAGACATGACTGAGTGACTTTCACTTTCACTTTTCAATCTCAAGATATACACAAATACAGCTGTGGTAGGGAGTAATTGTGGGCTTCCCAAGTGATTCAGTGATAAAGAATCTGACAGTCAATGCAAGAGACTGGAGATACAGGTTTGATCCCTGGGCTGGAAAGATCCCCTGGAGTAGGAAATTACAACCCATTCCAGTGTTCTTGCCTGTGAAATTCCAGGAACAGAGGAGCTTGGCGGGCTACAGTCCATGGGGTCTCCAAGAGTCAGAAATGACTGAACACGCATGCACACAGGGAGTAGTTGTACCCCAATACACCCAAGTCATAATCCCTGCATCCCGCGAGTCCTACCTTAAATGGCGAAAAAGACTTTGGCAATTTGATTAAAGTGTTATTGTTCAGTTGGATCCGACTCTTTTGCAATCGTATGGACTATAGCCTTCCAGGCTCCTCGGTTCATAGAATTCTCCAGGCATGCATAGTGGTGTCAGTTGCCATTTCATTCTCCAGGGGATCTTCCCAACCCAGGGATCAAAACTGTTTCTCCTGCATTGGCAGGAAGATTCTTTACCAAGCCACCTATGAAGCCCTCTGTTAGATAGCAATAAACTCGCTCAGGTTTTGTTTATCTTGGAGAGTTTTCATTTCTCCTCTACCCTGATGCTGGGAAAGACTGAGGGGGCAAGGAGAAGGGGATGACAGAGGGTGAGATGGTTGGATGGCATCACCGACTCGATGGACATGGGTTTGGGTGGACTCTGGGAGTTGTGATGGACAGGGAGGCCTAGCGTGCTGCGGTTGGGGTCGCAAAGAGTCGGACACAACTGAGCGACTGAACTGACCTGAACTTGGCTTTAAAGGACAGTTTTGCCTGATACAGCATCCTTGGTTGACAGAAAGCCTTGGGCAGCTTTCTGACTCAGAAGAGCAACTCGGCTATCACACTTGCACAGTGCGTTTGGGCCCTGTTGTGTTGAGGAAGGAGTGTTTATAACTAGCAAGTGTAGTGACAACTCAAAGAGAAAGGCAATGCCGCAGTTCCCCGTATTCGGGGCTGGAGGGCGGCGCTCTTAGGCTAGAGTCCTTGGGGGTGATGCTTTCAGATTTCTGTCATTGGTTTCCACCCCAGACAGCCCTGGTGACAGCAGACCTCAGGTGATGGGCAAAATAAGCTCGAAGAATCAAAATGAGCAATGGAAATTCTTTGAGTTTTACTGTGTAAAAACCTCTAAGAAAGATATCAACGGCCTGCAATATCCGCGGGTATAACCCAGTGCAGTGGGCTGCGGGGCTCTGGCCACCGCCGAGCCTGAGAGCCCGGAGCTGGCTCCCTTGGCAGCGCCCACGGCAGCCAGAGCATCAGCGGCTGGTCCTCCTCTCGCTTCGGTCCAGAGGGAGGATCTGGGCGTGGGAGGCTCTCCTCCAGTCGCTCAGCACGGTGCCACGTGGGCGAACGGCCCGGGGGGCGCCAAGAACATGCCTGCCCTCTTGCTGGAATCGTCTTGGTTCACAGCAGCCTGGGTGCCATGGCTTCCCAACTGGTCCCTGGAGCTCTCAGACAGGGTCCGCGTCTGGAGTTCTCACTAACTCCATGTCTCATCCGGGAAGGGGGGCGGCTTCCTAGTTTGCAATCTTGCGGACATCACGCTCCTACGGGCTCACATTTTAATATTTCTGAAATAGGGATGACTTTTTTCATGATGTCTTCTAATTAACTATTTCTTCTCCCTTTTGTGAGTGTGTAAAATAACATTATATCTTAAAACAAGACTGATTTAAATTTGGTGAAATACAGAAATTTTATGAGTTTAATTTAAAAATCTCAACCTCTTTGTCTGTAAAATGGAGACAAGATAAGAACAAAGTTCGTGAGGTTCCTGAGAGTTGCTGCACTCAGCTACGCAAAGAATACATGTCTGTGCTTTTCCCTTCCCTCTGTCTCTAGTCTTCAGGGGAAAAAGCATACAAACTAGTAAATGAGCTCTCTCAATCACCTCCTGTGTTAGATAGCAAGTCCTCTGAGCAATTAGAAAATATTGAAAAAGAGATCTCCCATAAATGACCAAACTACAGGCATTTCTAGGATCTTTCACTTGGGACCTTGTGATCACAGCAAATCACCCGGTTGAAGTGACCTGTCTCCCTCCAGGGTGTGGCTCTTGTCCTGGCTCCAAATTCAGCCTCTTGAGATAAAATTTGATTTTTCTCTTCTCTCTATATGACCAACAATTCACCATTCAATAATTCACCAATTTTTACTAAAACATCTCCAGCATTTGTTCCTTATTTCTCTTTCAACTGCCACTATTTAAGCCCAGCCTCATATGTTGAATTACTGCAAGAGCTTCCTGATTAGTTTTTCTCTCTGGGCTTTCCCCTCTGATCTTTCCTGCATCCAATGACATAGCACCATTTCTGAATTACTATTTTCATCATCCTATTTCTCAACTCAAAAAGTTCCTCTGGCTTGTCCTTGTGGGATAAAATACAAATTCTTCAGCTTGGCATGAAATCTCTTCCACTACCTGACACTGTCCGCTCATTTGACAAATATTTATTGAGAGCTGACTGTGAGGTTAGCATTCTGTGTCTTGTAACTCCATACGTCCTACAGAATTTCACTTTCTGGTTGGAGATTTTTTAAAAGATTCCAGGTAAAATAAATAACAGAGTCAGATAACCATTTAAGAGTTACTATAAGACTGTATATGTTATTGTGTGCTTGTATGTGTGTGTTTGTGTGTACTTTATATAAATATGTTTTAGAAATATATATTGAAGCAGTAATAGCCTGTTTTATGCTGCATTGCAGTTACTACAGTTTATAATGCACATACATATGTGTTTTATTTTAATCCATCTGAGCAATTATAAATAGTAATAAACATGTTGAGGAGAGAAGGAATTTTATAAGAGAGAAGTTATATATTTTTGCACTATAATCTCAAAAACTGAATATAAATATGGCAGATTTGGAGGTTGTTATTTTGTCTGTTAAAGCAAGTGTTATGCAGGAATTGTTTTCCACTATGACAGCTATAAATTTTATAGTATGTATCCAACATACTTCACTAGATATTTTGACTGGAGCAATTTTATGAATTTGTATATTTCCTCTTTCTGGTTACATGGAAAATCTCTAAACCTATATTATCTCATCTCTCTTGCAGATAGGTTGGGTCATGTGACTGAGTTCTGGCTAAAGTATGTACATGGAAGTAAGACTAGCCCATTTTGGATCTATTGTTTTTACTCCCACTATTCTCAAGGCTTCTATTCATCTGTTAGGGTGTCTTTGGAAGCCCCCTGTTTCTTATGACTTAGCTACCAATGTGTAGGATTATCCAACTTGCTTTAGGCTTTGCATGTGTAAGAAATAAACTGTATTTAATTAAATCACTGAAATTTTTAGTTTTCCATTACTGCAGCATCCTGACTAATGCGGGCATATTCCATACTAAATGTAAATTCTAATACTAGTTGTAACACTGTCACTTTCTTTAGTCTCAGTAAAGCATGTTAGAAAACAAGAAAGAACAGCATTAAAACAAAGTCAGCCTTGTATCAACTCTAACTATGTATGTGTATGTATATGTGCTATGCTGTCCATAGTCACATAGTCATGTCTGACTCTGCAACATCATGGACTGTAGCCCCACCAGGCTCCTATGTCCTTGGGATTCTCCAGGCAAGAATACTGGAGTGGGTTACCTTGCCCTCCTCCAGAGGATCTTCCCAAACCAGGGACTGAACACAGGTCTCCTGCATTGCAGGTGGATACTTTACTGCCTGAACCACCAGGGAAGCCTGTTTATATACATATGGCTGTGTATATATACACTGATTTGTGTATTGATATAGTTACACATTTATCCATGTGTGCATGTATGCTAAGTCGCATCAGTCATATCCAACTCTTTGTGAACCCATGGACCATGGGGTCCTATCAGGCTCCTCTGTCCATGGGATTCTCCAGGCAAGAATACTGGAGTGGGTTGTCATTTCCTTCTCCAGAGGATCTTCCCAATCCAGGATTTAACTCGCTTCCCTTATGTCTCTTGAATTGGCAGCAGGGTTCTTCACCTCTAGGGCCACCTGGGAAGCCCATTCTATCTACATCACTGTGCAAATACATGTATGTAGATATATATAAATTTTCAAGCACATATATTCAATATACGGAGAAGGCAATGGCACTCCACTCCAGTACTCTTGCCTGGAAACTCCCATGGATGGAGGAGCCTGGTAGGCTACACAGTCCATGAAGTGGCTGAGAGTCGGACACGACTGAGCGACTTCACTTTCACTTTTCACTTTCATGCATCAGAGAAGGAAATGGCAACCCACTCCAGTGTTCTTGCCTGGAGAATCTCAGGGACGGAGGAGCCTGGTGGGCTGCCGTCTATGGGGTCGCACAGAGTCGGACACGACTGAAGTGACTTAGCAGCAGCAGCGTATTCAATATAGGTACAAAAAGTAATCATGTACAAATTTCAAAGCCATTATTATCCATAAATACACCAAATTCACTACTTGCTACTAACTACAGTCAATTCTTTCAGTCCTTACAATCTCTCTAAGAAGCATGTTCTCACTTGAAACAATTTTACAATGAGAAAGCAGGCAAAGAGAGCATACTTGATTAGTATTAACATCATTAGAGACACATTACTTGGGATGCACCATGAAACTAGGGCCTGGGGTGTGAATGAGGACTCTGGTCATCAGTATCTTCCTGGAAAGCTCTCTCCGTGACTGACTGGCTCCTCACCCTCTGTATCTCAGATTTCCCCAGTCACACAGTTACCACCCTCTCATGTCCTCTCTATATTTCCAAGAAAGTGTGTTCTTTTGTTTATTACCTTTCTCCTTTTATTAAGACCTAATATTTATAGGGCAGATGCCTTAGATGTGCTGGTTACTCTTCCTTAACACAGTGACTGAAACATAGTATGTTATCAATAAATACCATTTAATTGAATGAATGGATGAGTGAACAAATTAATACTGTATTTTGGCAGGAGTTATTAGGGTGATTTAAGCTTTATAGCCCTTTGAATTGGGAGGAACTAGAGCAAATTCTTGACACACGCAGAGCTTTATTCTTTACAGATACCATCATCAATCTGGAGACACCCAAAGTTTATCACACAAAAGTATTAAAGTTAGTAGACCTCTTTGGAGTCCTGGAGGCAGAAAGTAACATAAAACACTTTCTGAAGGTGGAATTATTATCCTTACTTACTGATGAAGAAACAGCGGCTCAGAGAGTTTCAGTGACTTCTATAAAATCTCAGAGTTGATTGTGGATTTGAAGCCAGGCAGTCTATTTCATAGCTTACAACTCATCTTCTATTATCACAAAATGGACACTCTATTAATAATGGTGGTAAATGACACTGGCTTCATGGAGAATAGAAAGAATTTGACCAGCTCATGAAACATTCACACAACTTCCCGCCTTCATCAAATCTTTCCTGCTCCCCCTAAATCTTTTCTCAAAGTTATTGTCTTGGGACTCCTCTTCTCATACTTATTATTTTGTATATTTTCACAGATTCACTTGCTTCTGACGTTAGTCTAGCTGTCATATCCTTCAAATGTGTCCCTTTTGTACATTTCACTAGTATACCCTGAAATAGGCTTTCACAGCTTCTCACTTCTAGTCCATGTTTTGAAAATGACCGCTTTGCCAGTCTTAGTCAATGCTGAAAATTCAGGACAATTTAAAGTTTCTAAAGTATGATTGCAATGATCAGTTCAAAATCCTTAGATCTTTCCAAAATCTACAGGTAAAGTCCACACACAAATCATACTAATTCTGATACACTAAGCCCTCTACCTCTAGTTCCTCTCCACCTCCCTTCTCACAGCTTCCATCCACACACAACTTCCTCACTCGAGGCTGCTCTCTAAGCTATCTGCATGCCATTTTGAATAATGAAAACATTGCTAAAATTTGCATAAACCATCTTGCTTCTGTCAGGAACTCTTTCCTAGATCCCTATTTACTGGTCTCTCCCTTCCCCACAAAATGCTGCAAACCACTTGTCAATGGCCTCCTCTAAGGATTTGCACCATCTATGTAGGCTATGCTTTTTACATTTAATATTCCATTCCTGTTATTGGTACATGGATCTCTTTTCCTTCTCTAAAGGATACGTTTTTCAATTCACTCTCATATCTGTTAGAGTACCTGGTAAATGACTGCTGCTGCTGCTGCTAAGTCGCTTTAGTCGTGTCCGACTCTGTGCGACCCCACAGATGGCAGCCCACCAGGCTCCCCCATCCCTGGGATTCTCCAGGCAAGAACACTAGAGTGGGTTATCATTTCCTTCTCCAATGCGTGACAGTGAAAAGTGAAAGTGAAGTGACTCAGTTGTGTCCGACTCCTGGAGACCCCATGGACTGCAGCCTACCAGGCTCCTCCATCCATGGGATTTGCCAGGCAAGAGTACTGGAGTGGGGTGCCATTGCCTTCTCCAAGTAAAGGACTATTTCTGAGCAATTATGGAGTAACTGAAATAGCTTACATTTCATGCTTTAGATTAACCAGGGATTTTTCATGGAAGGAATATTCTGACTCAAGAATATAAACAAAAACAGTAAAATTGATCTGGAATCCAATGCTTCCCTGCGTGCATGCTCAGTTGCTTCAGTCATGTCTGACTCACTACAACTCCATGGACTGTAGCTGCCAGGCCCTCTGTCCATGGGATTCTCCAGGCAAGGATACTGGTGTGGGTTGCCACACCCTTCTCCAGGGGATCTTCCTGACCCACGGATTGAACCCAGGTCTCCTGCCTCTCTTGCATTGCAGGTGGATTCTTTACCACTGAGTCACCAGGGAAGTCTTTGGAATGTAATACCTAAATATAAATATATTTTAAGTGGAGAACACCCAGGAGAAAAAGTATATTACATGATTTAAAGGTGTTCAAAAGTAATACAAAAAAGCAGGTAATCAATCATAGTTTCAAATGACTTCTAAACACATATTAATATTTACTAAAAGCAAATCCTATCTTTAAAGTAATCCTTGAAGAAGTTATAGGACACATTTTTCTAACTAAAGGGCTTGCTAGTATTAGGCTATTATACTCTTCTATAATATAATGCCAATTATAGAATCATTTGCATAGCATAGTCATTAATTTTAGTGTTAGCCTTACAAGTGAATGTTATATCTTATTATATAATGAGTTGCTTGATAGTTTTTTTTTTTTACATACCTAACTTGTAAAGGGTTCATAATTAATTTACATAACAGAATCTTTTAAATGTCTATTTAATTTTAAAATGCTTCAGACTTGAACACACTCTTTAATGTGTATTTAACTCTAAACTGAGGATCTTTAACTCTATATATCAGTCCAAATTTAGTACATTGGTCACAATCCAGATGGTGAAATATTTGCACAGATATTCACTATTCTAAGAGATGGTTGTTCTTCCATGTGATAAAACAGCCCATAACATATAGATTAAAATATATGTTTCTTAATCTATATTAAAAATATCTACATGCTTTTGAATCACATATATACCTGCCAGTCTTCAGTAAAGCAGCAGTGCTATCAAGCACCATTTCATGGAATCGCTGGGTTTTAGGTACTCTTTTCCCAAAAAGTAGAAGACATCTCCAGCACAGTAGGAGGCACTTCAGCCTTTGCTACAGCTTATTCATACCCCCAACTGTGTTCTTTCTCTTCTCTCAATATAGAGAGATGTAAATGTGCTCAAATTCTCCATAACTGTCCTGTGTTCACACAGATTTCCAGCCTCCTTGTGGAGAGCTGCCATTTTGGTGCCTGTGTTAACAAGAGCTCTCACAAATTACAAATGTAAATGAGAACATTTCATGACCAAATTCCGCACAGCTTGCCTGTTTTATCCCCCAGATGGAAAAGAATCAACCATTGGAACCAGTGCTTTTGGTAGTATCAACACAATTAACGAAGGTGCCCTAATTTTAAGCACCATTGGCTAGCAAAATTTTGTGTTTTACCTGGTTAAACAGAATCGCATACTGTAAGCTTATTTTTTATGCTTAATAAAATTTAATCTTTGAGTCAATCTTCCTAAAGGTATATAAAATAATATAGGATGAGGCACATATTTTTAGAAAGAGAATAAAACACAAATATGCCACATAGACTTTTTTTGAGAGGTTGAGGGATTAGAGCTGGCTGTGGTTGCTCTAATTTTGTCTGTTCTTCAGCAAATAAACAAAGCCTAAATGTATACAGAAATCTCTCTTTGCTGAGCAATTTTGCTGCAGCCTATAATTGCACCACTATTAGTGATAAATTCTGATTTACAGCTTAATTGGCCAGAAGTGAATATAGCCTCAAGGTCATTGCAATAAAGATAGCAGGAACTTTAGGGATGTACATAAGTTAGCCTAGAGATTGTCTGGTGCAGCTGGTGGAGAAGATCTATCTAAAATATTAGAATACTACATGGGGTCATATTCTGTAGTGCTGACTCCATACATATAACACAAAAGGTCAATTTGAAGTGCTCACAGAGGTTCCACAAGAAAATATTTCACATTTAACAACAAGCGTCTGGTGATTTTTTCCTACAAAGAAAACCAATAATTATATGGTGTCCAAACGGACTAAAAACGGACCAATTAAACCTTCCCAGAAAGTTAAGTTTCAAAAGAAATGCAGCAGAAAATTGGTGAAAATAGAAACAAGAATTTTAGTCACCTAGTGTTGTAATATAGAACGGATGCATTTGAGAGAGCTTGTTATTTCTCTGTAAAAATAAGAGAAAGCCCAGGATATTGGGAGTGATTCTGAATATGATAGAAGCAATAACAAATGTATTCACAGGTAAGCTTGAAGCATACTGTTTCCTAAAGTAAAACAAAATATATGGAAGATACTTTTGCTTTCACAAGAAAACAGAGAGGAGATCTCATTGATCAATGGGCAATTGATTTTTAACTGATATTCAAGTCATGAGAATTTGAGACATGATTTAAAAAAGAAAGAACATCATGTGAAATCTCATCAGACTAACAGTAGAATGAGACTAGTTCCCAGAGACATGAGCAAAGTGAGCAAGTATAAGCATTTCAGCTGTCTACAATTTTAATACCCAGAAAGCTAACAAAACCTCTACTATTAATAGAATTGCCTGTCACCAGGAACTCTAGCATATTTGCTTTCTTAAAAAGGACATTAAAACATCTTTAACAGTATCTAAAACTAATTATTGCTACTGTGTTAAATATGCATTATGTACTAATAATATGGTCTCCATTTAATAAAGTGCAAGCACAAAAATAGCTCCTTTTCATTGGTTTCACATAGTTGAATTCCCTTCAGTTGTACAAAAGGAAGGAAAAGCCTTTAAGGGAGAAAAAAAAATGTGGACTTTGGGCAAAAACTAGGACTACATTAAATACTGACATTTTTATTGGTGGGTGTTGACAGTGGGGGATGGGATGTTCTAAGAGCTTCCAGGAAATGAAGCATTTCTTCCATGGGCATGAATGGATTCTAAGAATGGTGTGTTACGGGAGAGGGAAAGGAAGGAACCATCCAGAAAGTGGATCTCTGGATACCCTGTTGATTTGAATTCCTCTGCTTCATGTACAGATTTTGTCCTCCTTTGAGATAAACTATAGTCACAAGACCCCCATACAGCTACAATATTAGGAATTTATAAGTGATTGTTCTTAGATTTGTGTTTTTCTCTCCCAGAGCTCTTTTTACCATGAGAAGTAGCTGCTAGAGGCTCAAGAGAGCCAAGAAATTCTATCATAAATAAATCCACAGGCAGGCAAGGGTCCATTGATGACAAATACCCGGAAGATGTATGGGCAACCAGCTGCAGTCACCTCTGCACAGATACCTCTGAAAACCATGAGCCCAGACCCTGGAAGCAGGGAGACTCCATAGGTCCCTGTCACCGGCTCATGTCTGCCTTTGGAGGAGAATATAACTTGAGGAGGAAATTGTATAAAAAATAAAACTAGTGCATAAAAGTGAAAAAGGGAAAAATTAAAGATTAGTCTAATAGGATATCTCAAAGGAAGAAAATTATGGAAGTTAGGAAAATCATATATTAGATTATGAGTATATTAGATTATGAGATAAGTGGTCAAATAAAAGATAGGAAGAGTGAAGGAGGATAAAGGGACTGGTGAATACTTATTAAAATAAACCTATTTGCCTGGTATATGGGGTTTTTGTAGTGCTAGCCTGACTCAGAGGTGACATGGGGGGGTGATAAAAGAATAAAGAGTTGCAAAAGTGTATCATGTTTCATGACACCCATATGGATTTCCACACCATTTTCACTTCTCAGAAATTGAATGGAGGTTCATACAGTGAGAACACTCCTAATTATATGAATTTAGATGAGGGTGCTAAAATGTACCAGCTGTGTGACATTGATGCAGGCACTTAATCTCTTTGAGTCTTATTTCTTCCACTATAATATGGAATTCATTATACTTGTGAAATTATATTATTTCAAGGTCTCTTCTTATTCTAAATTCCTGTGGCTCCAAACATTTTCTCCCCTAATTGACTATTTTTTTTTTTAAATGGGCATATCCACCACCCTCATCTTCTAAGTTATCCTTTCCTGAGAGGCTTGTACTTGTGGTGGCAAGAGCAGTGCTAAGCACAAGAGAGAAGTGAATGCTTTTATTTCCTGATTTCCTTTACCTGCACACCCGAGCACAGTACCTGGGTCTAATGAGTTTTCAACTTTCTCCCCCATGGAAATATACACGTTGAGAAATACAATGTACAAATTTGTTATCAAACATTTATTACATGTCTGTGTTTTTGGATAGAGGGAGCAAAGACAAAACTTTCAGAGCACAGATGGAAGAAATTAATAAAGTCTAGATTTGTATAGGTTTATATAAAGAGAAGGGAGTACAAGGCATTCAAATACGGTAAATTATGCTAAATATTGAGTGTTGAGTGTGTTGAAACTGACCACATAAAAGATATGGAGAAAGAACATTCTAACACATTCCGAGAAGTAGAGGGAGAATTCACATTTGTACTTTAGATCAACTGCTGTGGTAATATGGAGAAAAGAGAAAGTATAATGCTGAGATGGGAGATCAGATAAAGGTTGTTTGCAAATTACAGGAACTACACATAAAACAGCTGAAACATGGTAGGGATTAGTCTCTAAGCTCCAGAAAGCTAAGGACTCTGTGGCCTTTATCACGTTTTATTTCTGGTATATAGCACAGAACCTGGCCCACAGTAGTCACTGACAAAATGGCTATTAAATAATATATATGATACCTGTAGCACAGTATTGAGCCAAGTACTCAAGCCAAGCTTGAGTTTCTTCTTGACCTGATTCATGTTGGTCTAAGATGATTAAAGAAAGCAGAGAGGAGGATATGAATTGTAGGCAGAAAGTAGATATTTTAGATAGAGACCTAGAGAAAGCTCTGGAATGCAGTTATTTCACAGAAGTGAAGGACATAGTCCTGTGGATGTGGAGGGTGGAGCATGGGAAAGCGTTCCAGGTGGAAGGGACGGTGGTGGGAAGGACCAAGAGGGAATGTGTCAGGTATCTCTGAAAAATGGCAATTAGACTATCCCTCCAGGTCCTAGGGCATGAGGCACGTGAGACAGGCATTTCAGAGAATGTGTTATTAGGGGAGAGCTGGGTTTCAGCTGTGGTAAAAAGGCAGAGTGAATTTTCATATAAGTGATGAGGATAAAGGTTATTCTGCTTATGCTTCACTTTGAGTTTCAGAGGGCACAGGGAAATGGATTCAGTAAATGGGATATGGGGAAGACAGGCAGAACAAGCACTGTCCAACCCTGTGAAGACTGTTGGGGTCTTAGAGTGCGGGTAATGCTCAGAAAGTCCAAGATAGTGGCAACTAAGATAGCAGGAGTCTGGACTGGGATGAGCCTACCATTCACTCACATCCAGATACTAACGGAGAGTCTGCAATAGTTGAGGAATTGTGGGCAAAAGCAAGACTAAACCTTGCCTCTTTGTCAGCATTTCAGCTAAAACCGCTACAACAGTATGGAGGTTGCACTGTGTAAAAACCAGTTTAAAAAAAAAAAAAAAAAAAGGAAAGTACACAATAGTCACCAAATCAAGTGCAGCCTAGATTTAAATAAATGGTATGATCGAAACTGCCATGCTTGGTGGGGGCCAGAGCTAACAAAATTTGTCTAGAGTAGGGAGCTCAGAATCAGAGGAAGTTTAGTACAAGCCAGCCAAGCTCTGTTTAGGTTCTCGGAAGAAGACTCTATTTAGGTTCTCAGAAGAGGACTGAGCTTGCAAAGATGAGACTGTTGCTGCATGTCTTAAAAAGTAATTTCTATTGGGAACCTGGGTCAATTTAAGATAAGTATTTATAATAAATTGCAAGGGTATTACCATCATCTTCCAACATTCTGAATAATTACTGAGAAATATGTTTTAAGTACCAATCAAAAATTATTTTATTGGAAGATTAAAAATTAATTTTTGGAATAAAGTTAGTTTCTGTTTCTCAATCAAATCTTTTTGTTTTGTTTTGGGAATTGAACACTATCCTGTATGAATTAAGCTTTAGACATCTGAATTGAAAGCTTAGATTTCTCAAATTATTTTCTTTCCCAGAATATTCTCATTCTATAAAGCTCAAAAAAGTTCATTTCCTTTTTTTTTTTTTTTGTTCTTTAAAAGAATGGGACTATCTCATTCCACAATGTATGAAGGTTATCTTAGAAATTAGTACTTTTTGTTTTTGTTTTTAAATTTTGTTTAAATTATATCTATTTTTTGGTAGGCAGTTCAAGCTTGATGAGCAGAATATACAGCCAGACCTCAAAAAGCTGCTTCAACTATATATAACAAAATAAAACAAAAATAATTCTCTAGAAAATGTTGATTCCTGTTTAAAATGAGTTAATCGTATATATGTATATATTCATGCATTTTAGTTGCCTTTGAATGGCATAAACGTTGCAACCTACTGACTAGGAAAATACCTTCTTGATTTTGAAATTGTGGTCTGAATATCATGCTACCGTCTGCTGAATGGATGAGGGCAAATCTGTTGATAGACTGGAATTTATCAATTCTTTGTTTAAAGTTCTTTATATGCTATCTGTTTTTGTCTCTAGATTTCAAGCTAGAGGGTTGAGGAAAGAAATGAGCTGAATAGGTGATTACTGCATTTTCATTTAACATCAGCATTGACTGGGGTTTTAGTTTGAGTCAGGCACTGTACTAGCTACTTTTCATACATTACTTGAAGCAGTCATCAAGCCAAGAGAGACTGACTAGAGTCTTCCTTCTTGTCTGTTAGACTTTGTTTCCTCAATTCCATTCACTCACATACTATCAAGCCCCGCCAGAGTCACAAAACCCCTGTGACTTATAAAATTGACATTTTTCTTTATACAGATTAACTTTTCAAAATCGTATCTTTCACATAAACAAGGATGTCAATAAAATCATGTTTTATGTATTAATGTGATTCTTGAGAATAAATGTTGAAATAAATTGAATGGGATCTTTAAAATAATTAACTTGTATAGAGTACATTTAGATTATAAACCATTATTTAATAAAATATGTGTCTCCGTCACTTAAAATTGCCTTGTGTATTACCAGTGTCACATATGTCACAAGTTTGAGAAATACAATCAAGTTATGCTTTCTCATTTCACACACTAGCAAAGTAATGCTCAAAGTTCTCCAAGCCAGGCTTCAAAAGTATGTGAACTGAGAACTTCCAGATGTTCAAGCTGGATTTGGAAAAGGCAGAGGAACTGGAGATCAAATTGCCCACATCTGTTGGATCATAGAAAAAACAAGAAAATTTCAGAAAAACATCTGCTTCATTGTCTACACTAAAGCCTTTGTGTGGATCACAACAAACTGGAAAATTCTTCAAGAGATGGGAATACCAGACCACCTTACCTGCCTCATGAGAAATCTGTATGCAGGTCAAAAAGCAACAGTTAGAACCAGACATGGAAAAACAAGACTGGATTCAAATTGGGAAAGTATGTGAAGGCTATATACTGTCACCCTGCTTATTTAACTTATATGCAGAGTGCATCATATGAAATGTGAGTCTGAATGAAGCACAAACTGGAATCAAGATTTCTGGGAGAAGTATCAATATCCTTCAGATATGCAGATGACACCACCCTTGTGACAGAATACAAAGAGGAGCTGAAGAACCTATTGATGAAAGAAGGAAGAGAGTGAAAAAGCTGGCTTAAAAATCAACATTCAAAAAACTAAGATCGTGGCATCTGGTCCCATCACTTCATGGCAAATAGATGGGGAAACAATGGAAACAGTGACAGACTTTACTTTCTGGGGCTCCAAAATCACTGCAGATGGTGACTTCAGCCATGAAATTATGATGCTTTCTCCTTGGAAGAAAATCAGTGAAAACCTAGACAGCATATTGGAGAAAAGAGACATCATTTTGCTGACAAAAGTCCATATAGTCAAACTATTTTCCAGTAGTTATGTATGGATGTGAGAATTGAATCATAAGGAAAGCTGAGCACCAAAGAATTGATGCTTTTGAACAGTGGTGTTGGAGAAGACTCTTAAGAGTCCCTTGGAATGCAAGGAGATCCAACCAGTCAATCCTAAAGGAAATTGGTCCTGAATATTCTTTGGAAGGGTTGATGCTGAAGCTAAAGCTCAATAATTTGTTCATGTGAAGTGAAGAACTGACTCATTAGAAAAGACCATGATGCTGGGAAAGGTTGAAGGCAGGAGGAGAAGGGGACAACAGAGGATAAGATGGATGTCATTGCCAACTCAATAGACATGAGTTTGAGTAAACTCTAGGAGATGATGACAGGGAAGTCTGGCATTCTGCAGTCCATGGGGTCACAAAGAATCAGACATGAGTGAGTGACTGAACAACAAAATGCTTTCTCCCAACACAAGGGTATAATTTGAGCCATAGTACAGAAGATGTGGAGTACATATCAATTTTTACAGCAGATTCCAAAAACATCTGAATCACAGAGGACACTCAAAATGATCTAGGGTAATAAAAAATATTAAAACATTTGTTTGCTCATGTTTTTTTCATTGTTTTCAATCTCAGTATTTTTTAGTTTGATATTGTATATAATACATAAATAGGGTTACCTTTAATTTATAAGTATACACTACTGAAGGTAAAAATTATTTTACTGATGGAGTGAAAATGAGTTTAGCCTTTCACTTAGTGCCCAGAGATGTCCATTTTGTAATTCCACCCTAGCTTCATAGCTTTTGCTTGAAGGGGAATTGGGATGAGCATTAATAGTCATTTATTTATTGTCCTTTGGGAAAAAAATGCTATAATCCTTAGTACTACTAGAAATAAGGCATTTACGTGTGACTACAAAACTCAGTTTTTATTCAAGTATTTTCTTGCATAATTATATCATGCAATCCTAAAGAAAGAAAGTAAAATCATGATTCAGAATTTTGAAATCTCATAAGCATGGGAAACATAAATATTTGTCATAATGTATTTTGATCATAAACACTGATTTGACCCAAACTTGTTTAAGAAAAAAAAAAAAAAAAACTGACTTGAACTTACGTGAGGATTTCTTTTTCTTTATGACATTTAGTATGAATATATATGTTTGTTACAGAAATATTTGGCTATGAAGAACTGTCTCAGGTCCTGCTTAATATGTTGCATATTACAACGTATATAATGTGATTGCATGTTACAGCTAAAACTGTAACAATTCAGATCTCCAAGACATAGTTGCCTTCAAGGATATCAGATAAAGGACTCTGGACCTATAGATCAATGTTGTATGCAATTTGTTAAGGTTGCATCATAGGACACCTTAGGAAATGCTCACTCATTTTGAATAAGCCCCAAGTTTTTATTATTATTATAGGGCCCCAATTTATTAGAGTTTCAGATATTACTTTCCAAGAGGTTTTAGAAATGTAAACATTTGAATAGGTGGCTATGAGGTAGGAGGTAGATGAGTCCCTGGGCTGGAGAGCTGGTGTTTTCTCAGAAGGAGTGAAATGGAAACTTTTTTCTCACCCAGACACTCCAAGGATAAAGCTAGTGGCAGAAGCTGAGCACCGCTAAAGTCAAGCGATAAGAGGACCGCTCCTGAGGTCAGGGAAATCCCTCTCTGCATGTGGCCAGGAGGCCTCCACGGGGGGTCTGAAAGGGCGGAAATGCTCCCAGACCGTAAGTGGAGAAGCCCCACAGGCCTCTGAGATGGGGGTGCCTCTTATCAGAGAGTTGTATACACCTATTGGAGGGGGGGCGTCAGGTGTGGGGGAGAAAGGGGATGGTTCACCAGAAGTAAGCAAAGACCTGGGTGAACTAACCTATCCACGGGGCTTACATCACCTCTTTGCTGCTCTCTTCCTCACTGAGAAGGACACCCGCACTCTCTCTGAGTGTCTGTATTTCTTCCTGGCTTCAGTCCTAAACAGACTGTTCCCTGTGTGCTCTCTCACTTGTGCTGTGTCTAATAATAAACTTGGTACCTGCTTTTACAACTTTTACATTCTTAAAACACTCCTGCTTTCAAATGGGATAATAACCAGGGAAACTCAGCTTCTAGACTTTAACCCCTGATGGTCTAAGCAGCTGGGATTCCTGGTTTTCATCCAGGCTGAAAGTGAAAGTGTTAGTCGCTGAGTCTTGTCTGACTCTTTGTGACCCACCCCCTGGACTGTGGCCAGCCAGGCTCCTCTGTCCATGGAGTTTCCCAGGCAAGAACACGGAGTGGGTTGGCATTCCCATCTCCAGGGGACCTTGTGAACACAAGGATAGAACCCAGATCTCTTGCATTGCAGGCAGATTCTTTACCAACAGAGCCACAGGTTATCCAAGCTACCCAGGTTACATTCCTGTGCAGGGAACTAAGATCTCTCTTCAGGAACTTTCATTATCTCTCTGACACTGGTTGTATCAACTAGCGTGAGGAGTTCTCCAAACCTGGCATTTTGTGATTCCATGAAATATTAACAAAGTTATATATGTATATATATTTAACCCAGAAACATACACACATATATATGTGTGTGTATAAGCAAGTGTGTATAAGCAAATCTGTCAATTTGAATTAGCCTTATACCCTTCTTTTCCAAAAATGATTTTTCCTAATGTTTTGATTTGATAAATAACTAATATGTATTACCCAGCTCCATTAACTTTTTTTTAATGAAAATATGTTAAGCAACTCAGGAGGTGGAATTGACCAATACATAGAGGTTAGCTTAGATATTTAAACTGCATTTTTGATTCATGGTTTTAACTGACACGAGTTCATTTTATATATACATGAGGTTGTACTGCCAATGCTGGCAGATTTTACTGAGGCAAGGGAGCTAAAATAACAAGTTCAAAGTTTAGTCTCAGAAGACAAATGAAAACTATCAGAGAAATATGCTAGTTAAGTCACTACTGAGGGATAACTTAAAAAAAAAAAAAGATGACATGACATATAATGGTGGTTATCACTACGATGGAAAAATCTGTAAAGTCAGGAAGATTTTATGCTAAGAATGGTAATATAATTATTAAAAAAAAAAATGATGGCAGTTCTCTGTGTACATGCTGACCTCACCACTGAGACTATTAAGAAGAGAAAGTTCAAGTGAGTGTTAGTGCATGGAATAATGGAAAAACAGAAGAAAAATAATAACACTGCCATTCTTAAATATTTTAATATGAATAAAAAATTTACCAGAGGATATAATTTCTTTGGGATTAGGGAATCTATGGCTTAAAAAGTATATGAATGCATTTTATGAATGCATATTCGTAAAACTACCAAGAGCCACCCAGTAAAACTCTTCTCAAATATAAACTAAAGGATCCATGCTTAGAACTGATGTACTCGCCAATATATCTAAAGAAATTCATGACCCTTGAAACTGATTCCTGCTTGAGGTTACTTTTGGACATTTTCTGCAAGTCATGTGAGGAAAGTATCTATAATTACTTTCTGGCTAGAAGTGTCAGCAAGGTCACTTTAAAGATATTTGTCTAAGTTCTCATAATTTGTTCATAAATTCACAATGTACCTTCTTATATACATATTCATATACTTTATTACTGTGTCTGTGTATGACTCCTCTAGACTCTTCAGGTCTACTCTGGCTCACAGTCATGATCAAACAGATGACCTTAATACCTCAGTTGTAAAGTGACTTGCATAAACATTGAGATTTCCGCTCTTTCATTGAAACAATTTAAGTGACAGCTAAACGTTCAATTGTATCTGTACATATATTTCATTAAACATCTGTGGACACGTTTGGGGATAAAGGCCAGTGTTATGCTATAGAACATAAGGAATCAGTGACTATGGATGAGAATGGATCAATGGAAAATCAGAAACGAGGAAGTAAATTGAACAGAGACTTTGCCAGGGGCTGGGGTAGGGGGAATGGGGATATGTTGCTCAAAGGGTAGAGTGTTTTAGTTACCACATGCATACATTCTGAGGGTAAAATGTCCGTCATAGCAGCTGTAGTTAATAATACTGTATTATATACTAGAAGTTTGTTTAAAGACTACATGAGTTCTCATAGAAAGTAAGCTGAAAAATAACTATATGAGATGGTAGATGTGTTAACTACATTTAATTTCATTGTGGTGATCATTTCACCATATGTGTATATATATATATATAGGGAAAAGTGAAAGTGTTAGTCACTCAGCCGTGTCCAACTCTTTGCAGCCCTGTAGACTGTAACCCACCACGCTACTGTTCATGTGATCCTCCAGGCAAGAATACTGGAGTGGGTTGCCTTGTCCTTCTCCAGGGGAGCTTCCTGATCCAGGGACTGAATCTGAGTCTCCCACATTTTAGGCAGATTCTTTACCATCTGAGCCACCAGGGAAGCCCAAAGAAAGTCCTGTAAGTGTGTGTGTGTCATTGCAATGTACACTTTAAATGCATACAGTTTTATTCAATTATACTTCAGAGAAAAATCAAGAAAGAAAATTGGGAAGAGACTCTGACATCAGAAATGTGATTTTTTAAAATGCATTTTGTTGATGTTGCTTCTAGCTTTGTGGAAGTGTGGCTCCACTGGTATTCATAACCATGTTTACAAATGCGCAACTATGGTCCTTAATTGCTTTGCAGTTTGCCATAAGCAGCGAAGGCTTTAGTAAACAAGGCACTGGAAAACGTGCTGTGGTGCAGTTTGCCTATTATTACAACTTTCCTTTGATTAAATTCATTTTACTGTTGATACAGTTAATGGGACTAATGCTTTTGATAATTAGTGTAAATTGCTCACTTTTTAGAATTACATATCTTTAAAAAATCATAATAAATAAATAAAGGAATTACTTTGGGTAGCCAAGGTCCATTTTGTAAATTGCAGTAAAGTGATTTTATAGGATACTAAAATAGTCTAATGTAAATAAAAAAGTTACCTTCTTTAGTTTTCCCACATTAAAACAATGTATACTATATTTGCATACTTACCAATGTTATGAAGAAAAACAATTACTATAGGTTCCATGAGCTACACTACTATACAAATTTAGGTGCCAAAAGCTTTTCTCATACTGATGAGAAATTATTAAACTGGAAAACTTTAATCATATCATATATGGCTAAGGAAAATAAACTGTTACTAAGTATAATATGAATCTTCCTGAATTTAATTTTTTAAAATAAAGAAATAATTTTGGATTTTCAGAAAGAATCCCTTGTAGTTCAGTCAGTAAAGAATCTGCCTACAATACAGGAGACCCTGGTTTGATCCCTGGGTTGGGAAGATCCCCTGGAGAAGAAAATGATAACCCATTCAGTATCCTTGCCTGGAACATCTCATGGACACAGGAGCCTGGTGGGCTGCAGTCCATGGGGTTACAAAGAGTTGGGCACAACTGAGTGACTAACACTTACTTACTTACTTACAGATAGTATAGACAGTTTCTATACAGCTGGTAACCACTCAACATTTAATATTAGTATGGTTTATTTGTCATGATGAATGAAAAATTATAAATACAGTGTTATTCACAGTCTGTAACTTATTCATATTTCTTTCATTTATACCTAATGTCATTTTTTTCGTCCTAAGATTCCATCCAGGATACCACATCACATCATATTTAGTCATCATCAGACTCCTCTTGTAAAAGTTCCTGAGTTTATTCCTTAATTTTCTGGCTGTTAAAGAAATTATTTATATTCAAAAGCAGTTGTTCTAAATATGAGCAGCCTATTGATTTCTAAATTTTTATGATGATGTGAGATAAGAATAATTTAAATCTAAAAGTGCACATACAAAAGCTAATATAAACACACATGCAAGCATATTTATTTCCAGCTTTGTAAATCCTTTGAAGACAATGTGTATTAATAAGTCATATTTGGTTTGGGCACACTTTGGTATCTTTAGTCTTTTCAGTGGAACATCTGGAGAATACATGTGGAGAATATTTTTTGATAATTACTCTAGCATTGCTACTTCAGATTTCATTAAGTGTGTTTTCTGGACAATTATCAGAAATTTCCACTATAAGTCATATTTTAGAAATTGGTACTTAATACAAAAAACCCTTAGCTTTACATTAGTCCCTCCACCCCCAGAATATTGGTACAAAGACCTTTATTATAGCTTGCTGTCTATAAGTTAGGGTTCAATTCAGAATTTTAATTGGATGGTAAAGCATTTGAGATAGAATTTCAGTTAAGATATTCAACAAACACTATTAATTAAACTGAAAAACCAAGGAAGATTTCAGATTAAAAAGATCTGAGAAAGGATCAAATAAGAGGGCTTAGGAAAAACCTATACTAATTATAATATATATTTGTAGAGAAAAAGGGAAGATATTTAACAGCTATGGTGAGAATGAGTAGATCATACAAAAAGCAAACATTGGATTAACATCAGAGTCTTCAATGTCAGCATTGGATTCAAGAAAGCCTTAAGATGACATTTATAAAATGTTGAAAAAAAAAAAGCATAGAACACCAGTTCAAGATCCAGATGAACTCTTATTTAAATATTCAGTTCAGTTCAGTTCAGTCCCTCAGTCATGTCCGACTCTTCACGACCCCATGGACTGCAGCACGCCAGTCCTCACTGTCCTTCACCAACTCCCGGAGTTTACCCAAACTCATGTCCATTGAGTCGGTGGTGCCATCCAACAATCTCATCTTCTGTTGTCCCCTTCTCCTTCCGCCTTCAATCTTAAGAGATGATAAAAATATACCCAGGAAATATTTGCAAAAATATATAATGCCTCAGAAGGGTTATTACACAATCTTCAACAAAATTTGTTTGGAAAATGACTTAAAACAGACACATTCAAGAGATGCTGTCCGATCAGAACAGAAAAAGAAATAAAAGGAATCCAGATAGGAAAAGAAGAAGTGAAACTCTCACTGTTTGCAGACGACATGATCCTCTACATAGAAAACCCTAAAGACTCTACCAGAAAATTACTAGAGCTAATCAATGAATATAGTAAAGTTGCAGGATATGAAATTAGCACACAGAAATACCTTGTATTCCTATACACTAACAATGAGAAAACAGAAAGAGAAATGAAGGAAACAGTACCATTGACCATTGCAATGAAAGGAATAAAATACTTAGGAGTCTATCTAGCTAAAGAAACAAAAGAGCTATATATAGAAAACTATAAAACACTGATGAAAGAAATCAAAGAGGACACAAACAGATGGAGAAATATACTGCTTTCATGGATTGGAAGAATCAGTACTGTGAAAATGAGTGTACTACACAAAACAATCTATAGATTCAATGCAATCCCTATCTAGCTACCAACAGTATTTTTCACAGAACTAGAACAAATAATTTCACAATTTGTATGGAAATACAGAAAACCTCAAATATCCAAAGCAATCTTGAGAAAGAAGGATGGAACTGGAGGAATCAACCTGCCTGACTTCAGACTCTACTACAAAGCCACAATCATCAAGACAGTATGGTGCTGGCATAAAGACAGAAATGTAGATCAATGGAACAAAATAGAAAGCCCAGAGATAAATCCACATACCTATGGACACCTTATCTTCGACAAAAGAGGCAAGAATATACAATGGAAAAAAAGTGGTGCTGGGAAAACTGGTCAACCACTTGTAAAAGAATGAAACTAGAATACTTTCTAACACCATACACAAAAATAAACTCAAAATGGGTTAAAGATCTAAATGTAAGATAAGAAACTATAAAACTCCTAGAAGAGAACATAGGCAAAACACTCTCCGGCATAAATCACAGCAGGATCATCTATGACCCATCTCCCAGAATATTGGAAATAAAAGCAAAAATAAACAAATGGGACCTAATGAAACTTAAAAGCTTTTGCACAACAAAGGAAACTATAATCAAAGTGAAAAGACAACCTTCAGAATGGGAGAAAATAATAGCAAACGAAGCAACAAACAAAGGATTAATCTCAAAAATATACAAGCAAGTCCGGCAGCTCAATTCCAGAAAAATAAATGACCCAGTCAAAAAATGGGCCAAAGAACTAAACAGACATTTCTCCAAAGAAGACATACAGATGGCTAACAAACACGTGAAAAGATGCTCAACATCACTCATTGTCAGAGAAATGCAAATCAAAACCACAATGAGGCACCACTACATACCAGTCAGAATGGCTACTAACCAAAAGTCTACAAGCAATAAATACTGGAGAGGGTGTGGAGAAAAGGGAACCCTATTACACTGTTGGTGGGAATGCAAACTAGTACAGTTACTATGGAGAACAGTGTGGAAATTCCTTAAAAAACTGGGAATAGAATTGCCATATGACCCAGCAATCCCACTTCTGGGCATACACACTGAGGAAACCAGATCTGAAAGAGACACATGTACCCCAGTGTTCATCCCAGTACTGTTTATAGTAGCCAGGACATGGAAGCAACCTAGATGCCCATCAGCAGATGAATGGATAAGGAAGCTATGGTACATATACACAATGGAATATTACTTAGTCATTGAAAAGAATTCATTTGAATCAGTTCTAATGAGATGGATGAAACTGGAGCCCATTATACAGAGTGAAGTAAGCCAGAAAGATAAAGACCAATACAGTATACTAACACGTATATATGGAATTTAAAAAGATGGTAACGATAACCCTATATGCAGTACAGAAAAAGAGACACAGATGTATAGAATAGACTTTTGGACTCTATGGGAGAAGGAGAGGGTGGGATGACCGACAGAATAGCATTTAAACATGTGTATTATCAAGAGTGAAACAGATCACCAGTCCAGGTTGGATGCATGAGACAAGTGCTCAGGGCTGGTGCACGGGGACGATCCAGAGGGATGGGATGGAAAGGGAAGTGGGAGGGGGGACCGGGATGGGGAACACATGTAAATTCATGGCTGATTCATGTCAATGTATGGCAAAAACCACTACAATATTGTAATTAGCCTCCAACTAATAAAAATAAATGAAAAAAAAAAAAAAGAGAAAGATGTTGTCAGATTTACTTTGGAAAAACACAATCAAATATATTTATCATAATCTTTAAATAAATAGATAAACATTGCTATAATATATTTACATTTTGTCATCAAATTTATGGATGCCTATGTGCACATATATAAATATAATTAAAACATATATATATATATATATATAAAGAAAAAGAAAAAAAATAAATATATTCATAAGAAGCCTCAAATGAAAATCTACATCATATACATAAAATTGACAAAATGGGCTGGTATCACAGAAGAGAAAACACCAACAGAGGGGAGAGTATGTTAAAGTTCTTGATAGTATCACAGGTTGAGAGAGGTTTGGGTGTAATTTTAGAAGAATAGGAAGAAAATGTTTTAATTTTTTTTAATTGAAGGATAATTGCTTCACAATATTTTCCTGACTTTTGCAATAACACAATGAGAAACGGATTCAAGTAGACATATGCCCCTTCCCCTTTGAACCTCTCTCCCACTGCCCCCTCATTCCACCTTTCTAGGTTGTCACAGTGTACCAAGGTGAGCTCCCTGTCTTACACAGCAACTTCCCATTAGCTACCTATTTTGCATATGGTAATATGCATGTTCGATGCTACTCTCTCAAGTTGACGCACCCTCTCCTTCCACCCTGGGTCCACAAGTCTCTTCTCTACGCCTGTGTCTCTATTCCTGCCCTGCAAATATATTCATCAGCAATATTTTTCTAGATTCCACATATGTGCCTTAATATGCGATATTTATTTTTCTCTTTCTGACTTCACTCTGTATAACAGACTCTATATTCACTCACCTCACTAGAACTGACATAAATTTGTTCTTTGTAGTGGCTGAGTGCTATTCTGAAATGTATGTACCACAGCTTCTTTATGCACTCATCTGTCAGTGGACATCTATGTAGCTTCCATGTTCTAGCTACTGTAAACAATGCTGCTATGAGCACTGAGGTACATGTGTTGTTTTCAATTATAGTTTTTCTCAGGTTACATGCCCAGTAGTGGGATATGGTAATTTTATTCTTAGTTTTTTTTAAGGAATCTCCATATGATTCTCTATAGTGGCTTCATCAGTTTATATTCCTACAAACAGTGCAAGAAGCTTCCCTTTTATCTACATCCTCTAACATTATTCATTTGTAGATTTTTTGATGTTGGGCATTCTGACTGGTGTGAGATGACACTTCATTGTAGCTGTGATTTGCATTTCTCTAATAATAAGCAACGTTGAGCATCTTTTCATGTGTTTGCTGGCTATATGTAGGGGCTTTCCTGATAGCTCAGTTAGCAAAGAATCCACCTGCAATGCCACAGAACCCAGTTTGATTCCTGGGTCAGGTAGACCCACTGGAGAAGGGATAGGCTACCCACTCCTGTATTGTTGAGCTTCCCTTTGGCTCAGTTGGTACTGCAATGTGGGAGACCTGGGTTCTATCCCTGGCTTGGGACGATACCCTGGAGAAGGGAAAGGCCACCCACTACAGTAGTGTGGCCTAGAGAATTCCACAGACTGTATAGTCAATGGGGTCACAAAGAGTTGGACATGACTAAACGACTTTCACTTTCAGTTTTTAAAGATTGTTTTGGCTATTTGATGTCTTTTGTGTTTCCATAAAAATTGCAAAATCTGTGGTTTTAGTTCTTTGAAAAACTAGTGATTTGGCCTCTGGTGATTTGATAGGGATTGCATGGTATCTGTAGATTTCTTTGGGTAGAATAGCAATTTCCACAATTTTGATTCTTCCAATCTAAGGACATGGTATGTATCTCCATCTGTTTGTGTCTTTGATTTTTATTTATTTTATCAGTGTCTTATAGTTTCTGTATACCAGTGTTTAATCTCCTTAGGTAGTTTATTCCTAAGTATTTTATTCTTTTTGATGTAATCGTGAATGGAATGTTTTCCTTAATTTCTCTTTTGGATTTTTCATAGTTAGTGTGTAGAAAAGTAAGGGATTTTTGTTTGTTATTTTTGTATCTGGCAACTTTACTAAATTCATTCATTAGCCCTAGTAACTATCTGGTGGCATCTTTAGGATTTTCTATGTATAGTATCATGTTATCTGCAAACAGTGAGAGTTGTACTTCTTTTCCAAACTGGATTCCTTTTATTTTATTTTTTTCTTCTCTGATTGCTGTGGCTAGGAACTTCAAATCTATATTGAAGGATAGTAGTGAAAGTGGGCACTCTTGTCGTGTTGCTGATGTTAGAGGAAATACTTTTAACTGTTTAGAAGAATGTTTGCTGTGTGTTTGTCATATATGATCTCTATTATGTTGACATAGGTTCCTTGCTTTCCCATTTTCTGGAGAATTTTGATCACAAATGAGTGTTTCATTTTGTCAAATGCTTTCTCAGGATCTATTGAGATGATGATATGGTTTTATCTTTCAATTTGTTAATATGGTCTATCACATTGATTGATTTGCATATGTTGAGAAATCCTTGCATCCCCGAGAAGAGCTCCACTTGATCATAGTGTATGAACCTTTTAATGTGTTGCTGGATTCTGTTTGCTAGTATTTTGTTGAGGATTCTTGGATCTATGTTCATTGGCTTGTAATTTTATTTTTTTGTGATATATTTGTCTGGCTTTGTAATCGGGTGATGGTAGCCTCACAGAATGAGCTTGGGAGTGTTCCCCCTTTATTTTTAAAATGATGAAACTGAGGGAAATATTTAAATAATAATCTAGGCTAGAAATATATATATATACATATATATACACACATTTTGAATAAAATAAAAGGAGCAAATTCACCAGTTAAAAAACAAAGTAGACAGATTTATTACAAAAATACTTTTAATACATAATGAGATAATTCTAAAGATATAAAAGTTTTGAAAAAAGAAATATTAGATACATATTAATCATGAAGAACATGGCTTAGCAATATTAATATTAAATAAAATAGACCTTAAGGCAATAATGTGTTTTTAGGAATGAAGAGGTTTATTTGCCTTTATTGTAACACAGCATGATCAAGTGGACTTTATTCTGGGAATCCAAGATTGGTCCAACATTTCAAAATCAATCAATATAATTTGCTATATTAACAGATGAAGGAAAAGAACTGGGAAAAACTAAACATGCTGTTTAAAGTAAGAAGAGCATGGACCTTCCTCAGTACAACCTCCAACTAACAGACTAATCAAAGGAAAAAGAATTAATGCTTTCTCCTAAAACCAAGAATAAAATTCCGATAGATTAATAACAGTCTTCAAGATAGAAAAACATGATTGTGTACCTTAAAAATCCACAGAAGCATAAATATTGGAAAGAAAATAATAGAAATATCCATATTTGAAAACAACCTCATCATAGACATAGAATATACCAAGCATGTCACAAGAAGTTGCTAGAACCAAGAAGTAAATTTAGCATAGTCGCAGAATTCAAAATCAATGTGAAAAAGTCAATTACAAATCTCCAAATTACCAAAATAAAAACTGGGTGATGAATTTTAAAAATACCATTTACACTAACATAAAAAAGATACAAAAGGGTTTTGGAATAACTATAAAATAAAATGTATGAGATTTATATAATTATAACTAGAAAGCATTGTAATTAAAATTAAATAGAAATGGTCAGTCATTCTCAGAGATTAGAAGATTCAGTGTTATGTCAATATTTCCCTCAATTGATCAATAATTTTCATGCAATCTTTATACAAATTTCAGCAGGCTTTTTTCAAGAAAGACATAATTCTAAAATTTATATGGAAACATCAAGAACAATTGTACATCCAAGGTAAAAAAAGGAGACACAAACATAAAGAACAGATTTTTGGACTCAGTGGGAGAGGGAGAGGGTGGGATGATTTGAAAGAACAGCGCCGAAACATATACATATATACATTACCATATGCAAAATAGATTGGAGGTGTGAGTTTGATGTATGCTGCAGGGCACCCAAAGCTGGTGCTCTGACAACCTGGAGGGATGGGGTGGAGAGGGAGGCGGGAGAGAGGTTCAGAACGGAGAGGACATATACATGCCTATGGCCAATTCTTGTTGATGAATGGCAAAAACCATCATGATTGTGCGAAGTGATTATCCTCCAATTACAAAAATAACAGAGAACAACTTAAGCAGTCTTAAAAAAGAGACAAATGTGCAGTAATTGCACTGCCTGCAATTCAGATTTAAATTAATCTACATTATTCAAAGAATGCGATTGACCTAGACTAGGCAGAGAGAGCAATGGAACAGAATACAAGTTCTAGGTCTGTCTAAATTTAAAATGATAACTAAATAAAGTGAAAGATTAGTTGTCTCAGTGTCATTTCAAGAACTCATTAGCTGGGTGTGACTAGTGACTACCCTATCAAGCAGTATAGATACAGTACATTTCATTATCACAGAAAGTTCTTTTGAACTGTGCTTTTTCTATTAGACTTACTCATGTATGGTCAGTTTGATTTTTGTTAAGGACATTAGGTCAGCTCGCGAGAATTGGATATTTTTAATGATTATGATTGCTAGAACAACTGGATAACTCCACTAGCCAAAAGAAATAAAACCTCAAAACTCAATACCTATTTCATTCTGTACACAAACATCTGGATTGCAGGTCTGCACTTAAAACTCAGAGTCATAAAACTCTAAGAAGAAAACAGAAGACAAGAACTTTGTATTTTGGGGGTTAAGAAACGACATACTTGGGCAGAAAAATCACTAAGAAGAAAAAAATTTTGATGAAGGAAGCTCCATAAAGTTAAAATTTTAGAGGGTGAGATGTATGGAGAGAGTAGCATGGAAACTTATACTACCATATGTAAAATAGATAGCCAATGGGAATTTGTTGTATGACTCAGGGAAATCAAACAGGGCTCTGTGACAGGCTGAAGGGTCAGATTGGGAGGGAGATGGGAGGGAGGTGTGAGAGGGAGGGGACACGGTGACCATGGTTGATCCTTATTGATGTTTGACAGAAAATAATAAAATTCTGTAAAGCAAATATCCTTCAATTAAAAAATAAAGTGGTAAAAAAATTAATATTTCCCTTTCATTAAAGTATACTATTAAGAAAATAAATGCAAGCCACAACAAGGGAAAATTATTTGCAATAAATGGATCTATCAGCAGTCTTGTTTTCAGAATATAAATGGAAAAAAAAACATTCAAATAAACTAAAAAACTCAACAATCAGGTGAGAAACAATAAAAATTGTCAAAAGACTTAGAAAGACACTTCAAATCACCAGTAAGCACTCAGAAAATGTTGTCACCATTGCTGCAAATTAAAAGCACTATGCACCACACAGAGAATAGAATGCAGTAAAAAAAAAAAAAAAAAAAAAAGACTGATAAAACCACACAAGGGCAAGATATGAAGCAATTGAAAATTGTATACATTACTGGTGGTGATGCACTCATCTCACAGGCTAGCAAAATAATGTTCAAAATTCTCCAAGCTAGGCTTCAGTATGTGAATGGAGAAGTTCCAGTTGTTCAAGCTGAATTTAGAAAAGGCCGAGGGACCAGAGATCAAATTGCCGAAATCAGTTGGATCATAGAAAAAAACAAAATAACTCCAGAAGAACATCTGCTTCGTTGAATATTCTGAAGTCTCTGACTGTGTGGATTAAAACAAACTGTGGAAAATTCTTCAAGAGATGGGAATACCAGACCTCCTTATCGGCCTTCTAAGAAATCTGTATACAGGTCAAGAAGCAACAGTTAGAACCAGACATAGAAAAACTAACTGGTTCCAGATTGAGAATGGAGTGCAGCAAGGCTGTATAGTGTCCCCCTGCTTATTTAACTTATATTCAGCATGCATCACGGGAAATGTCGGTATGGATGAAGCACTGGCTGGAATCAAGATTGCTGGGAGAAATATCAATAACCTCAGATATGCAGATGATGCCACCCTTATGGCAGAAAGTGAAGAAGAATTAAAGAGTCTCTTGATGAAAGTGAAAGAGGAGAGTGAAAGAGTTGGCTTAAAGCTCAAAATGCAGAAAACTAAGATCATGGCATCTGGTCTCATCACTACATGGCAAATCCATGAGGAAACAATGGAAACAGTGAGAAACTTTATATTCTTGGGCTCCAAAACCACTGAAGATGATGACTACAGTCATGAAATTAAAAGACTCTCTCTCCTTGGAAGAAAAGCCATGGCCAAACTAGGTAGTATATTAAAAGACAGAGACATTACTTTGCCGACAAAGGTCCATCTAATCAAAGCTATGGTTTTACTATTAATCATGTGTTGATATGAGAGTTGGACTGTAAAGACAGCTGAACGCCAAAGAATTGATCCTTTTGAATCGTGGTGTTGGAGAAAACTCTTGGACTTCGAGGAGACATCCTGAAGGAAATCAGCCCTGAATATTCATTGGAAGGACTGATATTGAAGCTGAAACTCCACTAGTTTGGCCACCTGATGCGAAGAACTGACTCATTAGAGAAGACCCTGAATTGGGGAAAGATTGAGGGCAGGAGGAGAAGGGGACGACAGAGGATGAGATGGTCGGATGGCATCACCGACTCAATGGACATGAGTTTGAGTAAACTCCTGGAGCTGGTGATGGACAAGGAACCTGGTGTGCTGTGGTTCATGGGGTTGCAAAGAGTCGGACACGACTGAGCTACTGATTTGAACTGATTGGTGGTGACGTGAAGTGGTTAAATCACTTTGAGAATTATTTGGCAGCTTCTCACAAATTTAAATATACATCAACCTCATTACGCACCAATTTCGTTCCAGAAGAAATGAAAATGTATGTCAATAAAAAGACTTGTAAAATATTGCTTAAAAACTGTCTTATTCATAATAGCCCAAACTTAAAACCATCCATATGGCCCTCAGCAAGAGAATGGATAACCAAATAGTGATATATCCAAAAAATGAAATATTACATATTCATTTTTCTCATCTGTTCAGAAGGAATATACTCTTTATACACATATTCTCACAATTATGCTGCCTCTTTCTTTGTAATAGTTGAAAGTGAAAGTGTCAGTCACTCATTGTGTCCGACTCTTTTCGATCTCAGTGACTGTAGCCTGCAAGGCTCCTCAGTCCTTGAAATTCTCCAGGCAAAAATACCAGAGTGGGTTGCCATTTCCTACTCAAGAGGATTCTCCAAACCCAGGGATCAAACCTGGGTCTCCTGCATTGCAGACAGTTTCTTTCCCATCTGAGCCACTAGAGAAGATCTTGTAGTAGTTACTGAAACCTATTCTTTACATATCAGGACTGCTAACTAACTTTATTGATTTTTTTTTTTTTTTACTTTAAGTATATCAAAATGCAAAGAGTTTTTGAAAACAATGTTTTCGTATAAATGTTCTCTGCTAACAGTTTCTACAAGCTTTTCTGCCACAGTTAGATTGAAACATTCTGTGGTCAGTCACACCACCCAACTGCTCCCCACTTGCAGCTTATAGGAGTAAGCAACTTTGAGAGATTTCCCATGAAAACGCATTGCTGTCCCACCTCCTTCCCTTGAATTTCTCAGTTTCCCATAATACAGTATTTGCACTTAATATTCACCCTACTATACAAACAGCTGGGTGCGGATTCTGACCTCACTTGTATGCCACTATCCATTGCTATTCTATAGATAAGACACTCAGTACACAACTATATGAACTTAGGAAAGAAACTCAGAAGAACATGAATGAATATGCAAAGTCTGGTAACTTTTGGAGTGAGACACATGTGCAGGTATCAGGCATCAGAAGGGGAGAAGCAAAGAGTAAGAAAGCAAACGTACTTTTTAAATAGAATTGTCAGGGAAAGTTGAGGGGAAAGTTTTTTTTAAATTAATTTTATTGGTATATACTTGATTTACAGTATTAGTAAACCAATTAGTTTAGTTTTGCTGCATAGCCAGGATAGCAAAGTGAATTACACACACACACACACACTCACACACGCTCTTTTTTAGATTGAGGATATATATATTCCACCAGAAGAGTTTCTCTGTATGCATGCATGCTCAGTCATGTCCAAATCTTTGCAACACCAAAGACTATATAGTCCACCAGGCTCCTCTTTCCGTGGAATTCTCCAGGCAAGAGTACTGGAATAAGTTGTCATTTCCTCTTGCAGGTTATCTTCCTGACATTGGGATCGAACCCACATCTCTTGCATCTCCTACATTGGCAGGCAGATTCTTTACCTCTGAGATACCTGGTAAGCCCATAAGAAGAGCATGCTAAAGGATCCTTTCTTCTTCAGCTGCATCCTTAGCAAAACAGACGTAGAGATATCTGGAATTCAACTTGTAGCCTGGAGTTAAAACCCAGCTAATTCACAACTGAAGACAAAGCAACATAGTTGAGTCTAGCCTAAATCAGGCAAGTCACAACCTGTAGACCATGCACAGGTGATTTATTTCAAACCACTGATGTTAGTTGTGGTTTATGTGGCATTGATGTGACAATAGCTGACTGCTACATCCTCAAAGACATTGTCTACTCAAAATACTCTATATTTCTCCTGTTCCCTTCATTTGTTCTGATGATGAAATACTGCAGTGCATATTATATATATATATATAAATGTATATATATATTAAATAAAAACATATCCATTGAACCAGTTTTTTACCTTAACTTCAGATACAACATTTCAGGGCTGCTACAGACCTAGGATCTTTATGAAATGCCCTTCTCTTTTCCTACTGTGTTAGTCATTCTTTCTTTGTCTTCAAATTACTCTTGTAACTTATTATAGAACACTGACATCGAGTTTATGATATTTAGCTTTCCTGTATTTCTATCCTCATCTTTGGACAAAAGAAGTATTTGTGCTAATGATCCAATCTGAGACTGCCTTCCCAATTCTGTGAATTCTGTTCATCTGTTAATCCAAGTTAGAGATATCTTCATGGATGTTGTTGTCAGTGAAACTGTGCCATATTTTAAGTCTCAAACCCTACAATTTACATTTCAGATAATCTTTTCTCCATTTCTAAGTCTATATGTCATGACAATTTGCTCATTCAAATAGTATCCATGTACTGTTTTTGCAAAGTGTTAAATGAGATTAAACTTAGCACATGTATGTACTCATTACTCTTTTCTTGTCTATTTCTAATCCACTCCCCTAACTTGTACCTGAAAATTGAATCATGTGCTTTGAGTCTTTGTGCTCAGCAAATGACAATATTGTCTATGGTGCCATACCCTAAACACATAAGATATTAACCTTGCTACAGCAACTTTGCATCACTCCCTAAAAATAACTATATTTCAAAATTGCTTCACAATGCCTCACATAAAATATATGCTCAATAAATATTTATTGAAAGATTGTTGACATAACCAAGGAATAACTCCAAAGAAAGAATTTTTGATATTGTGACTAAACATTAAACCTTTTAAATTATTTAAAAGGGAAAATAATACCCACTTTCATAAATTCTACATATAACTCTGACTTCCAAATGTTGCTTTGGAAATAAAATATCTCTTCTAGTGTTTGATGGTCATAAAAATAAAGTTTTACTTGCAATATTTCATTTTGGACAAAATTTAGAGTATGAGGGAGAATTACAGCTTTAGAAGAACTGGTTATAACCATATAAACTTATTAAGAGGGGCACAATGACCTATTCACCAACTCTATTGTTCCCATCAGTGACCTTTGAGTAAATTAAAAATAGCAGAATATTTTTTATACATTGCTGAACTGTCCTTTTTATCTCTAAGTCATGGAAATACTACAGAAAATCACAGTGTGTATTAAGAGGATTCTTGGATGACAAGAAAAGTCATTTATTTCCAGTGAATAAGCCAATCACAAGATCAAAATAATCTTTTTCCCTTTGGACTCAGTACCAGTTTTGTTGGCAGTACGACACTCTGACAGAGAAGAGAGGTGAAGTCTTTCTACTACATTTGCTGAATTAAGCTGCATGGGAGAAACAGAAAGGCAGAGAAATTATAATCAAATGCTCTATTAAAAATATTCAATATGACCATGACAGATTCAGTTAAGTGAAACAAATAAGATAATTAATTATCATTTTTAATAACTTGCCTTCAATTACTCTTTTGAGAATAGACACAATGGATAAACTCTTCTGAAATAAATTAGCAGTAAGGTCACCTGGCAAATGGAAACACACATTTGAGCAATCATTGTGCTATATCATAAGACCACAGATTTTTTATTGTGAGTTTCTTGTGAGAACTTAAGTAGAAGATTTTTGTCACTTACATATTTTGGTATTTTACGATTTTATTTTAGTCAGCAATTTTATCATTGTAGGTTTATGTGTTTAAGCTCCATATTTCATCTTTGCTCATTTTAAAAATAGCACATCTATGCATAAAATCTGCATTATTCTCATATATACATAGCTATGAAAGAGCAAATTATGCAGTGGAAACATAATTGCCCCTTTAGAATTTTGATGGAAATTCAGAAGGACCTTATCTGTGTTGAAATGTTCGAGAATATATACACCCTTCCTTGACTGCTTGCTCATCACCTCCCTCAGCATTTATCTGGCCTCTGCCACAGATTTCTACACTTACATATTACATATATCCTTGTGCTACATATTCACAAACACTAGACTTGCACCTGAAAGACCACAGGATCGTTTTTCCTAGTCTCTGCTGTGCTTTAACACAGACCTGGATAACTTGTCCATCTTCAGAAAGGACTTACTGGCAATATTCTTATGTAGAGAACTGCAAAAGGTTTGAAATTTTAGTGCTGGAATTGTATCTTTACTAAATAATGTCATAGCCAATTCAAGCTGCCAATGTCAGAGCAATATCACTATGACCTTATTTAGTCAATTCAGTTAAAATATCCGGGACAAAACTCAAACACACCAGATTATGCTGATCAGTCGGTTCCTTTTCAATTTTCTTCTTGAAACCATGGCATCACGTAGACATAAATTATTTGTGTTTCTTTTGTGCATTCCTGTTATACCTTTGGCTTAGCTTTACATGAATATATGCATTCTTGTGTTCAAATCAGATTTATAACTGGGAAATACATTTGCAGAAAATTATACCTTCACTTCTTCAGCATTAAAAAAGTGTGAAAGAGCTATAAATTGCCATTTGAAGTAGTAAAAAAAAAAGATAACTTGGTTCTGACTATATAACAATCTGTGACAATAACAATATTACTGTCTGTAAGAAAGGTTCCTAATGACAAGGTACAATTTCTCATTCCAAATTCTACTCCTGAGGAAAACTACAAACTATTGAGAAAATGTTTCACTTAATATAAATAGGAAAAATAATAAGTCTATTACCATTTGTGTTAGAATTATAAATTCAAATTTCTTTTGCTGGTTTTGGCTGAATTTGAAGGTAGTGAACATACAACCTCAGTAGGAAAAACTGTAGCTACAGTTTAATAGATCTTTAACTTTGTGAAACTTTGTGAGTAAAATAAGCATGGTCATTATAAAACAGTTTGAAAAATGCATAAAATTTAGAAGGAAAATATAAAGAATCACAATTCTATTTTTTTCACTTAATTTCTAATAATTTGTATAATATTCAAGTTCTTCTAGGTGTCAAATAAATACATAACGTCACATTATATAGATGCAGGAAATCTCATTAAAGTTTTCTCTTATTTTTGTGCATTTTGGTTGTTTACAAACTGTGATATTAAAAACGCTGATATAATAAAAAATAATTAGATGTTTAGAGATACAACTGTGCCTTTAATTTGTGAAATATATTTTATCTATCTTTCTAAGTCAATATTCTGCATTTATCCAGAGAATTACATGGTGTTAGAGATTATAGTTTCCTTTTTTTCTCCTCTCACTCTTAAGACAAACATTGTAAACTGTTTTAGCTAATTCCTTGCTGATGTTTTTTAACTACCATATCTCAGCTCAATGTAATTGTTTTTCTCCTTAACTTTTCAGCTTTAGGCATTAACAAGTGACTTTACACGCTGGAGGATGACAATTTAGTTTATATATCTCTCTCCATCTCTACCACACACACGCACCCGTGTTGCCTGACTCATCCTCTCTATATGTGTACAGCATGCCAGTGATTTCATGATTAAGGACATACACGTTCATAGAGTTACATTTGTATGTAACCTACTTTTTACCCCTGGAAGCATGTCAAATTTTGTCCAGCCTCAGTTTTCTGAAATCTCAAAATAATGTGCCTTGGTGGTGATATACTTTTTTAGTTTGTGGAGTAATGTGTGCCCTTTGTAAACACACATGCATCAGCTCTGGAAAATGCTCTTGTTTTGTTTGCTAATTCCTTTCTTTCCTTTTACTGAGTTCTCTCTCTTTCTGGAACTCTATTGACTACTCCCCCCCCCCTCCCCTTCCCTTCTTTCTTTTGCTCTTCTGTTCTCTCTTGAACTCTCAGTCTTATGGGAGATTTTCTCAACTCTCTTTTCCAAAACTTTTTATTAAACTTTCATTCCAGCTATTACATTTTTAATTTTCAACAGACTTATTCCTGTTCTCCTTTTCAAAAAAGTATTTCCTTCTTATTTTAAGATGGTATAATTGCTATTACCTCTCTCTGAGATACACTTTTCTTTACCACAAATATGTCTATTTCTTTTCATTGTCTTCTGTTGTAATTCATTTTGGCTTCCGTGTTTAGTGTAGAGGATTCTGTGGCCTGTGGCTTAGATTTGCTTCTTGAGGGCTTGCCTGAGGGTGATTTGATGACCTTGTATCTTTTCTACAAGAAAAAATAAAAAGTATGACTTGTTTACCCCAAAGTGCAAGAAGTGAGGCAGTTGGGAGAAGCATACTGGTGGTTTCCTCTTTCATTACGTGCATCTTTTCTTCATTCTTATTTCTATCTGATACATGCATTTAAATAACTTTTGTTTAGTGGTTTTATTTCTTTTTCTTTTTTTTTTTTTTTTAAAGAGAAAATGTTCTGCTCTTTCCTGGAGAGTGAGCGGTTACATGATGAGAGGATCGTTGGATTATTTAGAGTTGAGGTGGGGTCATGGAGAGGGAATGACCTAGCAACTTCTTAAATACTTTTCAACCTGTTAGTTCTTATTGTAAAGCCTTTACTTTCTACTCATCTGGATGCACCCATTATTGAGGACTTGGGGAACTTGGTAGCAAAAATGATGTTAGAGCTCACTCTTTCACATAATCAGCTTTAACTGAGTTTTCTCAGTCTCCTAAATCTTTCATCTGTGAATTTCCACAGTGTTGCTCTTTGTTTTACTTTACCTCTCTCCTTCTCCTTGAGGCATTTTTACTTATTAAAAAAGCTCTTTCTGCTTTCTCTAAGCAAAATTAATGCCATTGTCCTCTCTCTCTACCAAGAAGTCAAATTTCAAAACTATGAATACTGGTGCCAATGTATTTCCAGAAATGGTGTATTAATTTACACCCTTACTAATGGTACATAAGAGCTGTTATTACTTATTTCTGAATTTCTTTGCCAGCTAATGCACATTTTTCTCAATATTTCCAGTTTGATAGTCACAGAAATGGCATAATTTAAAACAAGAACAATAAACAAATGAAAGAATGAGTGTGACTGAAGACCAGACATATTCGGTAACTCTGAGTAAGTCACAGATGATCCACAGACATTCATATGACTATAGCTGATTAGACTTCTGCTTCATTGCATGCTTTCATGAAGAAGGAATCCATGGACAGAATAACAGTCTTGTAAAGTGAATGGGGAAAATTACATCATAATTACATTGTATTGTAGTATTAGTAATAGCTACAATATTGTCATCAGAAATAATCATACTGTATATACTTATATACATTTTGACTCTAGACCTCCTGAAATGCTTAGTATGATACAATTACAGAATGTGCAGCACTGTGACTGTAGTTAACAAAGCTGTATTTCGTATCTGGTGGCTAAGATGGTAAAGAATTTGCCAGCAATGCAGAAAACCCATATTTGATCCTTGGGTAGGGAAGATTCCCTGGAGAAGGGAATGGCAACCCACTTCAGTATTCTTGCTTGGAGAATTCCATGGACAGAGGAGCCTGATGGGTTACAGTACATGGAGTCTCAAAATGCTGGACATGATTGGGCAATTAACACTTTCACTTTTTTCACTTTCAAGAGAGTAAATCTTAAAAGTTTTCATCACAAGGGAAAAAATCTATAATTCCATGAGGTGATGGATATTAACTAAATTTATTATGGTAGTTATTACACAATATATGCATATAATAAACCAACATGCTGTACATCTTAAACTAATATAATGTGTCAATAAAAATGGAAAAGTAGGCTTCTGGTTCAAGATGGCCAAGTAGAAGGATGTGTGCTCATTTCCTCCTGCGAGAGCAACAGAATGGCAACTAGCTGCTGAACAACCATCAACAGGAGGATGCTGGAACTCACCAAAAAAGGATACCCCAAAGATAAAGAAACCTCAGTGAGACAGTGATAGTGATAGTGAAGTTGCTCAGTCGTGTCTGACCCTTTGCAACCCCGTGGACTGTAGCCCACCAGGCTCTTCCATCCATGGGATTCTCCAGGCAAGAATACTGGAGTGGGTTGCCATTTCCTCAGTGAGACAGTAGAAGGGTCAAAATCACAAGAAAATAAAATTTCATACTCACTGGGTGGGTGACCCAAAATAATTCCAAAGAGTTTCTCCCCCTGTTGTGAGGTTCTGAACCCCACGTCAGGGTTCCCAGCCTGGGGATCTGGCAAAGGGACTAGGAATCCCCAAGGAATTTGTCTGTAAAGGCCAGTGGGATTTGATTAAAGGACATCCACAGGACTGAGGGAAACAGAGACTCCAGTCTTGGAGGGCAGAAACAAAACTTTGCACACTCCAAGACTCATAAGAAAGGAGCAGTGACTCCTACTCAACCAAATCTACTTGCGAGTGTTGGAGGGTCTCCTGTGAAGGTGTGGATCAGCAGAGGCTCGCCACAGGGACATGGGCGTCGACAAGATTAGGCCAGAAAGGCCCCCCTTGATGTAAACTCTCTTGGAGTTCACTCTTAACCCTATCATAGAGCCCCAGGACCCCAGGGCTGGGTCATCTCAGCTCAAACAAATACCAGGGAAGGAGTGCAGCCCCACCCATCAGCAGATAACTGGATTAATGCTTTATTGAGCAAGGCCCTGCCCACCAGAGCAAGACTCAGCATTACCCATCACCAACCCCTCCCATCAAGAAGTTTAAGCAAGCCTCTTAGCCTCCTCCATCAGAGGGCAGACAGAAGAAACAAGAAGAACCAGAGTCCAACAACAGCTAGAACGAAAAGCATATTACAGAAACTTAATCAACATGAAAAAGCAGAAAGTTCTGTCCCATATAAAGGGACAAGATAAAATCCCAGAAATGAAGGGGAGATAGGCAATCTCCCAGAAAAAAGAATTCAAAATAATGACAGTGAAGTTGATCAAGGATCTCTGGAAAACAATAGATAGAGGGAAAGAAATGTTTACCAACATTAGGTCTCTACAGGAACTAATGAACAAGCCAGCGGAAATGAATAATACACTAGAAAGAATCAATAGCGGAATAATTGGGACAGAACAACAGATAAATGATCTGGAAGACAGACTGGTGGAATTCAGTGCCACAGAACAGAATACAGAAAGAGAATGGGACGAGATGCAGACAGTCTAGGAGGCCTCTGGGACGACATTAAATGCGCCAACATTCACACTATAGGGATGCCAGAAGGAGAAGAGAGAAGGGACCTGAGAAAATATTTGAGGAGATAATAGCTGGAAACTTCCCTAAAATGGGAAGGTAAATAGTCTACTAAGGATGCACAGAGAGTCCCTGGCAGGATAAACCCAAGGGGGAACTCACTGAGACACATAGTAATCAAATGACACAAATTAAAAGCAGAGATAAAATACTAAAAGCAACAAATTTAAAATAATTTAAAATATTAAATAACATACAAGAGAAATCCCATCAGGCAACCAGCTGAATTTCTCAACACTAACTCTACAAGTGAAAAGGGAATGGCACAATGTATTTTAAGGAATGAAAGGGAAGAACCTACAACCAAGAATATGTTACCCAGCAAGACTCTCCTTCAGATTTGCTGCAGATACCAAAAGCTCTCCAGACAAGCAAAAGTTAAGAGAATTCAGTATCACCAAACCAGCTTTATGACAAATGTTAAAGGAACTTCTCTAGGCAAGAAACACAAGAGAAGGAGAAGACCTACAGAAAATAAACCCAAAGCAATTAAGAAATGGTAATAGGAAAATGAAAGTCACTCAGTCATGCCTGCAGGTCTCCTCTGTCCATGGAATTCTCTAGGCAAGAATACTGCAGTGAGTAGCCATTCCCTTTTCCAGGGGATCTTCCCAACCCAAGGACTGAACCCAGGTCTCCCATATTGCAGGCGGATTCTTTACTGTTTGAACCACCAGGGAAGCCCTGTTAAAATGTATAGAATCATACATATCGATAATTATTTTAAATTTAAATGGATTAAATATACCAACCAAAAGACATAGACTGGCTGGGTGGATGAAAACATATGCATGTATGCACTTCCACTTACTACATCACTCTGCTTGATTCCCCCAAACTGTATTTATTTATTTATTTTTTTTTTTTTAAATATTATTTTATTAGTTGGAGGCCAATCACTTTACAACATTTCAGTGGGTTTTGTCATACATTGACATGAATCAGCCATATAGTTACACGTATTCCCCATCCCGATCCCCCCTCCCACCTCCCTCCCCACCCGACTCCTCAGGGTCCTCCCAGTGCACCAGGCCCGAGCACCTGACTCATGTATCCCACCTGGGCTGGTGGTCCGTTTCACCATAGATAATATACATGCTGTTCTTTCAAAACATCCCACCCTCACGTTCTCCCCCAGAGTTCAAAAGTCTGTTCTGTACTTCTGTGTCTCTTTTTCTGTTTTGCATATAGGGTTATCGCCACCATCTATCTAAATTCCGTATATATGTGTTAGTATACTGTAATGATCTTTATCTTTCTGGCTTACTTCACTCTGTATAATGGGCTCCAGTTTCATCCATCTCATTAGAACTGATTCAAATGAATTCTTTTTAACGGCTGAGTAATATTCCATGGTGTATATGTACCACATCTTCCTTATCCATTCATCTGCTGATGGGCATCTGGGTTGCTTCCATGTCCTAGCTATTATAAACAGTGCTGCAATGAACATTGGGGTGCACGTGTGTCTTTCAGATCTGGATTCCTCAGTGTGTATGCCTAGAAGTGGTATTGCTGGGTCATATGGCAGTTCTATTTCTAGTCTTTTAAGAAATCTCCACACTGTTTTCCATAGTGGCTGTACTAGTTTGCATTCCCACCAACAGTGTAAGAGGGTTCCCTTTTCTCCACACCCTCTCCAGCATTTATTGCTTGTAGACTTTTGGATAGCAGCCATCCTGACTGGCGTGTAATGGTACCTCATTGTGGTTTTGATTTGCATTTCTCTGATAATGAGTGATGTTGAGCATCTCTTCATGTGTTTGTTAGCCACCTGTGTGTCTTCTTTGGAGAAATGTCTGTTTAGTTCTTTGGCCCATTTTTTGATTGGGTCATTTATTTTTCTGGAATTGAGCTTTGTTGTATGGAAATACAAAAAACCTCGAATAGCCAAAGTAATCTTGAGAAAGAAGAATGGAACTGGAGGAATCAACCTGCCTGACTTCAGACTCTACTACAAAGCCACAGTCATCAAGACAGTATGGTACTGGCACAAAGACAGAAATATGGATCAATGGAATAGAATTGAAAGCCCAGAGATAAATCCACGAACCTATGGACACCTCATCTTTGACAAAGGAGGCAAGGATATACAATGGAAAAAAGACAATCTCTTTAACAAGTGGTGCTGGGAAAACTGGTCAACCACTTGTAAAAGAATGAAACTAGAACACTTTCTAACACCATACACAAAAATAAACTCAAAATGGATTAAAGATCTAAATGTAAGACCAGAAACTATAAAACTCCTAGAGGAGAACATAGGCAAAACACTCTCCGACATAAATCACAGCAAGATCTTCTATGACCCACCTCCCAGAATATTGGAAATAAAAGCAAAAATAAACAAATGGGACCTAATGAAAATTAAAAGCTTTTGCACAACAAAGGAAACTATAAGTAAGGTGAAAAGACAGCCCTCAGATTGGGAGAAAATAATAACAAATGAGGAAACAGACAAAGGATTAATCTCAAAAATATACAAGCAACTCCAAACTGTATTTAATTATTTTATATTGTTAAGTTAATCATGTTCCCACTATGGCTTGCAATTGTAGTAATATTTTATTTTTTGTCTGATTATTGGTTATGAAAACTGATAAATATCTTTCACTATTTTGATTATGAAACTATTACATAATGCCATTGCATCATGATAGGTTAACAGAAAAATAATAGAACTTCATGTCATCAAAACTACAATTTAATAGAAAAGCCTATAATCACTTTTTCAAATCCAGGTGCATATCAGAATTAGCTTGAATATTTTTTTGAAAAACATAAACAGCCAGCTATTGTTTTTTTTAGCTCCAGATCTACAGATATGTTTCTAATGAGCAGTCATGTTTAAAAACAACTGGACTAGATGATCATTAAATTTCATCTACTTTGTTTCACTTTTTAATTCATATTTAGTGTTCCCAATTAATTTAGTTTATGTTTTCCAATTTCTCCATGTCTTCTTTTTTTATGTTCTTCCTCAAGCCTTTATCAGTGTAGTAAAACAACTTTTGTATATATATATCTCTCTCTATATTACACACACACACACACATACATACATATATATATATACTTACATACATACATATATAATATACCTACATACATATATATATACTTATATATACTGTATATATATATAGTATGCATAATGCATATATTTTAGAAAAATTATGAATTATTGCCTAACCAAAAAATTAATGACATTTGCGCCAAATCACTGGAAAAGACCCTGATGCTGGGAAAGATAGAGGGTAAAAGGAGATCAAGGGAGCAGAGGATGAGGTTAGATAGCATCACTGACTCAATGGACATGAATCTGAGCAAACTCCAGGAGATACTGAAGGACAGGGAAGCCTAGTGTGCTGCGGTCCATGGGGTCACAAAGAGTCAGACAAAACTTAGTGACTGAACAAAAAACAAGTTGAGCACATTAGAAAATGGAAATTTTGGAAATAGAAATCAAAATATTTTAACAACAGGAATAGGAAATCATTGACTATTAGCTAATGACCACAACACTGTCAGTTTTGCTATTTTAACTGCATGAAATACAAAAGGAAATCTGTTTATTTATATTAGCTTTTCCTGAAGACCATTCCATGAGGTAGTTTATTTGAAAGACATACCTAGATAATATAATCTGTGTTGAAAATGATGAGGAAATATGGCACAGAATATATCCGTGAAATTTAGACAATTTGAGACTAGTATAGTCTAAGACTATGTACATTAGACTTAATTGAATTCCTACAGTAAGGATAATTGTATTAATTTGGCTGATAAAAACATTCATTAATATCAATGCTAATGAAAAATAAAAACCTTTGAAGCATATTTTGGAAATGCTGGTTTGATAGATTTGTTTCAGTCTCACTTCAGTCACTCAGTCGTGTCCGACTCTGTGCAGCACCATGGACTGGAGCACGTCAGGCCTCCCTGTCCATCACCAACTCGCGGAGTTTACCCAAGCTCATGTCCATTGAGTCAGTGACATCATCTAGCCATCTCACCCTCTGTCGACCCCTTCTCTTCCTGCCTTCAATCTTTCCCCAATACAGGGTCTTTTCCAATGAGTCAGTTCTTTGCATCAGTGGCCAAAATATTGGAGTTTCAGCATCAATCCTTGCAATGAATATTCAGGACTGATTTCCTTTAGGATGGACTGGTTGGATCTCCTTGCAGTCCAAGGGACTCTCAAGAGTCTTCTGCAACACCACAGTTCAAAATCATCAATTCTTCGGCTCTCAGCTTTCTTCATAGTCCAACTCTCACATCCATGCATGACTAATGGAAAACCATAGCTTTGACGAGATGGGCCTTTGTTGACAAAGTAATGACTCTGCTTTTTAATATGCTGTCTAGGTTGGCCATAACTTCTCTTCCAAGGAGCAAGGGACTTTAATTTCATGGCTGCAGTCACCATCTGCAGCGATTTTGGAGCCCAAGAAAATAAAATCTGCCACTGTTTCCATTGTTTCGACATCTATCTGCCATGAAGTGATGAAACGGGATGCTATGATCTTAGTTTTCTGAATGTTGAGTTTTAAGTCAGTGTTTTCACTCTCTTCTTTCACCTTCATCAAGAGGCTCTTTAAGTGTGGTGTTATCTGCATATCTGAAGTTATTATTTTTCCTGGAAATCTTGATTCCAGCTTGTGCTTCACCCAGCCTGGCATTTTGCATGATGTACTCTGCATATAAATTAAATAAGCAGGGTGACAATATACAACCTTGACATACTCCATTTCCTATTTGGAATCAGTCTGATGTTCCATGTCCAGTTCTGACTATTGCTTCTTGACCTGCATACAGTTTTCTCAGGAGGCAGATCAGGTGTTTTGGTATTCCCATCTCTTTCAGAATTCTTCACAGTTTATTGTGATCCACAGAGTCAAAGGCTTTGGCGTAATCAGTACAGCAGAAGTAGATGTTTTTTCTGGAAATCTGTTGCTTTTTCTATGAGTCAATGGATGTTGGCAATTTGATCTCTGGTTCCTCTGCCTTTTCTAAAACCAACTTGAACATCTGGAAATTCATGGTTCACATACTGTTGAAGCCTGGTTTGGAGAATTTTGAGCACTACTTTGCTAATGTGTGAGATGAATAAAATTGTGTGGTAGTTTCAACCTTCTTTGGCATTGCCTTTGTTTGGGATTGGAATGAAAACTGACCTTTTCCCATCCTGTGGCCACTGCTGAATTTTCCAAATTTGCTGGTATATTGAGTGCAGCACTTTCACAGCATCATCTTTCAGAATTTGAAGTAGCTCAACTGGAATTCTATCATTTCCACCAGCTTTGTTCATAGTTATGCTTCCTAAGGCCCACTTGACTTTGCATTCCAGGATGTCTGGCTGTAGGTGAATGATCACACCATTGTGGTTATCTGATTTCACTAGATTTCACCTAGTGACATATACAATAAGCCCATACATATACATAATCACTTTTTTCTGCTTAATAAACTCTTTTGAATGAAACAAGTAGAGTGAAGTTTAAAAAACTGGAAAGAGATCAATTTTTTAAAAAAATCACTAAGGGGACAGTTTAAGATGTTTCTTTTATGGTACGTTTTTATTTTGCAATATTAGGTACACTTAGTAAATTCACTGCTAATTTTGAGATTAAAGAGAAAATCCGATAAATAAAAATTATTTTAAAATACTGAGGAGAGGAGTTATTTTTAATTTTGGAAATGGTATTTGAAAGTTTTACTGTTGATGTATCAATCATATTTGTCATAGTAATTATAAGTGTATCATATACACAATCCTTATACCTACCTGAAAAACTTCAGAAACTGGCTTCTTGACTACATATTTTTTTAATCAAAATAGCAGTGAAGCTACTAGTCAAGATAGTTTGATTGAACATTTCTGAATAATTAACAGAATTTCAATTATGAGAGAAGAAAACTTCTTGTGAATGTGAATGACATTCTTTTATTATGAGAAGAAAACTCTGAGGGAAAAGTACTGAGTCTTGAAAGTAATAATATATTCCAAATAATTGCAACACGTTTTCTATTCAACATAGTTCAGATTTTAGAAATTTTGAGAAAACAGGTGAAAAAAAAAAGTACTTAAAACTATGGTGAAATTTAAGAATAATATTTATACAATAAAGGATCAAAAAGTCATCTAAATTTTATACTTAGATTCTAATCACAAACAAGATACACAATTCCTCATCAGAAAAGAAGCAATCTTAATTGAAACTGGAAAAATAAAAAAGACATGGATACAATCAAAGTCATCTAAATCAAACCAAATAAAGGCCATGAGATGACATGAGAGTTCTTTTAGACTAAAAACATAGTAGTGTAATTTGTAACTAAATAGGAGATCAAAAGGGAATTACAAATTCAGTTACTGACTAATGGGACTGAACCAAATGATGGTTCATTGTATTATCCACTTAAGAATATTGTGCCAGAGAAAGAATAACTGAATAAAAGTTGCATTTTTAAAGTGAAAGAAAGCTGCATTTTGAAGGGTCATAAATAATATCACTTGGTATAGAAATAGTTAAAGACACATTAAGAAAAATGGTGATGAACCAAATATTTGAATTCATGTGTAATTATGGTTATTCTTATACAAACATCGTGGTTTCATTTTAGTGAGACTTTCCAATTTGACAGCAAATTAAATTTATATTTTTTTAAGAGGGAATTTAAAGCATATATTTTAAGGTGTTTTTGTTATTTGCAATTTATATAATATGAATCAGTGCTTCAAGATGTTCAGCCATGTTTTTGTCATTCACATCACTCTAAACCATGGCCAATTTCTTCTCCATTTACATCTGATTGTATTGCAGGTATTCAATTTTATCTTAAAGTGGTGCTTTGTTGGATATTTTCCCAATCTATTGTGATATTAAGCCAGGTAAGTCATACAAATGACTGCCAACAACTGAAATTGGCATGTATTCTAAATGCTTATGAATGGGATTGGCTGTCTTGAAATTCACTTGAAGGGCCTAACAATTTTCAAACCATTAACTCAAGTCTTCTTCCATGAAGAAAATCAAAAGATGGTCTCTAAGGCTATAGCAACAAAACAAAAATGTCAAATTATTTAGCAAGTTTATATTTTATTTGCTCCCTATTTTGTTTCTATTTCTTGATTGTATTCCATGGAGTAAAAGATCACGGAATAGCTGAAGAATTACTCTATTTGGAGACACTCAGAAAATGCCTTTCCAGAAATTTTCAAAGTGTGTATCAACCTGAGGCTGTGTATAGGCTCAGACCAGTTTGACTTTTATATTATCATTTACTGATTTGACTCTAAAGTATCAAAAGCTGAGGATTTCATTACGCATATCATTCTCTGATGGTCTGAATTGAATTGACTAATCTAGGCACACCTTCAGAGAGAAAGAACTTGACTTTATAACTGATCTTCATTCCCACTATAATTCTCAAAAATTAGACTCTTTGAAAACACTCAAAACATGATTTTTTTTTCTGTTTACTCATTAAAAAAAAAAAATATTAGTGAATCGGGGACACAATCTTCAAGTTGGAATAATAAAAATAATTGTGGTAAAATGATCCTATTGTTATAGTTTAATTAACCTGTTTATTATCAATGGGCTACCCAGGTTGCACAGTTGTAAAGAATCCATCTGTCAACACAGGAGACTCAGGAGAAGCAGGTTTGATCCCTGGGTCAGTGAGATCTCCTGCAGAAGGAAATGGCAACTCAATCCAGAAAATTCCATGGACAAAGGAGCCTAGCAGGTTACAGTCCATGGGGTTTTGCAAAGAGTTGAACACGACTCAGTGACTGAACACACATATATTATCAGTGATTTAGATCAGGTTTATAAGTAGTGTAGTGTTTATATCAGTTTAGTTCTGTATAACTTCTTTTAATTAATAATTACAAAGTAGGTACACATACCATACTGTGTGAAAAAAATCTCATAAATCATTAGTGTTATCAATTCTACATTTAAACTATTGAAATTTATTAGCAGCAAAACACTTAAATATGTATTATGTTTTTATTTATCAGATGCTCAGTATGTACCAGTCTGCGCAAGGCATAGAGGATACAAAAGTAAACAAAGCAGGTATCCTTTATAGAGGTTATATTTTAATCAAGGAGATAGGAAATACACAAATATGATTGTATTGACATAGAACAAATGAATAATTCATCTAATAATTTGTTCTTAAACTTAGCAAACACTAACCTATGGATTGTAAATGACTGTGTTATAATTTCAAAGGATCCCTGGTAGGTAACCTAATGTTACATGTCTACAAATATGGCCAACAAGATTTTGATCATGCAAAGATAATTTTTTAATCTCTTGAAGCCCTAGTCATGCCTAAAATTTTATTTGTAACTGATTAATGAGAAAGACTATGAAGAGGGTCATTATATATTATATGGCATTTATTGAAAGTATTTGTAAGTGGAGACTACCCTAAATATCAACCAATCAAAAGCATGCTTAGGCCTTTCAATTCTCTTAGCAGCCTTACAAACTCTTGCAAATTCTTACAAACAGGTAAGAATTATGAGGGATAGAAGTTATGCAATTTACTTAAAATTGCATAACTGTTAATTGAGAATAGGTGTATATGATTAAATATATTGTAAATAGTATATTTTACTCTTTGTTTATTACTAGAATTAAGAATTTATTGAATGTATACAAGTAGAGAAGGGAAATTCAATACTGCAAGGGTATAAAAAAATAAAGTAAAATAAATGGGTCAGGGAAAATGTGACTTAAAGTTTAAATTTTCTTCAGAGTAACTGGAAAATATGAAAATGATTTTATAAAGAGATATATCTAAATGATAAATATAGGAAAGCAGAGTTACTGGTGAATGCCCAGAAACTATCAACTACAGAATTCACAAATAGGTGAAGGAAAGAAAAAAATTAACTTATTACAGATTCATAATTTTGAAACTTCTTTTATGAAAAGAATGGAGGACTTGGAATGGAAGCAAAACACAAGACTGCAAAGAAGATGTGGCCCACACAAAAGTCAGTGTTAATGTTTTTAATGATATAATTTGGGGCATTTGTATTGTGGATAATATTTGTTAAAAATTGTATGGGATGTGTCATGGCATTTATTTTCTGCCTAACAGGGGAATCCAATTACAGTTAGGACTCAATCTGGAATGTATTACTACTGCCTCAAAGCAAACTGGATGCATCAGCCCTCTTATTACCACAGTGGTAATTGAGCAAAATGCTGATCAGGCAGGATGAAGAGGCAAGTAGCCAGGGAACAAAGAATACACGTTAGAAAAGGACAAAAATGTACCAGCAACTGTTAAGTAAAGAGAGTTCATTTCCTAGTAGTTTGGCACATGATTTGAGCAGATGGTTGTAAATAATATTTTCTTAGTAATGAAACTGAATGCATCTTCAGATGGACCAACAGGAAGGTAATATACCTTTAACTCAGTCTAGTTTTAGAGCTAAATTCGATATTTTCAGGTTTCCTTGGTGACTCAGTGGTAAAGAATCTGCCTGCCAATGCAGAAGCTGTGTTCAGTCCCTGGGTCAGGATGATCCCGAGAAGGAAATGGCAACCCACTCCGGTATCCTAGGCTGGGAAATCCCACGGACAGAAAAGGCTGGTGAACTACAGTCCTTGGAGTCGGCAAAAGAGTCAGACACGACTTCGCAACTGAACAGCAGCAATAACCAGTATTTTCATTTGCAGAGCCTCAGGAAATGTGACAAGTATTCAGCTAGTTACTGAAAATAAGTTAGAAATTAAAGGCTGAGCTTGGGTCCTTAAAAGAGTGCAGAAGAGAGATGATTAAAATATGTTGGCTAGGGTATCTTCTTCTGACTTAGATAAGTAGCTGATATTAAACTAAATTTTATTAACTAAGCCAAAGCCTTTGACTGTGTGGATCACAATAAACTGTGGAAAATTCTGGAAGAGATGAGAATACCAGACCATCTGACCTCTTGAAAAACCTGTATGCAGGTCAGAAAGCAACAGTTAGAACTGGGCATGGAACAGCAGACTGGTTCCAAATAGGGAAAGGAATATGTCAATGCTGTATGTTGTCACTCCCCTTATTTAACTTATATGCAGAGTACATCATGAGAAACGCTGGGCTGAATGAAGCACAAGCTGGAATCAAGATTGCTGGAAGAAATATTAATAACCTCAGATATGCAGATGACACCACCCTTATGGCAGAAAGTGAAGAGGAGCTAAAAACCCTCTTGATGAAAGTGAAAGAGGAGAGTGAAAAAGTTGGCTTAAAGCTCAACATTCAGAAAACTAAGATCATGGCATCTAGTCCCATCACCTCATGGGAAATAGATGGGGAAACTGGAAACAGTGTCAGACTTTATTTTTGGGGGCTCCAAAATCACTGCAGATGGTGACTGCAGCCATGAATTTAAAAGATGCTTGCTCCTTGGAAGGAAAGTCATGACCAACCTAGACAGCATATTCAAAAGCAGAAACATTACTTTGTCAACAAGGTCCATCTAGTCAAAGCTACAGTTTTTTCAGTGGTCATGTATGGATGTGAGAGTTGGACTATAAAGAAACTGAGCCTTGAATAATTGATGCTTTTGAACTGTGGTGTTGGAGAAGACTCTTGAGAGTCCCATGGACTGCAAGGAAATCTAACCAGTCCATTCTAAAGGAGATCAGTCCTGGGTGTTCATTGGAAGGACTGATGTTGAAGCTGAAACTCCAATACTTTGGCCACCTGCTGCAAAGAGCTGACTCATTTGAAAAGACCCTGATGTTGGTGACTCATTTGAAAAGACTCTGATTCTGGGAAAGATTGAAGGTGGGAGGAGAAGGGGATGACACAGGATGAGATGGTTGGATTGCATCTCCAAATCAGTGGATATGAGTTTGGGCAATCTCTGGGAGCTGGTGATGGACAGGGAAGCCTGGTGTGCTGCAATCCATGGGATCACAAAGAGTTGGACATGACTGAGTGACTGAACTGAACTGAGAACAATTAAAAGAAAAAAACAGACAAAATATATGAAATAGCTACTTTCATATATTGGAAAAGAAAAGCATCATAAGCCAGTATCCTATTAAAAAAAAAAAAATTCTGTTTTTGTTGCTGTTGTTAACCTGGAAGCATTTACTGTATCTCCAGCCTAGAAAGAGTGACTCCAATCAGAGCTTTATAGTCTTGTTGAGCAGAGAAGCAATTCAGGAAAGTTGAAGCAGTTGAAATTTGAGTTTCAGTGCAATTAAATCTGTATGAGAATCTTTTGAATCCTAGTTTTAACTCTTTAAGCTACAGATACATAGAATGATAGGGAATTAATTCAGGCAAATAACTACTATTAGGAAAGTATTAATCACCAAGAAACTATAGCCTGAAGAGTTCTTAGATCTCATGGGATTACGAGACTTCATGACATGAATAATCAGTGTCTAGACTCCATCAAATATAAGTAACATTCAATAGAAAGTAGAGCAAGGCCATAATGTAGGTGTATGGCTAAACAAGTCCTAGAGCAAAAAAATTTTATATTCATCCTCACAAAGCTCAAATGAATCAAATGATTAAATGCATTAAATGTTTGCCAAAACAAAATTCAACACTCTTTTATAAAGAAGGATACAAAATCCAAATACTTACAATGTTTATAATCCCTATTATGTCATATACATTTCTAGACATGTGAATAGGCAGGAGTTTATATCCCATAACCTGAAGGAAAAGTAATGCAGTAGAGTGAAAACCCATAAATGACGGGCATTATACAGTAAGAAGATACTGACTTAGAAATAGTTATATTACATGCACAAATATGTATGTATATATATATATGGTTAGTCCATATGTTTTAACTATATATAAATCTTATGAAGACTACAAGAAAGAGCTAAATTGAATTTCTATGTCTGGAAAACACAAAATATGAAATAGAACTTCACTTTATTGCTTGAAAATAAATAGACACTACAAAAAATTATCAAACTAATGAATTTAACAAAGAACACCAGAAACTATCCTGAATTAAAATACAGATTGCAAAATGGCAAAAGATAGAAAGCCCAGAATCTTAGTGATTTATAGGACAATATCAAATCATTCATCATTGATTTAGTGAGAATACCAGAAGGAGATGATACGGAGGAAGGAGCAGAAAATTTTTTGAATGTACAAAAATATTTCAGATTTCATGAAAATCTGAAATGGGCATATTCAAAATAATCAATATGCATGCATATGAGCTCAGTCCTGTCTGACTCTTTGCATACCCAAAGACTATAGCTTGCCAGGCTCTTTTGTTACTGGTATTTTTTTTAAGGCAAGAATAGTGGAGTGGGTTTCCATTTCCTCCTCCAGGGGTTCTACCCAATCCAGGGATCGATCCTTTGTATCCTGCATTGTATCCTGCATTGGCAGGTGGCTTCCTTACTGCCAAGCAACCTGGGAAATCCCATTAACCAAGATAAACACAATGAAAATAATACCAAGATGAACTACAGAAAAATTTCTGAAAAATGACAAAGAGAAATCTTATTTAAAAAACAATCAGAAGGGAGAAGAGGAGTAAAAGTCACACTCGTATAAAAAAGGAACAACTATCACACTGATGTTCTATTTTTTACTTTAAAAAGCAATGGAAGACACATGAAAATGAAATAGCATTCTTCAAAGTATTAAATGAAAAATATATTAAAGTAGGCTATGTATCTAACTAAATTTCCTTCAAAAGTGAAGGAAAATTAAGCAAATTTTTGTTATATACTATTCCTGATAGAATCTGTTGACAGCATATCTACACTACAGAAATTTGCTGAAGAGTTTTCTCCAGGCAGAAAGAAAACAATTGAAAATGGAATGTAAGATGTAGACATAGAGAAAACATTTCAGAAACACAGAGGCAGAAGGAAACATAATTTTTTTTCTCCTTTCTAAAATTCATTCTAAAAATTTGGAACTTAAAGAAAAAATAACATACTAATGGGTTTATAATATATATTGAAAATATATGACAATTATAACACAAAGGACACGAGGGGAAATGAACTCATGCAGTTTTAGGGGATGCACATTATAGATGAATAAGGTTAAAATTATTTGATGTTAGAATGTATATCACAGTTATACATTGTAAATTCTAGAGAAATTAATAAAATGACAAAGAAAGAAATATTAATGAGTCAATAGAAGAAATAAGATGGAATACTAAAACAATTATTGTGTAACAAAATTTGATTGAAAAAATTAATAAAGAATATTAAGAAGTATAATAAAATAATTAGTGTGATGAAATATTTAAACCAAATCATATGACTAATTACAACTGATTCAATACACCAATTTAAAAGACAAAGGTTGTTCAGTTCAGTTCTGTCACTCAGTCATCTTCTACTCTTTGCAACCCCATGGACTGCAGCAGGCCTTCCTGTCCATCACTAACTCCCGGAGCTTACTCAAACTCATGTCCATTGAGTCAGTGATGCCATTCAAACATATCATCCTTTGCTGTCCCCTTCTCCTCCTGCATTCAATCTTTCCAACCATCAGGGTCTTTCTAATGAGCCAGTTCTTTATGTCAGGTGGCCAAAGTATTGGAGCTTCAGTTTCAGTATCAGTCCTTCCAATGAACACTCAGACTGATTTCCTTTAGAATGGACTTCTGGATCTCCTTGCAGTCCAAGGGACCCTCAAGTCTTCTCCAACACCACAGTTCAAAAGAATCAGTTCTTCAGGGCTCAGTTGTCTTTATAGTCAAAATCTCACATCCATACATGACTAGTGGAAAAATCATAGCTTTAACTATATGGACCTTTGTTGGCAAATTTATGTCTCTGTTTTTAATAAGCTGTCTAGGTTGGTCATAACTTTCCTTCCAAGGAGCAAGCATCTTTTAATTCCATGGCTGCAGTCACCATCTGCAGTGATTTTGGAGCCCAGAAAAAAAAGTCTGCCACTCTTTTCATTGTTTCCCTATCTATTTTCCATGAAGTGATGGGACCAGATGCTATTATCTTAGTTTTTTGAATGTTGAGTTTTAAGCCAATTTTTCACTCTCCTCTTTCACTTTCATCAAGAATCTCTTTAGTTCCTCTTCTCTTTCATAATAAGAGTGGCGTCATCTGTATATCTGAGGATATTGATATTCCTCCCAGAAATCTTCATTCCAGTTTGTGCTTCATCCACCCCAGCATTTCGCATGATGTACTCTGCATATAAGTTAAATAAGCAGGGTGACAATATACAGCCTTGATGTACCCATTTTCCAGTTTGAAACCAGTCCATTGTTTCATGTCCAGTTCCACCTGTTGCTTCTTGACCTGCATACAGATTTCTCAGGAGGCGGGTCTGGTGATCTGGTATTCCCATCTCTTGAAGAATTTTCCACAGTTTGTTGTGATCCACACAGTCAAAGGCTTTACTGTAGTTCATAAAGCAGAAATAGATGTTTTTTCTGGCATTCTCTGTTTTTTTTTTTTTTTTTTTTTTCTGTGATCCAACTGATATTGACAATTTGATCTATGATTCTTTTGCCTTTTCTAAATCCAGCTTGAACATCTGGAAGTTCTCAGTTCACATACTGTTGAAGCCTGACTTGGAGAATTTTGAGCATTACTTTACTAGCATGTAACATGAGTGCAATTGTGTGGTAGTTTGAGCCTTCTTTGGCATTGCCTTTGTTTGGGATTTGAATGAAAACTGACATTTTCCAGTCCTGTGGCCACTGCTGAGTTTTCCAAATTTGCTGGCATATTTAGTGTAGCACTTTCACAGCGTCATCTTTAGGATTTGAAATAGCTCAGCTGGAATTCCATCACCTCCACTAGCTTTGTTTGTAGTGATGCTTCATAAGGCCCACTTGACTTCACATTCCAGGATGAATGACTCTAGGTGAGTGATCACACCATCGTGGTTATCTGGGTCATGAAGATCTTTTTTGTATAGTTCTTCTTTGTATTCTTGCCATGGCTTCTTAATATCTTCTGCTTCTGTTAGGTCCATATGATTTCTGTCCTTTATTGTGCCCATCGTTGCATGAAATGTTCCCTTGGTATCTCTAAT